>NC_141331.1:9110143-9520143 GCF_037954235.1 Aulostomus chinensis | reverse complement strand
AGTGAGTAACTTGACCTGTTTTACTATCATCATCAAAAACCAGCAAAAAAGGGAGAAAAAATAGAAGAAATTCAATGTTGTTCACTTCATTACATTCCACTGTTTACATGTCACAACAATACACTTTGGTCTCATACTGCAGTTTGCTCTTCGACAGTAGTTCATGTACAACTTTGTAAATCAAAATGTAAACATTTGGATTGTAGGTGAGCTACAAACTGTAATGATAAAAAAAAAAAGACCAAAACAATAATATCATTGGAGGTTGTATTTTTACCCGCAGCATCTTGTTGTATTTGGCTGAATACATGTTTAGTATGGATGTCTCTAGTGGAAATAAAATCCCTGAAACCAATTTTCCCACTACTAGCATCGAGTCCAATCTGATCCCTTTTACCTCCATGACTCCCTGACTCATTGCTCTCTGAGCAGGGAAAATCTGATTCCCTGTGGTTTTTCTAATTTTAGACTGCTGTGCAGTGAACAAGGCCTGAATAAATAGAATAACTTATAATCCCGGCATTCTTAATAAACCAAACCTGAAAGGGGCCGCTGGAGGGACAAAACCGTACTCTGAGGGCAACATTTACTGTACAGTACTCAGGGAATTAGATGGTATTTTTTACAGGAGCACGTGCTTTCATAACGATTACCTGAAGTCAAGCATACAATCACTATTATGGGTGGGGTAAATCAGTGCCAACTATTTACCAATTATAATAAGATATTACTAAAATTGTGGCAGCAGAATGTGCACGTACAGTATGCCTTATAATTAGTTACTTCATTTGGCTTATGCAGTAATATTCAAATGATCCGACTCACTTATGTTTCCCATTATTTTGAAAAAGAAAAAAAACGAAGAGAGGGAAAATAAAGGGTGTACTAAATTAATGAGAGCATTTTTTTGTGTAGCTTATATTTTGCCACAGTGAAAACAATTTCCTTCACCGAGGGAAGGCCCCGCCTTTATTGAGAGGATTTTTAAAAATGCAGTGGAGTACCTTTGTGTATTTCACGGAAGGTTGAAAAATTCAACCTAAATTAGGATTTAAGTTTCTCAGATTTAGATGCATTCAAGGATTTCATTTCATCTGGGCGTTGTAGGAAATCTAAATTGGGTTGGTGGATGAAACAGTTCTGACCTTTGGAACTATAATTACCATTTCGGTCTAAACAAAGCCGTTCATGCGTTTCATTTCTTTTATTTAAATCATCTCCATCTTCTATGTTCACATGACCACCAATAAGACCATCATCATCACCATCTTCATCATCCATCATCAGTAGCAGTGTCTTTGTCTTCTGCCTCCTCTTCATTGTCATCTTAAGTCGTGAGGTGAGCTACAACGCCGTGCTGTTTTCAAACATAGACGTGTCATTTTTCATCTTAATATTAAGTAATCGGAGCATGTTCATATGGAAATATGAAGAACATTAATACATCACAAATCTGACTGAATACACATCATGCAGTGCATTCAAGGAAACTTTGGTTCGTTGCGTTCTAATTCACCAATATCCTTTTAGCGTGAGTGAAACGGCTGGTATAAATAATTAAATTAATGCTTTTAACCATTTTGCCTTTATTTCCTTGCTCATTATACTGTTGCATGTCGTGAGGTAGCTTGAGGTTCAGAGCAACGAGCTTCTGCAGTAATGAGATATACTGTGCTGAAGTGTGTTATAAGGATCCTTTGTGTTTAATTAACAATGCCGGCAGTAACTGCTTTTGTAACTGCATGCGTGTGCAGGTTTTTAGTAGTGTGTAAGTGTACGCTCACATCAGCGGGAAAGGATCTTATTCTGTTGTAGTAATGTAGTATATTGCAGCAGAGACACATCTTTTTAAAACCAATTTTCTCTTTATGACAAATACTTACTTCAAACTCTGTCAAACTAATCATCCTGTTTGCACTATATTTCAAGATGAAAAGGTTCCGGAAATCCTTTGATCAACTTAAACTTCAACTCCTAATTTTCACTGTATTCCTTCTGTCTATTTATGGCGCACACACACACACACACACACACACACACACACTCATCATGCCGTCTCTCTCTCTCTCTCTCCTTCTCTCTCTTTCTCTCCTTCTCTCTCTCTCTGTCTCTGTCTCTGTCTCTGTCTGTCTCTCTCTCTCTCTCTCCCTCCCTGTCTCTCTCCCTCTCTCTCTTTAGGATTTCTCAGTACAGGTGACCAGGCAGCCAAAGGGAACTATGGCTTGCTGGATCAGATCCAAGCTCTGCGCTGGGTTAAGGAGAACATTGCAGCCTTCGGCGGAGACCCAAACCGGGTCACTGTGTTTGGATCTGGGGCGGGAGCTTCATGTGTCAGTCTCCTCACCTTGTCTCACTACTCTGAGGGTAAGGAGGACTCAATTCTTGGACTCGCTCCTTGTTTTTCACCTTCCGTGGCAAAGACATGCATGCAGTATAAATAGACTGGCATAGCTTTATGTGACTTGTCTTGGGCTCCAGCAAACCTATTTAGCATTCACTTAATAGTCTTAAAGTGATATTTCTCCTGAAAACCTTTGAAGTACTCACAAACAGGCTTCTTTAGCTCACAAACATGGCATTACTTTTTTGTGACTCCAGAATGCAGAAAGAGTCAGCCATGTGTATTTAGCTCAAAGATAATGGTGACTGACTAAACAACATCTACAGCAAGGGAACAACAACAGAATGGCCCAGAAATGTCAGTTTACAAATTCTCAAGTGCATCCTGTTTGGTGCTACATGAACAACTGTGGATAATTGTTAACAAGTTGGCTCAAGTGAATGCTCCAGCTGGCCTTATTTGGCCCTACCAAGCACAGTACAAGCACAGAAGGGTTATATTTAGCTAGTTTTTTAGTTCAAATCAAAGTGTTTGCAGATAACTGAGCGTAAAGCTAGATAAAGAAGAAGATGAGGATATCAGAGTATTCTCTTAAGAGTTTGTAAACGAACATTTTTGGGCAGTTTTGCTGTAATTTTGTTGCTGTTCCTGTTCATAACCATCATTCACTGCTAGCTTCAAGCTTAATATGCCTGGCTGCCTCTCTCTCTGTATTCTGGAGTCACAAAAATGTGATGCAAGATAGAGGAAATATCTTAGTGAGGTCAAGACACCTATTTGTGAGTACTCGAGAGGTGAGGTATCACTTTGAAGCTTTAAATGAGTCTCAATAATAACTCTGCCTTTTACCCTTAATGCTAACAGCGGAATTATTCTACATGCTTAGGCTGACAGTCGTCTCTTCCTAACCTGCCGTTACTACATGGCCACTGTTATCTTGCGATAGGAGTGCGCCTCTTAATATACGCAAATGTATCTGCATGTGTGCAATCATATTGTGCATTCGTGCATGTAGATATATGGCTGCATCCATAAATATAAATAAGCACATGCTGTATCCATCTATATTTACATTTGTGTGTGTTTATGTATGCTTCAGATCTTTTCCACAGAGCCATCATCCAGAGCGGCAGCGCTTTAGCCAGTTGGGCTGTCAACTACCAGCCCAGCAAGTACGCCCGACAGCTCGGTGAGAGGGTGGGCTGTGGCATCGATGATAGCACCCAACTGGTTGCCTGCCTCCAAGGCCGGAGTTACCGCGAACTTGTGGAGCAGAACATAACTCCGGCAAAATATCACACTGCTTTTGCCCCAGTGATTGACGGGGATGTTATACCAGATGATCCTCAGATTCTGATGGAGCAGGGGGAGTTTCTGAACTACGACGTGATGCTGGGGGTCAATCAGGGTGAGGGGGTGAAATTCGTGGAGGGCATTGTGGACTCAGAGGACGGGGTCACTGCCGAGGACTTTGACTTTGCTGTGTCAGACTTTGTGGATAGTTTGTATGGATACCCTGAAGGCCGGGACACACTGAGAGAGAGTATAAGGTGAGTGTGCTTGTAAATGTCTGGAAATTTGATTCTGAGGATTGGCTCTAAGTAGTTAGTGTCTCCATGGCAACCTTTAATGGCAGATCAGTTGATTGTACTGCCTCTCAACAGTGGGTCATGATAGCTTCAAATTCATAAAAATGTTAAACATGTAGTGAAGCTAATCTGGATATTTTCATGAATTTCTCTGGAAACATGACAAGGACCCTGGTAGAGGTCCGTGCTATGACGAGTGCTCTTCTAGTTCCCTCTGATTCCAGACAGATTTGTGACGCTAGAACTTGTTAATTCAAGTGATGCATTGTGGAAATTTGAAGTATTCAGTGCACAAGCATTGAACTCTTTATAGCAGTAGCAGTATTTTTTTTTTTGTAGAAAACACAAAACAATAGACACAGGTTATTCAAAGTAGAGCATTTATACATTCCTTGAGTCATGTCTGGAGGGGATTTGTAATGGGCAGACATAAAAGGGGTATTTACTGTATATCCTTTGGCAAGTATGCAAATGAGTATATTTACCAAAATGGCCAAGTTCTTTTAAAATAACTGTGTATGCATTTGACCATACTGTGTATTAAAAACTACGCACATCCACGTTCTAATTCACCTTGCAAATTTTTATTTTATTTTTTTATGGCACAAGGAAAGATTATAATCTTTTTCACTTTCTTTCTAACTGGCAAATGTCTCCTGGATTGCTTCAAGGTTTATGTACACAGACTGGGCGGACCGCGACAATGCAGAAACCCGGCGGAAAACTCTGGTAGCCCTATTTACAGATCACCAGTGGGTGGCTCCAGCCATCGCCACAGCCGACCTCCACGCTCAGTACGGGTCGCCCACCTACTTCTACTCCTTTTACCACCATTGCCAGAGTGAAGCCACTCCCCCCTGGGCTGACTCCGCACATGGAGACGAGGTAAGATGATGTTGTGTTGCTATGCACAGACAACAGCAGTGGTGGATGATGTCAAGAATGAGATGTTTTGGTGACAGTTACTGCGGTAAGAAATATCAAAGTAACCCCCCCCCCCCACACACACACACACACACACCTTTTTTAGTGATGCATCACTTAAAGGGAAACATGAATGTGTGAATGCCCCCCAAAAATTCTATACTTTGCAAAGATAAAATCATCTTTAAAGTTTGACTGGAAGATGATTCGATTCTAAAAAAAAAAAATCAGTTTTTATTGTCCTCACTTCAGGTGAGTGTCCGGATTTGGATTTCAGAAGTGAGGAATTTTATTTTAGTCCTGTCACAGTCAGAGCTTATTATCCGAACCGGTGAGACTTAGAGTTCCACCCGACCATCTGCACACCATCTCTGCAATACGGCCAGATAGATAAGGCTTCCCTGCGAGGGATGAGAATGTGTGCGAGATCTTCAGAGTGCAATCTGGAAGTTTCTTCTTTGTCCCTTACATAAAACGCAGCTCTTTGTCTCGATGAGCGTTACCTCGCATGAACTGGCTGCACTTCAGTAGGCTGAGTGGATAATGTTAGCGTAGTCATGGCCACAGTAGCTGCAGCTAACGAGACAATCAGACTTGGCTCTCGGGCCGTGTTGTGACTGCTGTGCCTCCATCTGACTGGTGAAAAAATGGGTTCTTTTTAAAGGAAAATAAAATAAATAAAACTGCTTTTAAGGCAAAAAGGCTGTGCAGTGCTCACGTTACCCTTCACAAGTCATGATGATCACAATAATGAAGTAATCGTTGCTGTCCGAGTGTTATGTATTATGTATGTGGATAGAATGGCACATCTCTAGTGGTGGCACAGGGAATTATATTAAACGTAATAACCACTGTCATGCAGAAGAGGAATAGTACATAATATTGAGTGACTGGCACTTTACTATAGAGCACATCTGGGCAAAATTAGAGAGAGATTTCATCACTGCATCAGGAGCTCTTGGGTTAATGTTACTTTGAAGGTGCAGCAGATAATTTCCAAATGCTCAGTAACCTCAATCCACCAATCCTCAAGAGCATAATTCATTTGGCATTCATAATGTATAAAATAATCATTTTAATCACAAATTATTAGGGATGGAAAGCAACGATATAACCGCTATCTGTTGACCACCAGGAAGATATTATCACGCTTCATTGTGAGACAGTTCATCCATAAAATGTCAAGCTGTCTGTGTAGCTGAAGAAGGAAAATAACCTCTAAAAGGGCAAAAGTAGCAACAAAGTGCAGAGTACAGAAATATCTAAATAGCAAAATATTGAAGGTAAAATATTCAGCTGGTCATCCTTTATTAGTTTCACAACGGAGACATTTTTGAAATACTAATGTGGATATTGGAGGCAGTGTAATCTACAATTTATGCTTTGTAAAATATTCAGACGATTATGATGGAATTCAATGGAGAAGAATTTTAGTTTTTCTGGATAATCATGCATTAGAGTGTGTGACATCACTCCCACTCTATAAGACAGCACTGGACATTTAAACATGGTTTTCAACCTTCGTGGACAAATATTAGATATTAACACTGAGAAATTAGTCTTCTGTCAGCTTGTGTTGCCCTCAGCGTGACAGGCCTTAACGGATTTTTAATTCAGCAGATTGCACTCAAACTGAACTCCCTTCTGCTTGTGCTTTGATTTAAAATATTCATTGTGATTTCTACATCTCTCAATTCATTTCAGCTCTTTGCAGCTTTGCATTCACTTTCTATTTTCTGCAGGAAATCTTGCTTGAAAGATTACTTGGTGTCCTGTTGATCGAGCTCGATTGGTGGAAAACTCTTGTTCCCAAGCTATTTTATCTGCGTATTCTCTTGTATCGCAATCCACTCACTCAGTAATTAATAAAGGAGTTATACACACTGAATGTGTGTGTGTGTGTGTGTGTGTGTGTGTGCGTGTGTGTGTGTGCATGCGTGGCTGGATTTCAGTCCAGATGATTGATGGCTTGTCAAACTGAAGATGAGTTTACTGAACTGAGTTTAGCTTCATCGCTGCCTTCACGTAGGCGATGTTAGAGTTCTTTTGAGCCTTTGGAACTGATGTAAAATGTTTGGTCCCACACAGTAAACTATCCTAATGTGAGTGTGTGTGTGTGTGTGTGTGTGTGTGTGTGTGTGTGTGTGTGTGTTTGTGTGTGTGTGTGTGTGTGTGTGTTCGTGCGTGTAGGTCCCCTATGTGTTTGGCGTTCCCATGGTGGGACCCACTGATCTGTTCAACTGTAACTTCTCTAAGAACGACGTGATGCTGAGTGCAGTCGTCATGACTTACTGGACCAACTTTGCCAAGACTGGGTGAGTCGTTAACAAGAACACTGATGTGAAACATTGATTTCAGCCTGAAGAGACTCAGACAAGGCTTCAGTGTGATCACCTCTGTTTATATCGACTTTTTAAGGCACAGAAATCATTTTTCTAATTGACGTCATACCTGCACACATGCAGAAAAAAAAGACCTCGCTGTCTAATCACATTTTAAAATGTAAATGAAAATCTCCATCTGTCTTCTTTGAGTCCCTGCAGAGAATTCTGGCAATGTGTTGTTGCTGTAATAACACTTTGCTGTGCGGACAGCTCACTCCTGATTTTACAAGAACAAGTCTCTGGTGAGCTAGAAACAAGACAGCCAAGAATCAAGCCTATGGTGTTATCAAACATAACAGCACAGTGCCTCTCTACCTTAAAATACTTGGTAATTTCCTTTATGTTTAATATGTTGGACTTGTTAAACAGTAACACCTGGCGGGGTTTTCTCTCTTTCTCTCTCTCTCTCTCTCTCTCTCTCTCTCTCTCTCTCTCTCTCTCTCACACACACACACACACACACACAGAGGACAATCAAAGACAAGCTTTTAAAGCTTTAATCCAGGCCAGACAGAAACAGTAATTCAGGATTAGAATTTGACTCCATCCCAGGCCTCCATGTCCACGTTAACAACCGCATGCACTGACGCTGGAGTTGTTGCTGTTCTGACGCTGTGTATGCGATGTTGTGGCCTTACTGACAAACACCTAATTCATTTTTCAACGATTAGTTTGCGTCTCTTTTTAATTCTGTTTTCTTTTATCAGGTGACTTGTCTAAAATTTAATTAGTATGCTTAGAAGGATATTCATAACATAAATGTAGCCATGTACCACTGTGTGCATCATTTATTGGATGATGAACCCGAAGACAGGAACTCTGTAATTGATCTGAGTCAATATGGCTTTTATTTAAGAACATAATGCAGTTATCGAGTTAAACTGTTGCAGCAGCCTCTGTCTTTGTGTAGAAATGATCTTGATTGATGCCGCTCTCCAGTCATGGCGCAGCCCTGCTGTACAGGATGCCATTGCTTTTGCCAATGAATATTAGGTTAGAAAATATTGCACGGTTCAGTTCAACCCACTCAGTTTTATTTTGGAAATACAAAGCATTGCTAAGTTGAGTTCGCTGTCTTTAAACAACAGATGCAGGTAGTGTTGTTCCTGTACACCCATCAGTCCAGAAACGGTAACGACAGTTGCGCTTTCATCTGATTATGTCTGAGAGATGGAAAGACGTGGCACGACATCACTGACTTGATTGCCTGAGCGCGCCTGATGCGCGAGAGGTCCGTCAACTCAGTGCTGTTGATATTATTGCCGGTCAAGTTTACTGTTCATAGCCGGTCAATACAACCCTCAGGCCACCTGGAAATATCCCAGTGCTCCTAATAGCCTGTCTGGGAGTGGATTGATTATAGTAGCATTAGGAAAAATCCATTTCACACAAATTATGTTGCTACGTACAATTGGCGCTAATTTGTAGGAGACGGAGCGGCCTAAATCCATCTCATTTTAAAAGCACAGAGGGAGAAATATTAGGTTTCATTTGGAGTGGAAGTTTGAGTGAATCTGAGATGAAGGGTTTAAAGACTGAAGTTTAAGAGCAACAAAAATAATCATCTCCCAGGCAAAGGATATGTTTTTTCATCTCCTTCCCTTCAAAGGACAAGAAGAATGTACTTTAGACACATGAATATAGTGCTGCAGACTAATTTGGGATAAGAGGGCGCACAGGCTCCTGGTCTCTTCAAGAGTTTGAAGCTTTTCTTTCAACTTTGACAGAGAACACGTTAAAGTAACTTTTTAAAACACTGAAAAAGAAAACTGATGAAAGCCAATGCAATGTTGCTGGAGGAGAACTGACGGCCATTGTTTCTCTTCTATCTGGCATTCTGCACGTTATTGTCCTATACGTCCAGTTCCTATGTTGCCATCTGTACTTCTGGTGGTACCATTCACAATTCTGGTTGCAAGTGTCAATACTTGTGGCGGGTAGTATTTAAAATCTCTAACCAAGTGAGTGCAAAGAATGATTTTCTCAGAATTTTTTTTTTTTTTTTAAATTCCGATCACTGCACGTCCATGTTGTTTACATCAGTGACCAGCTGATCGCACTGTATTTTGCCAGCTGTCATGGCAACCACAAAAACGAAGAGCCAGCTTGAATTTGTCGCTGTGAAAAGTTTGAGGACACAAATTTTTTTTATTATCTTTTTTGTTGTTGTTGTTGTTTTTTTACAATTGTAGGTTTTTATATACCCAATAAAACATAAAGAAAAATACAGATAGAATTCACAATAAAGCTTGATAAGGGAACCTTGGTTTATGCTTTCTGGTTGTCTGTCCATTCAACCTAGTTTTAGTTACTCAATATCTGAGGAATGCTTTGGGGGGAATTTTGTAAAATTTGTCCCAAATGTCCACTGGGACTTTTGATTTTGGAGGTCAAAGGCCAACGAGCAAGGTCACTGTAACCTCATATGCACACAATGTCTGTCCCGTTGTTGTTAATGAGCTATCTGCAGAGCAGAACTGCAGGAATTGGAATTTTTGCCACAAATGTCCACTGGGACTTTGGGATGAATTTTAAAAGTTTTTGCTGGTCAAAGGTCACTGTCACTTCCTATGAACGCAATATGAAAGATACCGAGGAACCATTTTTGGTGGTCAAATGTCAAGGTCAGGCAGTCAAGGACACTGTGACAGGCTCCCATCAGGGAAGCACGCAGCAACGAGGGAGTGAATTTCTAGTTTTCTAACTCTGAAGATAAAAGCAGCTGCTGCGGTTGGACCCTCCTTTGCTGGAGCTCAACATGAAAGTAATTAATCCATTCAAGGCTCCCTCCACTGAGACCTCTTCCGAGCGGAGCCTTGGCATGTTACAACATACAGAATGAGGACACATAATTCGGCGGTTTAAAAAAGAAAAAAAAGCAAGCGCAATTACAAACTATCAAGCAGATTCCAGCTCTTATTTTTTTATCATCTTTACCAGCACAACAATCTGCAGAGAAAACTAAGCAAGGGGGAAGAAACAAATCAGAAAAATCTCTGTGTACAATTCAATTATCAACGGAGAGCTCTCTCTGAAGACTTCACTCGGATGAGAGTGCCTCAGATGCTGATGGAACTCTGCGACAGCTCAATTTAACGCGGAGGATGTGATGCTCCCTGATTTATACATTGTGAGCTTCAGTGTAGGTGTGTAAATCTTCAGATTGTTTGTATTCGTGCTCCTGTAGGACTTCACGCTGGCGTTGTTTCTGTGATTTATATGAAGTTGCTGATTGACAAGTGAGCACACGGCGTGTAACTGACAAGGCCAAGAAAGTGTTCCGTTGTTCCCCAGACGTCAATTCTGCTGCTGACACAAATTAGTTAGTAAATCGACAAATACATGGCTGTCCGAAAGTGTCAGAGAAGTGATGTTTCAGGGTGTTCTTACTGCACCACGAACTCAGTCTCTAATGGATATTGTAAGTTTGCTTCAGGGGCAAAACAATATGCGCATTGTTCACACTTAAGGTGTTCGAAACAATCCTTTTCTCATATGTTGGGAAATGTTTAGCAGATAAATCAATGATGCAGAATCACCAGGGAGCATTGTTTACGGGATGATCAAACTTGTTTCGCTTTGTACGTATAATGTTGGTCCCTGCTTTCTCGTATATCACTTGAACAGCGATTCAAAAGTTTTGCGTCAGCGCTGGTGAAATCGTTGGGCAGCAGGCGACTCCTCAGAGGATGCTGGAGGAATAGTCTTCGGCAGCTCTGTAGGGAGTCCAACATTTCAGTAGCAATTCCACTTTGCACATTGCACAACATGATTGGGTTTGTTTATGGTCCTAAAATAAATATATTTCACGGTGCGTTGTATTTCACTGTAATTTACTCTTGGTTATTTATAGTTTTGTTGCTCCTAATAATTGTGTTTAATGTTTTAAATATTCACCTAATATTCAGAGCTGAAGTTTTTTTTCTTTTTCCACTGTCATTGTGATAATTAGCTTTTTATTCGATTTATTTTTTTCTTTTCTGTCAGTTTTCCTTTGTGCGTGATTACTGGCAGACGAACCGGTTCAGAGGCTATGAAAGCTAATATCTTGTCGCACAAATAGCTTTTTCATCATCTGTATATAAATTATAGAAGAAACTCAGTCTTACAGAACCACCAACCCGTCTAAATCTGATTAAACAACTAATTGTGTTTCACGCTTTGCAGTGACCCAAACCAGCCTGTTCCTCAAGATACCAAGTTCATCCACACAAAGCCTAACCGCTTTGAAGAGGTGGCCTGGTCTAAGTACACTCCTAAAGAGCAGCTGTACCTCCACATCGGCCTGAAGCCCCGTGTCAGAGACCACTACCGTGCCACCAAAATCTCCTTCTGGCTCCAGCTGGTCCCTCACCTGCATCACGTCAATGAACTCCTCCAGTCGGTTTCCTCTTTCACACATAGTCCCTCTCCGCAGGACGACACCCCGTATTCTTACACCAAACGTCTATCCAAAGGTTGGCCTCCTAGCAGTACTCGTCACCCGGGATCTCAAGGAGGTACTCCACAGCCACCAGAGCCCGCTTTAGGCCAGGGCGGAGGCGAAAACGGGGTCCACGTCCCAAATGAGGACTACTCTACGGAACTCTCCGTGACCATCGCGGTTGGAGCGTCACTGTTGTTTCTCAACATTCTTGCATTCGCGGCTTTGCTGTACAAGAAGGACAAGAGACGCCTGGAGCATCGTAGGCCGCGTCCACTTCCTCCTCCAAGACGAGATATTACACCTGCAGATGTTGCCGCCCACCTTCAAGGAGAGGGACTGATGTCATTACAGGTGAGCCAATCTGTTTTTAGTCGGTTGGTTTATGTGCACAGTTGCAATTGAGTTACAGTTGTAGCTTGTTAGCTCTGTTCATCTGACTACTGCCGGGACACAAGGACAGTAGGTGGTGGTCTCCTCGTTTGTCCAGAAATGAAGTATTTCGCAATCACACCTGCCTTAGCATGGTGATCCATTCACTGTGCACTGTTAAACTTCCCCAGTTGGACCTATGGCACATGTCTAGGCGCCTCTAGGCTAATTTAGGTTTGATTGAAGTGTATACATTCCTGATTGAATTGATTGCCAGCTGCGTTATCAAAGTATGTCAGTGATTTCAGTTGGACTAATGTGTTTATACGTGTTTTAAAAGTCCAGTTTTATTCGTTTCTAACGCCTTGTTTCTACATAGCTCCGCGTACGTAATGAATCCAATAATTTCTATGAAAACCTTGATGACCTCTGAGACTCAGTGAAACTCCTCCTTCCTTTTTCTCTGTTGTGTAATATGCATCGAGTTGAACACTGGAAAAATATATTGCAGCAAAAATATGCCGGAGAGTTCAGTTTGATCGTGCAAACTGTGGTACCTAAAACAAGCTAACATGCTACACGTGGGCTAAATGAAAAGGTTTTTCTTCAGCTGTCGCCGAAGTCTTTGGTGAGGATATTCTTTGTAAAACCAGACAAATTTGTTTCTCGCCTGGCGGATCAACAACAGAGGCATCGTACAATGTACTTACGAAATTACAGAACCCCAACAGACATCTGTATCTGGAAGGGGGCGGTCACGTAATGCAACTCAATCAATATTTTCTACCATCATGTATGTAGCATGTATGAATTTATCAGACTTCATAATAGTGTCGTGATTGGAGAATATTTGTTCTGATATGTCAACGAGCACTCATCTTATTTGAAAGGACACACAGTTATATGTTTTGTGCGTGATGATCTCAATGAAGTTGCAAGTGTAGCAGCCGCCTAGGGGAGCACTTCTGTTGCCTGCCATCAGTAGGCATTGCCAGTGTGGGAAAGTGTGTGTGTGTGTGTGTGTATGAGAGCGAGAGAGAGAGAGAGAGAGAGAGAGAGCTGTGTCCAGGTGCCTCCCAGTTGCTCCCCATTTGAATTCATCTGCTGACAGTTTGGCCTGCGTTGTGTTCCGTCGGTTGGCTCACATAAAAGACCGAGTGCCAAATGTCAGACCTCAGTTGATTGGCAGCTGATCTGCAGTGTTGTCACTGAATATCACAGCTGCTTTTTGTTTTTGTGTTTTATTCATTTTGAATGTCGGCTCTTTTTAATGTGCTGTTTTTCGGCTATTTTGTACATCGCTGGTTGCTCTGGTGCGATAAGACAGAATGATTTTTTTTTTTTTTAAATACATTTTGTGAGCAGATACTTTACATAGCAGCCTTGAACAGGAGCCTGCAGAAACAAATCAAATTCAGCCAGGAGTGTTTTATATGATGATGACAAATAGCAGTGATGGAGCTTGAATATGAATAGGACTGTGGATTTGGTTTGATGCTGTTACTGGGTAAAGGCCAAGGCAAATGATTGATTGCTTTCATGCAAACCCTTAGCCAGTGAGGTGTTTTACTCCTGAAGTGTTCCGTCTAATGAAATGCATTAGACAGCAGCCTCAGTTTGTCTATTTTATAAATGACGCAGCATACAGTTTTACCCTTTCATTTTTATTGTCATTGTTATTGTTAATTAGTTGCCATGTTACATTTCAGACACATGACTCAGCCATCAATTAGAGCTTTGGCTGTTAGTGGGATGAATGAAAATCATGTAATTTTCCAGCCCAAACTGCAAAATATCCGGTGATTCCGATCTATGAAAGTGAGTGTGTTCTCAGTTTAATATCATTGCATGATGAATGTCTTTGGTTTTGGGCTGTTTGGGCCGTGGGCAGTTGAGAGCGTCAGTTTTCACAGATCTTCTGTCTGCTCACAGCACTGAAAAGTTTATTTATTTATTATTGCTATTATGCATGACCATCTATAGTAGAGAATATCGTGATGAGGTTCCATTATGTCGCGCAGCCCTACAAAGGACCAAAATTAGTTGAAATGTTCCGTTACTGAGTGAAAGAAAGCTTTCAACCGCAATTTCCTCACTCAGGTCAAAGTCCATCTGCCCGGTGTCAGCAAACTGCAGCCAGTCGGTATGGTTGCCAGTCATAGATTTCTCACTTAATATTGGAACAATTAAATTAATAATCAATCATTTCAGCGTTAACACACTGGAATATCCAGCCAAGGTTGAAGAATACTGGCATTTCCCTTTCAGAAAGCAATTAGACGGCTTGATTAAGGAAGAAAATACTCCTAAGTGGCGTCTCTAGATTTGATTATTTGGTGATGAGACTGATTTTCATTCTCTTTAACCTCACCTGCCCCCTCTGCTGTCACTCCTCATTGTATCCACACATTCATGTATTTACGAATCCAACCTCTAGGTGAAGCAGCTGGAGTGTGATGCAGCCTCAGCAGACGAGAGGAACAACACTCACCACCATCACACTCTGGACACACTGGACGCCCTGGATGGCTTGGACACCCAGGATATCTACAGCACTCTGGACACGGTGCGCCTCACCTGCCCGCCTGATTACACGCTCACCTTACGCCGCTCGCCCGACGACGTCCCCCTCATGACCTCGCTGACCCCGGGATCCCTGCCTGTGACCCCTGGGTCACACCCTGTTACCCCTGCCACGCCAATGACCCCCATGACCCCTGGATCGGTGGTGGGGATGAGGATGGGTCATCCTCACCAGGGGTACACACACCATAGCCCATACAGTAACACACACTTGCCACACACACATATCTCTACACACACACACTCCACCACTCGTGTATAACCGCAGCAACAACAGAAGGACAGAAGGACATAATAAGACATAACAAACACACACTCACTCACACACACACATAGACACACACACACACACACACACACACACACACACACACACACACAACAAGAGACTTAAATACCTCTACTAATTACCCTGCAGGATTGTTACAGATGGGATGACAGAGAGACATTTTCAGTTACAGGAGGGAGAGGCAGACAGCTGTGTGTTGCATGTCGGGGGGAACTCACGACAAACTGGATCCCAGGAGATGCAGTTCTATGCATCATTTGCTCACAACCTGAAACAAGACAAGCCAAAACAAATATCACAAAAACCTGCTTTGGATATTAAATCAGCTTTTTCTACACCTGAGGAAGTATTCTGGCGAAAAGGTCCTGCTTCTTCTGTACCGGGGCTACTGAGCGGAGGAGTGCTAGGACTGAGCTGAGCAGATGCAGAACTGATCTAAGGCGGGGGGAAAAACACACACACACAGACTGTTGATGTCAACTGGAACAACCTGTGAAATGTGAATGTAGCAAAAATGAAAAAAAAAACCAACAAAAAAAAAAAAACATTTTCCACTAAAAAGATACATGGCCCTATCTGCCTGGGATCAAACTAAGCTGAGGAGAAAATAACACAATTCAGCAAGCGATGGATGTAAAAACAGACAGAGGGCGGAGAGATGGAGAGGGGGGGGGCGAAAATACAATATTTAGCTGAAGGAAAACTTGGGTTGGAAAGAGATTAAGATTTTATTGAGTGAGTGTATAACAGCGGCAAGAGCGAGAAGGACGGTTATATGGAGGAGGAGAGATAGAAAGTACGTGAAGGAAGAACCCCTGAAGTGTGGAGTCACTCTAACCAGCTCTGTGTTAAACTCTTGTAAATAGAATGGGGAGATTAAGATGATATATTATGATTTATAGCATTTACCTGCTCTTGCATTAAAACATGACTTATTTAACCACATTATTGCTTTCATTTCAGATATTACTATATTACTGTATAGATGCCCTGAAGCAAGGCTGGTTGTCTTTCTATCTCACCCACTGTAGTATGTACACAGTACCTTTATTTAAAGGCTATATTTGCTATGCACCCTCATTTCAACAATTCTTGTGTAAGCATCTAGATACCTGTTTTTGTGGTTGAAGTATAGGACATTTCTCACACTATCCTGTCTATTTATTTGAGCATCAGATGACGAGCTAGTACTGTGTAGATAATGCAATCTTGGTTTGATGATGGAGCACCAGCCGAAAAAAAAAGTGACCCTCCCTGCCCCCCCAACCCCACCTCCACCCAACCCCTGACCCCATGTTCCTCAACTTTTCAAAACAAAAAAAAAAACGCCTCGCCTTCAGTATTAAAAGCTAATTTAAGGTCTACCCAGAATGTTTAAAAAAAAAAGAAAGGTGGTGATCATTCAGGGGTCTCAAGTTAAATCGTCCTCTGATCAGTGTTTACTACACCTAAAAGTTGCGTTCCTTTTATACTGGAGCTTGGAGGTCAGGACGTGAGCGTCGTGATGTAACACCTGAGTTGAGTTCCAGTGGAAGAAGAAGACGAAAAAAAACAATGAACAACCCACAATCTTGACATACAAGCCGTTCACCATACCAGTTGATAACAACTCTCTACGCAGTATTTTGCGCATACAACCGTCGTTGCGACATGTTTACAGAAAGAAGACGAACACTACTGTGTTTACGGCTGATTTAAATGAGACATAAATATGACAAAAGTGCTACAAAAACCTGTATATTGTTAAAAAAAATTCATGCTATTGATGAGCGAAGCAGACATTTTTAATAGTGATCATGGGGTTCATCAGGTATCTCTGAGTTTCTGAGTAGGAAGTCTGACCTCAGGCGGGGTTCCAGTTGAAATATCCAACTTGGAACTCTGAAATTCTGACTTCTGAGTTCAGCTGGAACGCACCATGAAGACACAAGTTTGCCTCAAGTGTTTTCTGCCAGAGAATCGTCTGACAAAAAAAGAAAAAAGAAAAAAAAAGATCATTTGTGAAAGGTTCTATTTTAACTTGAACCACAACCTTTTTCCTTAACCTAACCGCTTTCTGGCACCATGATGTATGGCGCAGGATAAAGGATTTTAAAAATCTTAACTAATTAAAAAAAAAAAAACAAAAACAAAAACTTGGGAAAACACCAACATAACAACAGATTTGAATTGATTTCTCCCTTTAAATCATAAGAACACGCAAAACAGGTCACTCAGCCAACAGGAGGAACCTCACACTTGGCGTTCATCCTAAACAAGTGGAGCAAAAACTCAGAGACATAAACTAGAAAAAGAAAACAAAAGTGTTAGTATTTGACCTTACTTGTGCAATATTACACACAAAAAACAGGAAAAAAAGAGTATAAAATGTGTGTGCAGTCATGTTTGACCCCAGAATGAGCATGGCTTATATATTTAGCAGCCTGAACTGGAAATCAGTTTTTGTCTAAAATGGGGCTAATGCTGGCTACTGCTACAAGCTAACGGTACACATACAAAGTAAACAAACTTCAGGTCAGTGACGCTTCTCGTTTCTGGTTTTAGAAGTTGTTGCTGTTTCTTTAACACGGCAAGATTTCATTCATATAATATTTGCAATTTGTGACTGAGGAGACTCCAATCCAGTCAGGACTGTTAAGATTTTGTCTGTAACCTCCCACCACCGGACCAGATCAGCCTCAAATCAGGAACACCTCGATGACTGGGCTGAATCTGACCCCTAATCGTCACCCAGGGGCCCCAGTATGTTTAGATGAGCCCCTGCTTGGACCACCTATTAATGGATGAACCCTTTCCAGACACAAAACAAAGGAATTAGGCCAAATATATTTTTGTTGTTGTTAGTTTGTTGTAGCTTCAATAGTAGCTTCTACTCTGTCACGTGGACATATATCGGTTAACCACATTTTAAAGGCTGGAGTTTGTTTTACAACCTGCCACCATGTTGTCAGTTGTTTGGAACCACATTTGATAAATGATGTGACGAGGACGGACAGCCATCACGGTTTTGTGTGATCGTTTTAGAGACTGATATTGAAGACAAACATGCCTCTAAATGTATTGCTTTTATAACCTGAAAACAAACGTAGTGGATTTTTTTTTTAATTAAAATTGCAAACCAAGATTCACTTAAGAATAATTGAAATGGTTTTATTGAATCCAACTTCTTGTGGAAATAATGACTGACTTTAATTTAGAGAGAAGTTGGAGGTTCTCCAGCTGGCTTCACTGTGAATGCTTAAGGGCTGTGTTGTCAGTATGTGTCACTATATTGAGTTTCAGAGCAGTCAGAAAATAGATTCCAACCATTTCATATTGACTAGTCATTTAGAAGAGGTGCTGTGCTATCATTAGCTGCCACTAAAACGACAAACGGTCAGTCGTTCTGGTCGCTAGTGCAAATCTAGGAACCTTGCCTGTATGCCGACAAATCAAACTCCTCTACTTCTACTATAATTCTGACAGAGGAACTAGCTTTCCTGCTTCGTCCTCCTCCCCCAGCACCTTGTCTTCCCCTCACCTGTGTCCCTCTCACACCCACCCACCCCCCCCTCCATCCCCGCCATCTGCTCTCGCCTCATCTGTGTGGACCACGTACTGCTCCATCACACTGAGGCCTATTTAACCTCCTCTCATCCTCCTTCATGAGAGATTTTAGTTATTTGTCAACAGAGAAAAAGAAAGTTGAAAAAAACTGTGGACGGCAAACGAAGAACTTTTACAAAAATCATACAAAAAAATAATAATTTACATTTAGTGGGTGTTTGTTTGATTGAATCTTTTTTTTTCATATGGGTTTATTGACTTAGTGGATGGCTGGATTGTGTCAAGCATAAAAAACATTTCTGCTGCATTTTTGAAAAATAAAAATATCAGTATTTTACAATTTATGATCCTTTTAAATGTCTTGTATGTCCTAATTCTGAATACTTTGTTTACATACAAGTAGCGGAGAGTTACAGGGGCTTTAGTGATGGTGGGGGTTTCTTTTTGGAAAGGAAAAAATACTTTATAACCAAAAAATATAAGCTAGTCCCACCCTTTGATTAATTTGTGGCCACAGCATGGAATTCTGTCGCTTTGATTTAGAAGACACCGTAAGTTTTAACTTGTTCTCACATCTTGATAAATGTGCGGCCACATGATGTAACTTGTTCCAACGCTGGTTAATTTGTTACCATGAGATGACAAGATAAAACTTGTTTCCAGGCTTTGATTAATTAGTGAGCACAAGATCTAGTTCCTAGGCGTCGGTCATTAATTAATCAAAGCCTGAGAACAAATTCTATCTGGTGGACCAAAAAAAATATATATATTTTGTGTCTCCATGGTCACTCCAGAACTCCATAAATCTCTAAAAGTTGACTAATTTTAGCCTGTGCTCCCCTGCCATCATGTGAAAGTGCTGGTGAAACTAGAATAACAGTAACTCCAAACAAATGTAGGCTACTGCTCTTTTATTTGAACTTGCTAGTTTTTTCTTTCCTTTTTTTGTTTTAGATCACAAAGAATAACAAACTGACATTTTGGGAGATACACTTTCTTTCGTGTCAAGAGTTTGACGAGAAGAGTGATGCCATTTTCACGTTTGTTAGCGAAGGAGAAAGACTGTAAACTGGGGCAAAAAGACAGCATATCAACAACTAGGAATCGCACTAATTAACACGTTTTATCTTTGTTGCCCGTGTTCCTTTAAATTTTCTCCCACATAAAAAGAATTCAGTATTGGGTTATCACCAGTTTTGCTCTGTGGTGCATATGTTATACCATTAAAAAGTCCCTGCTCCTGCAAAATAGGGAGACGTTATAGTAAATCATCACGGAGCAGCAGCCCCTGCCAGCTGGCCGAGGAAACCCTGTGAGATGTGAAAGAACTGAATTCATGGCTGACTTCCAGACCAGATTGATGTCTTCTACATTGTGTCCCTGCTCTAATCCCATTAACTCGAGATAACTGCAGTTAATTTGATTTATGGAAGGCAACACTTCAGAAAGCACAAGCTCAAGTCATGACCAGGTGTTTTTTTTTTAAGTGTGTGTGTGTGTGTGTGTGTGTGTGTGTGTGTGTGTGTTTGTTTCTTGCAACACGTGTGAGAAATCCACTGTAAATGGCTCCAAAAATTAAAAAAACAAACAAACAAACATCTTGTACCGTTTCAGTTAGACACATTGAAAACTACTCCCTACATAGTGGCTACTTTTTGACAAAAAAATAGAGGTTACCCTGGATGTAACTCTGGTTCTGAGTATGTGCAGAACCCTCTAACAGGCTTCACTTATTGGATTAGTTTTACACTGACTCAAGTTTCAAGAGAAGCACCATTTTGGTCCATACCAACCCCAAAAACTACATGGTCCAGTTGCTCAAAAGTGAACCTCCAAAGTGACCGTACATGGCAATTTGTGTAGTAGTTCCAGAATTAACAAGACCTCCTGTTGCAAACATCAGTGGGGTCACCTGAGCTTGCACTGTTGTCAAGATGTCATATAAGGTTCTGAGGGGAGAGCTCAAAGTAGTGAGAACATCTGTATCTGGGGACAGCAGGGAGGTCCCAATGCCTGGCTGGTACAGCGGGAGTCCAGGAGTCCGTTTGGGGCTTCTATAATGACAAAAGAAGCACATGAGAATGAGTCAAGGAGAGCAGGGTCAGTGACACTCAGGTGCTTCCAGCCAACAAAGAGAAACAGAGGACTCATGGTCTCTCATTTGAAAAGAGCTTCCTCAAGCTTTGCTTTTAGCCTTCGTGCCAAATGCAAATACTGGTTAAAAAAAAAAAAAAAGGTCTTCCTCAGGTTCTGAGATGACTTGAAGGTTAAACCAAAAGCGAGGGCCCGTTAGAGGGCAGAGCAAATGCAACACAAAACACTAACGTCTGGTTTGGTCTTCACCGGTACCGTCGCTACTCATTCATTAGTGCTCCTTCGTGATCAAATTACTCCTCAGTGGTCATATCAGCTCCAGCTGAAACATGACACCACGGCGGACATGCTCATATGTGATGTTACGCCATTTGTTGCTTTCACTCCAACACTCTTGCAACCTGTCAAGCGCAGTGCTGTTCACCCAGAAGCACCACAGCTTGTTTCCACACAGCCTATAGGTTACTCACTTTGTATGCTAACAGTGCATGCTACATAGCTGCTAGCCGCTGCGCAGCCTCTTGAGAATGAGCTGCGCTTGGCGGTTGCAAGATTGAGTGTAGCCTTGAAATAATTTTTAATTACACACTTTTACATTTATAGACCAGTGTGTCTCACACAGCCAGGCTTACACATTCAGAGAGCAACAACCTGCGGACACAAAGAGCCCTCAGTCCTGCTATCGTGGCATGTTTGTGTTGTGACAGCAGAGGAAGAACTGGCCAGCTCATCAGCTAGCAGATTTAAATGGGTCTAAGATACATGAATATATGTTCTGGCAACCAAATTTTAGTTTATTAACTTCACCATTGCAGGAAAATTAGCTTAAAAAAAAGAAAGAGAACAGGGAGTCATTCTGAATATAGAGACTAAAAATTGTACCATAGCAAGCTTACAGTGCTGAATTCCAGTACATGATCAGATACTGTGTGACTTGGATCACGTTCACAAGATCAGACTTCTGATATGAACAAATTAACTGTGGCAGTGTTGCATCCTACAGGCAGAAAGACTGACATTGTCATCTTCTCTTGCTTTTTTTTTTTTCCTCTCTGAGGGGAACAGGGGAAATGAAGATGGAAGGGGAGGAAGATAAAGCTAAGAAAAAAAAGTAGTTGAGCACAAAAATATTGTAGGAGGAGAGGAAGTGGAGGATGCAAAATGAATGACAATGGGACATTGGAGAAAATGAGATAATGTAAAGGACAGTAAATAAAGGATGCGTGGAAGGAGGAGAGGAGCAAGGGAGGGGATAGATAAGGCGAACTCATTAAGGAATGGAACACAGCCTGGTTGCTTATTGGCTGACTGGCTCGTTGTACTTAATCACTCCTGCCAAGCAATGCACACACACGCGCGCGCGCGCACACACACACACACACACACACACACACACACGCATGCGCATTTTTTTCTTGTGTGCTGATACTGATACACTCCGTGCACATGCATGCCTGTCTATGTCTCCACACACGCCCACTGCTTGCCTCATTGCCACTTGAGTCACTGAATCATTTTCTCTGTGGCCTTTGTCACTCTCATTCCCTCTCTCTATTATACCGTCCTCCTCTTTTCGTCTCATCCCCCCTTTCCCTAATTTTTTTTTTTTGCTTCTCTTGCTCCCGATTTTTTTTTTGTCCCCCTCCCCTGCTCTGCTCCTCTCCTCTGTTTAGATGGGTTTCCTCTTATCTAACAACCTTGAGATGATCTTCACAGCATCATTGCAGTGTGTGAGGTCACAGCGTCTACTCTTTTCTCATCTGCCTGCGCCTCTCTCATTCCGCTTCTCTCCTACGCTTCTTATTTTTTGGCTCTTCTGTCTAATCTTCCTCTCTCCTTCTCTGTATCCTTCTCCTTCTTTCATATCACATTCCATTTCTTGCCTCCTGCCATCCATTTCTAATTCATCTGGTCTCCTCTCCTCCCCTCTCCCACGGCGCATCCCTTCTTGCCCAGCTCATTTACTTTCCTCTCTGCTCTTTTTCATTCTCTGTTTTCTTCAGTCTTTATTCAACTAAGAAGCCTGTGGAAAGAGGTTAAGAAAGCTTTTTCTTCTGTGTGTGTGTGTGTGTGTGTGTGTGTTCATGCTTGATGTGTGTGTGTGTTCATGCTTGATGTGTGTGTGTGTTCATGCTTGTTTTTGCACATGTCTGGGTTTGTCTTTCAAGAAGCCAAGAGTGTTTTCTCACTCTAATGAACTGGGCATGGGATGATTTAGTCTTTTTAGTCTTTCTCTTTTCTTTTTTTTTTCTTTTTTTTTTTGGTGTTTTAAGCATCCATCTCTCTCCCACCTCTCCACTGGCTGCACGGACTGGTCGACTTACCTTCCGATACATTTGCTCTCCGCCCGTCTGCTCTCTTCCCTGCCTAACGCTCCGTCTGTCCTTCTCTGACTGTATGCTCCATCAGAATTCTCTCTGCGGGGGAATTGCTACATAATTCAGTCTTCTTGATGCCTGCTGCTTTTTATGAAAGGGGATAAACAACAGCAGTAGCTCGGTCGGTCCAGTTGAGGTCAGCATTGTTCCTGTGAAATTAGGAGCAGGCCAGAATGCCTTGAGGAGATGGTTTAAAGCAAAGATCTCCATTTATTTGCTGCTCTTGTTTGTCTTAGTGTGTAATAGTTGTGGGCAGTGACTCCGTGCAGGCTAGAAATGGTTTCTTTCAGCGAAATCAGCTCATAGCACACAGTTTGAATCATGTCGGTGTGTATCAGCAGTCATAAAATAAATATATAACAGTTCATAGAGTAGCACAGAAAGCCATTTGCTAACCATAAGAATAAATATTAAGACTCGGCTGCATCTAGAATTACTCATCATCCATATTGGAATCTTTCTGTTCTTAATATCTGAAGGGTTCTACGTCACCGTGCAAGGTTCAGTTTTTTGTTTGCTTTTTCTTTCATTTATAGGATGACTTTAAAACAACTCTAGAAGTGCATGCCTCCCCCCCCCCCCCCCCCAAATACTATTTATGGGCGTATTAAGCCTTCCTCAGTGGAGAGAGACATGAAACAGGAAAGACGGTTAAAGGTCCAGCCAACCAGGGACTCGGGTGTTTGGTGCACTACGTATGAACTGGAACCACAAGGCCACTGGGTCATCCTACACCCTGTAGTTCCTAAGATGTCTGAGGGAGCAAGTTTTCGTCGTATTTCAAGAATGTTCTGATTTTAGAAAAGGATGACATGCATTATATAAAAGTTTTGTGGCATTGATGGAACATTCCATTGACTCAAATGACTGAGCTACCACAATCGGAGCAGTGTCATATTGTGGCAGTGTGGGAGCGTTCCCACATCCTTGTATAACATGACTGCAAATTTCAAGTAATGTCTTAGAAAATGGTTTACTCAAACAGCGTTTCAAGGATGCGTGACAGCCCTTCCTCCTCTGCTGGTTTGTTTTGTCTCAACCTGGCAGGTGGAGCATCCTCTCTTACCTGCTCATCTGGGCGGAGGCATGGAAAGACTGTCTTTCTGGAGGTCAGCTATCCAGAATACATTTAACCTTATAAGAAAAATTGACAATCAGAAGGATATCTGAAAAGATTTAACATCTTTTAAAAAAAAAAAAAAAACATTCCTTCAGCTTTAGATTGAACATTTTCTTGAAAGATATCATTAGAACTTGTAAGACATGATAGCTGATGGTGTAAAACCGAAACCATTATTACTGTCGGAATCAAATATTTCCATATTTTTAAACAAGATCAATGTATAAAAACTGCAAAGATGTCTTGCCTCGTGCATTCTCTGTGGATATAAATGCTTTGTCTTTCCCTTGCTAAGGAGGGATGGAGGAGCGTGTGAGCCATTCCCAGGATGTCCAGGGCTGTATGTGTGTGTGGGTGTGCTACTTACACTGACCATGTCGGATCTGATGTCTGTTTACTGCCGTCACGTGGAGAGACAGCTGAAAATAGTAAGTGTTTGTACATGTGTGTGAGTGTTATTGTTGGCCTGTGAGATCTCTCAGACAGGAAGGAAGTTGGGTTTTTCAACGTTGACTTTCCTCACTGCAGAAACTTTGTGACCAAACAGACACCAAACCCGCCCCCCCCCACCCCCACCTTGACCGCCACACACCCCCACCTTGACCGCCACACACACACACACACACACACACACATTTCCCTGGACCTTCCCCTTGCCTTAACGATAAGCACAACAAGCTTAATTCCAACGTTGCTCCAACATTAAATGTGACTGACACTACAGGGTCTTGCCGCGACTGTGTTTCAGTTGTATTCGTAGTAGAAGTACATAAACACACAGACAAATTAGACCAATTACCAGGGTGTGAAAGGCATGTGAAGATAAAATCAGATCACTTCACACCCTGCGGCATTCCTGCTTGTTCCTTTACTGGCAGAAAACTTTAATCATTTCTACCTCCTTTCAGTGAGTTGAAGTACTCACTGGAGTTCTTGTACCGCTGCTTTACACCAAAACATGCCTTCAAATCACCTATAAACTGGCCTAATTGGTGTCACGCTAAAACCAACTGTGCTCTGTGCTTATTCTGGTTGCTGATGTTTGTTTAAGAATGCAGCATATCTCTGCATTCCCAGTGGGCCTCATTTATATATTTTCAAGCGCTTGCTATATTAAAATTAGCTGAATCACTGGGAGAAGTAAATGAATGCAGAAAACTTCTCATTGTTATTGTCCGTGCTCATTTAATTTCATCCAGCCGTGTTTTGCTGTCTCAGCGACTGGATTAGTGACTTGTTCCGTTCAAGGTTGCTGCAAGTTTTTGATTAAAAGCTTTATCTTGTATGTTCTCCATCGCCCTGACAGCCACACTGGTGGTGTTTAGGGCCAGGCTGGGATACTGTTGGTCTCCTAAGTCTCAGTTTGTTATTCTATCTTTTTATGATCATACTTAGTTTTTAATTACTTTAGTTTTTGAGATCCTTTGAGACCAGCAAAAGGTTCATTTATGCTTAGATACAAACATCTTCTTTCTGTGCTTTGTAAATTTCATGCCTCGTTTGTGCATTTGAGGAGTTCATAATTTCATATAAAATACAGGATATGAACCCACGTGGGCATCTGCTCATGATGATATTTGTTCTTACACATGCAGAATGTGTACCTGGAACACTATAGAAATAGGGGCACAGGTAGCAGTCACCTATTAGCTAACTTATAGCCTGTTAGCTTGTTTTTGCAAGGACACAGTCCTCTCCTGCTGAAAATTTAAACTAATTTATAGACAAATTTGTATGTTACATCAGCTGGACACAGACAACAGCTGGGGGGAGGTTGGACAGGAATAGAATGTGACGGCATCTAAGGAAAAGTGGAGATCTGAGTGAGAGTATCTGAGCGCATGTATTGTGTAACACCCATGCCAGTGCAATGAATGCATTGAATTGAAGCGGACACATTTGTTTTCGTACTCAAAAGGAGCATCAAATAGCCTTTAGATATATATAAATAAAGATCCCGTAACTTCGGAAGATGCCACATTATGCAAGCTGGTGTCATGTTTTCACCGACGTGTATTCGATTCTTTAGCCCCTGAACTGAAGTGACATTTTGTAAATCACTCTGTGACAGCATTTCCAGCCAAGATGGGGAACAGCTCTGACTTCAGTCTGGTCATGTAGAGAGATGATAAAAACAGAATTACTTATCCAGCTGGCCAGGTACCGCACTACAGCTGTCAGAAGCACAGCGACAGGCCGCCGAGACAGAGACATTTACATCTTTGTGTCCATGCATGTTTATGCGCTTTTACGAAGACGGGTGCATGGTTGTGTCTGTTTCTGTGTTTGGGGGTGGTTATGTAATGTACACCCAGGTGTCTCTCTGAGCTGTGATGTAACTCATGTTAGCAGCAGATAGCTACCAGGTGAGTGTGTGTGTGTGTGTGTGTGTGTGTGTGTGTGTGTGTGTGTGTTTAATTCGGTCGATAGACGCCGCACCCTCCGGATGTGTTCTTAGATAAGATGATTATCTCTGACCAGCATTCCTATTTGACCTTGATGCAGTAAAAAGTCATTTCAGGAAACCTGGAAAATTGGCCTTGATTATTTTGGGTATACCGGTCAGTGGTCAAGCCATTAGCTGTCTAATTATAGGTATATCGACAAATGAGCCATGTTCAGTCACTCTCCCTGTACATACTAGATAGCTCTGATGGTCCAAAAAACAACAACCAAGGTTATTTTTGGTCTCAAAAGAAAGAATCTGTTGCAGTCATAACATTAATTAATCTGACTCTCATCAGAAAGACACAAATCCCACTGGTAACTATTATAGATTTTACTCAGAATCACAAAGATTCGAAATAAGTAAATGTTGCAGTGTTGAATTATGCAGAAACGTGTATGAAACAGTGCACAGCACACCTAGATTTTTTTTTTCTCCATTTGATGGAATCAGCAGACATAAACATGGACTCTAAGGTTGGATTATTCCATACGGTTCAAACACCAAACAACTGCAATGAAGAGCTGAGACAAGCTGATAGAATCACGATGCTGTCAGAATGTGTAGAATACGGTGACCCTAAACTGAATTTGAAAGAAAACAGATGTTATTTTAACTCCTTACAAATTCTCCATCATGTTCTCTTGACCTCGTGCTGTTTTCCATTAAGGTTAAAGTTGGTTAGGAAATGAAAACCACGTCATTTGTTTAGACTAATAAGATACAGCCAGTGTTTCTTGATACAATTATGTGTATTTGGCAGCTCCAAAGGGCATCAAAAGTTTGAATTTGGTAGACTTAATTACCAAGAAATTACAAACCATCGTGCCAAAACAACAAAAGGTGACTCAGCTTTTTCTTGTGTCTGGAGGAAATGATGAGAAAACAGGTTTTTCCAGCAGTTACAGCCATAAAGTTCAATCTGTTTCATACAGGTAAGCTATAAAACAGATGTAGCATACAGTATTGAGAAGTGAAGCTAATTTGCAGCTCCTGTATGTGGGTAGTTTGGTTTCAAAACAGCCACATTAATTGATTAAATATAATCTAGGTATGTTAAACAAGTGCTGTGTGTGTGCGTGTGTGTGTGTGTGTGTGTGTGTGTGTGTATGTGATAAATTATTAGGTGTTTATGTCTCTGTTATGCCATTACGTCATTTGTTCTGATTTTGTTTTTAATTCTTTTGGGTCAGAAAATATGACTTACCAAAAGTCACATCTGCAATTGCTCCTTTGGTCATGACTCACATTTTTTTTGTTGTTGTAAATGTGAAAAATAATGTCAAATCTTCACGTTCACATCTAGACATGCATCTTTATAACGTTAAAAAAAAACAACAACTTGATATTCTTTTTTTTGTGAATAATTTGAAAAAAGGTTGCACGTAATTCATCTTTGATTACCATTAAAGATCTACAATATGTCTACCTACACATACTGTATGCTGGTATGCTGACACTTCCCACAAACTTGCTAGCTAACTAGCTCGAGATCAACCACAAGCTAGCATGTGCCTGCGTCTTACTTAAAGCTGTTGGAAATTTCAGACGAAATCAAGTTGCAATGATTTACTCTTAGGAACTTAATGGTTGAGTATGTCCAAAGACAGGAAATTCTACTCCCAGTACTCTACTTTTCTCTAAAATATAGAAGGTTGTTTTTTTTTTTTTTTTTGGTGTCACCCTTCAGAGCAGCATTGCTAATATTCACTGATGCTAAGCTAGCAGGAATTTAGTAGATTAGAAGCAGAAGCTTAGCAGTTAGCCATCCTGTGTATGTTTGGAGCTTTGTAACGAACAAGGGGAGGAGAGCCAAGTATTTATCTGCCTGTCTTTACTACAGGTGATGGACAGTGCTTGTATTTCCCCCAAAATTTTGTGGAATTCTTAATTTATGTGAGGTCATACGGAGCTGTCTTTCATTGCAGATGTTAAATTCAATTTCCACCGTGACAATACTGACCGGCTTTGTTGGTGCTGCCAAGGACAATTTTGTATTCTGCTCCACAGGTGAGGGCTATGATGATACGTCTTCTTACCAGTGTGCACATTCAGCACCAGAATACTAATGCTTCATTAAAACAAACAGGTTGCGCACGCACTTATGCATATTGTGCTGTGGTATTTTCTATTTTGCCTTCACTTGATGATTTAGGAAGATAAGAGAGGCCCGTTGTTGTCCATAGGAGTAAGTCTAAGCTTTTGCACTGTTTAGAACTCATTCACAACACGTATGCATGTTTATTTGTGTGTGTGTGTGTGTGTGTGTGTGTGTGTGTGTGTGTGTGTGTGTGTGTGTGTGTGTGTGTGTGTGTGTGTGTGTGTGTGTGTGTGTGTGCGCGTTTGTGGTGAAAGGCGGAAATGATCGAAAAAGCTGACCCTGGGCTGACTGGATATATGTGGAGAAAAGTGTTGGATGATACAGAGGGGAGATAAAGATGAAGCTAGAAATCACTCACATTCCTCCACCAAGGAGCCTGCGTGGATATAGAATATGAACATAGTATAACCACAACCCGGTCATAAATTTTATTCAGCACTGCCAAAAATGGTTCTTCCGGATTATGCATTGCCAAGGAATTTGATTGAAATTTGTCTAGGATGCATCCAGAAATACCACTATTAGCTATATGCTGCTAGTGACCCAGAACCGTCTCCAGGATCTACAATTTGATCCAGATCGCCTCAAAACATTATTATTTTTTGAGAGCTCCTGCTAAACAAACTGACACACATGCCAGTGTCCACTTTACCTCATCTGAGGAAATGAGAGTCAAGTATTAGGAAGGCTGAAAACTGGGGAAAGAAGTCAAATAAAGCACCAGTTCTTGGTCCACACTGTGTTCAAGAGCGTGTTATTGTGAGTAACTGTATCTTTACAGATGTCAGGGGTCAAACCCCGGTGGCCTCTCTTGCCGGGGTCAAACCCATATTCTCCTCTTCTTTGATGTCAAGATGCTTTCCTCCTCCTCCTCCTCCACCTCCTCCTCTGCTTCCTCCTCCCACCGCCGCCTGTTGCTTCTGCCACAGCACACAAGCAGAATGACAATTTTTCATCTCCCATCTTGCTGCCCTCGTTGCCCCTCCGACTGTTCTGTTCTCTCTGCACCATTCTTCCTGTCTGACTGGCCTGCTTTATTGCCTGCTTTCTCCCTCTCCCCTTCGCTCATCCTCTCCTCCAACCAGACAGCTTCACGGAACCAATATTTTCTGCTTTGAATGCCCATATGTCCAGGGTTTTTCGGGGTGGGGGGGTGGGAATGATCTCCTCAGCCTCCCTGACTATTAAGAGGAGCTGATGGCTTATTGTGTGGGATTTGTAGAGAAGTGAGATCTCGATTTTATAAACAGTCTGTTGGAGTTCAATATCTGCTGTCAGTGTAGTGTTTTTCCTCTCAGATGAAGCAGATCATTTCACCAGCACACACAGCAAAGGCCATTTCCCCCAGATTGAACACCTACTTTTTGAAACAGCTGTGGATTTCCAATTCATTTTTTTCTATCAATGTCTCAGAAAATGCTTATATAAATGGTATTAAGTCTGTTGTCAACCCAACCAGCTACTTTATCAATCAGGACCATAAAATAGTTGATTTGGATTGAACAATAAAACAAAATGAATAAAAATGGGGAAAAAAACGCATGTTTCTAGTTACTTTAAGACCAATGGGACTACTTATCGAACAAGACATTGTAAATATTCATATGAAATGATCATTTTTTTGAAATAACCACATTTCATGACCAACCCACCTTTTTTAGTGTTGCTACTTTAGCTGGCTAACTTGTCACTTATGTCAATAAGTATATAATATCTAAATATTGGGAGCTCTTGTTTATAGAAAGAGTAAAAAGTACATTCATGAAGCTCTCAGGGAAACTCCTTGAACCCAAAATGGAAGGGCACCAGTGCAGTAATTATTTCTATGGCAACAGCCAATCAGAGGCATTGCAGTTACTCTTTAGGAAATTAGGTAGTGTATTCTAAAATATGTTTCTCTTAAGGTTGATACCATAAAACCTCCCAGCTCATAGTGAGTCTGCCTCAGATGGTTGTGACATGAGGGTTCATAATAAAAAACCTCTGTGGAGATTAGAAATGCGTTTACACCTCTGGAACCACACAGGTGAACCTAATAAGCAACTTGCTTTACAAAGTTACAATTCACTTAAAAAACAGCAACTCACTGTTCTGTTGTCTTGTTTACATGCACACACGCACACACACTGTGGACGTGTGTGGTCAGACGTGATGGACTCCCACTTAAAGCCCCGTCTCAACGTGTGCATGCATGCACAATCGCACACACACTCACACACTTTGCAGGTGTGTCACGGCCAGCAGAGACAAGGCCAATGCTTTCAAACAGGTGTGTATGCAAGAAACCATGCTTGTAAGAGTGTGTGCCACAGCCAGTCTGGGTGTGTGTTTGACCGCAGGCTGTGTTTTAAGTTTTAGCTCTGACATTAGCGACTCTCAAAGTGCCCCTCAAAGAACAAACTACTACTTCTGCTGCCAATAAATCTGCAACTGTGCTTCTGCATGCAGCTTGTGGGCATTTATCTGCCATTTTGCATGCTTTTGTGTGTGTGTGTGTGTGTGTGTGTGTGTGTGTGTGTGTGTGTGTGTTTGTGTGTGTGCATACAAATATTCAAGCGCTGGAAAAGCCACGGGTCTGTGAACGCAGCACTAATTTCAGCCATCGTGTAACATTCAGACAGAAACCAGGCTTCCTTTGTATGTGACTTACATTCATGGGTGGTTTGATGTCTGCTAACTGAGAAACCGCACTCAAACACAAAGCTCTGCAGAGGAAGTTTTGTCTCTTACTCTGATCAATGGCCAACTCAGAATCACTACCCTTCACCTCAGTTTCATCTTCAGCGATGTAGAATTTAAACCCAGGTTGCAATTCCCTCTGTCACAAAAAATATGGCTGCAATATTTTAACTGAAAGAGATAAAAAAAAAACTTTTGGAGATAGATTTTAAAATAGAAAGACACTTTGCGTCGTAGTTGTGCCACAGACTTCCTCTCCTCGCTCTCAACACCAGACCTAGTAATTAAAAAAGGTCAATCATTTATCGTAACATCAAGTGTTGTATAATTACGCTTGTTAACATTATTGACATCAGATTAAAATAATTACTTCCATATCAACATCACACTCAGCGTTTCAGAAGCAGGTGAACTCTTTCTAAATGTCACAGACAGAATGTGATCTCATGTCTCCTCTTCCTCAGCACCACTGAACCACCTCTCATTTCTATTCTCATGGCAGCTCTTTGGCTAATGATTTATGGAATAACTGACGGTAACCTTGGCTCTGATTATTGTACATCAACTCTTCTCCAGATGGCTCCTTCGCCCACCATCCAGTCATTCAGGAACAGAGGAAACAGCTTGAATAACCACTCCAGAAAGAAAGAATTAGAATTGGCACATTTAATTCCAGATGTAGTCAAGCATACGGTCATACATGTAATATGATTAGGCAACGGTGCACTCTGCTGCACTCACATCAGTGGCTTTCAGTGATTAATATTAATAGCGTATATGTGGTTAAATCTGACAATAATAGCACAGCGAAAGCTTGCGTGTAGTTCAGCTGAGTCTCTTGTTTAGAAAACACTTTATTCTGTAATCTTTTCTTACAGATTAAATGTGGCTACGCCTTTTTTTTTTTAAATTATTACCTCCACCCAGGTAATAATTAGGGGATTAGGTGAGGTGATCACAGGTTTGTGTTTGTTTTTCAAGCAGGATATCTCAAATCTAGTAGAGGGATTTTGATTAAACTGGTGGAAAGACAGGAAATATGACAAGGATTATTAATTTTGAGGGTCAAACCGTGGATCCTGGATCCAGACCACCGCTCCACGGAATGGCAGGATGTGGCTATTAGCTGTATTTTTCTGGACATGTCATTAAAAAAAAATCCTTCAGGTTCCTTCAGTCCATGTGAAAAGGTCAAAAGAAAAACTATACAACTTTTGGAAATCCCCAAGAAATACTTGATGAAATTTTTTAAGACGATGTATTTTAAGGAAAGAGAGGTACAGAGATAAAGAGAGAGAGGAAAAGGGAAGAGACTGATGGACAGACGGGGACGTGAGCAGGTTGTGCTATGGGTGGCAGCTTGAGCCTCTTCAGGTCTGTAGCCTCCTCCAGCAGCACCCAGGATCTGGGATGAGGGGAGCCCTAAGGCTCTAGAGAAGAAGATGAGTTAGTGACACATATGACTATGATTTATATGTGACACATACAGGAGGACCGAGAGGAGGAGAGAAAAGCCCAGTGCACCATGGGAGATCCCCCAGCAGTGTAAGCCTATAGCAGCATATCTAAGGGCCAGCCTAAGCAGCCCTAACTATAAGCCTGATCAAAAAGGAAGGTCTTAAGTCTGCTCTTACAGGTAGAGAGGGTGTCTGCATCCCGGACCGAAACTGAGAGACGGTTCCACGGAAGGGAAGCTTGATAGCTGAAGGCTCTGGCTCCCATTCTACTTTTAGAGACTCTAGGGACCACAAGTAACCCTGCATCCTGGGAGCAAAGGGTTCGAGCTGGATAATACGGGACTATGAGCTCTGTCAAATATGAAGGTGCCTGATTGTTGAGGACTTTGTATGTTAGAAGAAGAATTTGAAATTCTGTTATGAATTTGACAGGGAGCCACTAGAGAGAAGCCAGTACAGGAGAGACATGGTCTCTTCTACCAGTTCTCATCAACATGTGGGCAGCAGCATTTTGGACCAGCTGGAGAGTCTTTAGGGATTTATTGGTGCAGCCTAATGGGAGAGAATTGCAGTAATCTAGCCTGGAAGTGACAAAAGCACGGACTAGTTTTTCTGCATGTTTTTGAGACAGGATGTGTCCGATCTTAGCAATGTTATGTAAATGAAAGAAAGCAGTCCTAGAGGTTTGCTTAATGTGAGAGTTTAAGAAAAGATCCTGATCAAAGAGAACTCCTAGGTTCCTTACGGTTGTGCTGGGGGCCAGGGTGATGCCATCAAGGGTACTTATCTCATTAGATAAGGTGTTTCTAAGGTGTTTTGGGCCCAGCGCAACAAATTCAGTTTTGTCAGAGTTTAATAAAAGGAAATTAAGGGTCATCCATGTTTTTATCTCCTTTAGACAGGCCTCCAGTTTACCCAGCTGATTTGTTCCATGTGGATGCATTGATAAGTACAGCTGCATATCGTCTGCATAACAGTGAAAGTTAATTGAGTGTTTCCTAATAATGTGACATAGAGGAAGCAGGTATAGGGTGAAGAGGACTGGTCCAAGCACAGACCCTTGTGGAACTCCATAACTGACTGTAGTGGTTTCAGAAGGATTATCATTAGTGAGTACAAACTGAGATCGACTTAGTAAATATGACCTTAACCAATTTAGTGACATGTTCCAGTCTCCATAGAAGGATATGGTGGTCAATGGTATCAAAAGCTGCACTGAGATCTAATAAGATCAGCACAGAGACCAGTCCCTCATCTGATGCCAGTAGGAGGTCATTGGTAACTTTGACTCGTGCTGTTTCTGTGCTATGATGAACCCTGAACCCTGACTGGAAATCCTCTAATAGGCTGTTGCTGTGGAGAAAGTCACAGAGCTGTTTAGCAACTGCTTTCTCCAGAATTTTGGAGGGACAAGGAAGACTTGATATTGGTCTGTAGTTGGCCAAAACTTCTGGATCCAGGGGTGGAGTTTTGTTTTTTGTGGGGGTTTTTTTGAGAAGGAGTTTAATTACTTCTACTTTAAAGGACTGTGGGACGTAACCAGATAACAGCGACACACTGATCGTATCTAAGAGAGAGGCGCTAACGAGGGGTAGAGAGTCTTTAAGCAGCTTAGTTGGGATGGGGTCTAGAAGACAGGTGGACGGTTTAGAGGAGGAAATTATTGTACTAAACTGATGAAGGTTAATGGGAGAAAAACTATCAAAGTGTATGTTTGGTCCTCCAGCTGCCTCTAAGGTTTCTGGGGTTATAGGTGCGGGGTTGTCAGCTGATGACAGGAGGAGGAGAATTTTTTTTCGAATAGGTAGAATTTTGTCAAAGAAGTGCATGAAATCCTTGCTATCCAGGGAAACAGGAATACTTGGCTCAATAGAGCTGTGGCTCTCGGTTAGTCTGGCTACAGTACAGTACAGAGGAACCTGGGGTTGTTCTTGCGTTCTTCGATTAAAGCTGAGTAGTAGGCTGCTCTAGTTTTACGAAGGGCTTTCCTATACCTTTTAAGGCTATGTTGTGACCCCTCCAGTTTGGAGGAGCGCCATATTCTCTCCAGTTTGTGAGTTTTTTTGTTTCAGCTATCTGGTTTCAAAATTGTACCAAGGTGCTTGTTTCCTTGGATTCATAGTTTAGATGGGCAAATATTTTAGTGATGCTCACCAAAAAACTGTATTTTGCCTTTCAAGTAGTCACAAATATGTATCTTGAGCTTACAAAGATATTTTTTCGCCTCGACAAGCATGTTTAGATGGTTGATGCCCTTTGGAGGTTATAAACGGTTGCTTTTTGACAGTTTTGCTGTTGTTTGTGGTTAGCGGCCATGAGGCACCGTTAGCTTCGAGCTAATACAGTATGTTGCTGGTTCTTTCTGCATTCTGGAGTCACAAATAAGTGGTACAGCAGGGGAAAAGATGTTGTCATGGTACAAGACACCAGTTGGTGAGTAATTGAAAGGCAAAATGCACTTCCTGGGTGAAGTATCACTTTATGTTAGAAGAGATTGTTGAAGTTGTTTTCTGGGTCATTGAACTGGAAGACCTATGTTATTGCGGTGGGTAGGAAAATTTATGAACTGATTTTGATGATATGATATGCATATTCTCTTCAAGTCCTTGACCTTTTCCAAGTGCTTTGTGGTTTTTACAATATTTTACTAGTGTACTTTTTGTTAATGTATGGAGGCATTTACCTTTCAAAGAAGACGAAAAAAACAAATGTGACAATTAAACAACAAGTTTTTGAGGTACACCAAATAAAGTTACACAGGCATTACTGATATAAATGTTCTTTTTAATTAAAACATTATAAAAAAAAAAAAACGTTAAAAAGCAAAGCTAAAGTATTTATAATATATCTTCCAGATCCATCCAAGGGTGTGGTAGATGTCCTCCATGTGAGTGTATGACTGGTTTAGGCCAAAGTTCACATGTGATGGGTGAAAGTTGATGCCAAGATAAAGGCTGACTGTGGAGGTGAACTTGCTCTCTTTTAGTCTGACCTTCCATCAATCAACCAAACTGCTGTACAATTTAAGTTGTCACATGCATACAAATGTCTCACACAGGACAGCAAAAACAGTCCACGAAAAACGTACAATACACTGATTCAGTGAGTCAAGGTTGGTATCATAATTCACTGGTATTTTTCCTCAACACAGCACGAACAATAAACTGGTCGGTAATCTCTGGAGGTGCGCGCTGGATCAGATGATGCTGATTTCCAATATTATTTGACCTTAAATTGCATGAAATCTTTTACAAACTAAAAGAGTGTTGAGGCAGGACGGGTGTTAATGTGAACTGAATACTTGGCTGTGTCTCACCCTGCAGCTCAGGCGTCGCTCCAACTTGGTGTCAAGCAAATCCGTGCAGTTGTATTCTCACACACACACACACACACAGCAACGGGTGTGTCCAATAGTTTCCATTGGAGACCTTTGCTTTATTCATTGTGTTCTGTAAAATAAATTGGAAAAAGTAATATGTGCTCTTGACATTTACTGCTATTATTATATTATTAATAACATTTCGTGGTATTTTGTTTAAAGGATCAGGTTTAAGAGTCAAAGTAATTAAAAGATTTTTCTCTGCTTGTTTGTCGGATACCAAACCAAACCTGACCACACCAAGAGAAAGCAAACAGGATTAAGTAGCCTAGGTGTGTGTGTGCGGGGTGGAATGTGCATATTGTGTGTCACAAATGCAGAAGATTAGTATGTGTGAGTTTAGTACGCAAAAGTGTTTGCACATGTACACTTAAGGTTGTATAGTTTGTGTGTATAGTACCATGTTCCCTCAGTGTAAGTGTTTCCATATGACAGTCTGTTGGTGGTTACATGGCCAGAGGGAGCAATTAATACCTGCATGACTTTGTGTTTAACCCTACCTGTGTGTGTGTGTGTGTGTGTGTGTGTGTGTGTGTGTGTGTGTGTGTGTGTGTTGTGGTCATCAGTGGATCAAGATGTGTGCGCCAGAATTTATTTCATTTAACTTGAAGTAACTTTTTCCTTACCTCCGCCAAGCAGGGTAAGTTTTCACCCGTGTCTGTCTGTCTGTCGGAAGGATTAGGAGAAAACTATTCGGACCAATGTGTGTGTGTGTGTGTGCGGAGGCTGGAAGAAGCATGGACCAATGAAAAACCTATTAAACTTTGGGGCAGATCCCATAAGTTTTGCACTAACCTCATCGGTAAAGGTATAAACGCTCCTCTGGTGCACTTCCAGTTGATGTATGTGCCTCTGATTGTAACTTTGTTTGTGGTAGTTCTAATTTACTTGTATGAGGTGTGTGCGTGTGTGTGTGTGTCCAGGCCAGGGACTGGCAGGCAGTTCTGGTACCAGGGGATCAGGGATCAGTGTTGTTGCTGCCAGCAGCAAACAGACGAACACTGAACTCTTTCATACTGAAAAAGAGTTATACAAATGAGAGTTATTTTTTCCTAACTTGCAGTGCTTTGTATCTTTCATGTTAAATAGCTTTTTCAAGCACTTGATAATATCTCTTCACCTCTAATTGGTGGAAGCATTTGTCATAACTTTCTTTTAACCTGATGCATCAGATGGTTTGCTTCTCAAAACGACATCAGAAAAGTCTCTCAAAACTGTTGGAAAAGGGATTTCAAAAAGTACTCGGCAGGTGATCAGAGGAACCGTCCCTCTATCACCGTCTATGAAGAGAGAAACTGTTGAGAAAAAGCTTCAGAACTGTTCTTTGCTCCTCCAGCTCTGGTATAACTGATGCTACAGCAGCATCTCATCTCAGTCAGGGGCCGCCATTATTGTTTTGGTTTGGTCTCACTGTCATTTCACCTAAAACACGCCCATATCTCCTCAAAGGTTGCTGATTGGTCTGGTGGGTCAGACACAACCCATAACGTGAATCACGACGAGAGGGTTTTCCTGTGTGGCGCTGCAACGTCAGGCTGTTGTGAGATCAGCTACCTTGCAAGCTAACATTCTTCTGTTCATTTATGCTCCTTTTTATTTTACATTGACCTTTTTCGTTTATCATGTCGGTCTCACTCCCTCCTCCCACAGTAGACAAAAAACAAAACAAAACACAAAAACAGAAAAAAAACCCAACAAATTGTCCTTATTCATGATGTCTTCTGGCATCAAGGATCTTTGGCCATCTAACCAAAGAACAACATGCTTCTTTTTCAATTTAAAAAAAGGATTATTTGGTCAGAATGTTGTGTTGATCCAGTCTGAATAGATCGTATCATCTGATGCATGAAAGCCTGTCAGCATCCAGACAGGTTGAGCGACTCATGATAGTTACATAACCACAACCTAAGTCCAGTGTTTTACTCATCAATTCAGTGGCGGTCGTCATAGCAACATGGAATTAGCTTGAGAGAAGCTCTTACATTTTCAATGATTTTACCATCCAGGGTGTGTGTTTGGGATTAATGATCCTCTGGTTTTATTTTCACACAGACGGAAAGCTGCTTAAACTGACTCCGCTCATTAATTCATGAATATTTCATATGTATTTGATTTGATCAATGAGATGTCCCTAATATTTATTTATATATTCCAGTCCCCCCCCCCACACACACACACACACACAAACCACATTTACTATTGTGTTCATTAGTTCATGAGTGGTTTGTGGTGACAAATATGATGCAAATTTGGATTTATCCTGCAGAAATTCCATTTAAATCGCGTAATGAGACAACAGTATGAAGGTTTAGCAGTGACATGTTGAAAGTATTCTTCCCGAGCCTGCACTGAAAGTAATCACAAGGTATTTGATGGTCTGGTCGAGAATCTGCTGCTTGTTTGTCAGAGTGGACGCTCCTATCACAGGCATTAGTTAGATTTAAACATGCTTTTGCCACAGGGAGTTTTCCACATGCTTTCTGAAAGGTCATTCTTTGAGAACAGATTGGAGGGAAGTATGCTCTTTATCAGAGGGGCAGGAGACTATGACTCAGTGGACGCAGAGCTTTGATGATCTCATAAAACCAAGAGCAAAATCTGTTGAAGATTACTCAAATGTATTCGGTTTAATTAATGTTGTTGGGTCACACATCTTAGAATTGGCATGAATAAACAGCTAACACCGTGTCAACAACGAAAACATCAGCAGCACGTTAGCAGAGCAGCAGCGCTATTTCGGACAGGATGTGTTCGGGCAGTGTTGAGTCTTAAAGGTGACCTAATAGGTCAGTGCATAGAGCCCGGTAGACAGTCACTGTGCTGACTGGCTTACATGGTCTTGCTTTTGGTGCAGAGAGCAGAGGTGGGACCAGGTCATTGTTTTGCGAGTCTAAAGCGAGTTTCAAGTCAAGAAAGACTGAAGAATAGCCTGAGTGTCACTGCTCTGTACTCACAGTACTCACTCCCATGTAGTCAAAATGAGGCATGTCAAAATTGTAAAAATGAGTAGTGAGAGTGCAAAGGTATTGCAGCAGTCTGCTATGTTGCCCACCAACACTGGGGCTGTGGGTACGGTTTTCCGTGTTGCGTCTGTACTTCGACGCTGTTGACCCTGTCTGCAGCACATTTTAGGCTTGAGGAGTCTCACGACGCTTAATGAAGTCCAAGTGAAGTCCTGCATGGAGACAGTTGTACAGTATTTCATGGATATTTTTACAGTAATAGAACAATGGAAATAAGAAAATAGTGCCTTAAAAACCCCAAACAGTAATTATGGTCACAATTCACATCAGCATACAGTCTAGTGAAGCGCGCAGACACAATACATCGAACACCAAGTGATACCAAAGGAATTGGTTAAAACATTTGAACAACAATTTATATTCAAATATTAAAATGCACATGCCATTACTGGCATGACTCATATCCCAGGATAAATAAATATGTACTGAAAACATAAAGTTTTTGGGGGAAGAATTGAATCTAATGTTTAAATAACATCAATATACCTTCAGAGATGGGTAAGTCTTTTCATGATGTACGTAGTCACAAGTTATTGGGTTTAATTGCTGGACATTTTTTGAAACCTGATAATCGCTTTAGTGAAGAAAATCAGCACCCATGTTATGTTCAGTATATCGGGTGACTATGAAGATGGCACCAGCAGCTGTTTCCCATGAATCATAATATGTGAATGTTACCTTGAAAAAATATAGCCAGGGGAAGTTAGGAAGCTGCAGTTATTTAAAAAGATGTTGAGACAGAAAAAAAGTGCGTATGGCCTCCAGAGCTAAGCTGAGGAGTCAGAGAGGGAAAAAAAAAACCAAAAAAACCTCCAGTCTTTGTGCAAAACTAAGCAGATTTCATGAAGCGGAGAGTGCGCTGGTCTTTGGAGCTGCTTGTGCCCCTCGTAGTCTGGTCGGTAGTATTAGGAACTTTGAACATCGTCTCTGGGGGCACAAAGATGAGGAAGTCATTTAAATAAATTACCAGAAAAGATACTCGAGAAAGCCTCCTGACTGTCCTCATTACAATAATCCAGGCTGATGTCGCTCACCGCTCCTGTGAAACGACCACGTGAAGGAGCCAACGGTTGACATTCAGATCAGTTATGAAGTGGAGAGAGATGGAACCAAGTGACAACTAATGCCGATGAAATTCAGTAGATTTCCATACTGATTATAACAGAAGGGGGTCTCGTTATGTGAAGCTTATCCATCTTAAATAAAGTTTCTGCGTCTCAAGGGCAGTAGTAACAGGCCTTTACCCTCTGAAATATCCTGCTGGATATCCCTTTACTCCCAACAATGTCACTAACAACCCCCAATGGCTAAGCTAGCGCTGCTAATGTAAATGCTAGCTCTGCCAGACTTGGTACTGCTGCACTCGATCTTCAGCTTCCACGTGAGATGGTTTATCCGTATTCTAACATTTAGGTAGCATATTAGGTGCTAAATGGCCTTAATGCTGGGTGTGTGGCCCCGGGAGACCCACCTGTGGCTCTGCTCTGCCTCTGATTGGCCACTTGGTGCCTTGAAAGGGATCGATCAGAGCCAATCAAGGGTATAAGTGCTGAATCTAGGTAGCTAAAAAATAAAAAGGCTAGTTTATTTATAATGGAAGGTATTAAGAGATGCATCTGCCAATGTTATTGAGCGTATCCCTGGGGATGCCCAGTTTGGGAATCACAGCTCTAGGGAAAACATGTTTGGGTTTCTAAAGATCTCGACATCCAAAAATACACATATACAGTCATGTGTTTTTGCAGAAATTTTATATATATATACTGTATATATATATATATATATATATATATATATATATATATATATATATATATATATATATAATATACCACAATAAAATCCAGAATTATAGTTTTCACTTATCAAGTTTGACAACTGGTCACTACTTTTTTTATAATGTTGATTCTGAAGACTTCAACTCATAAATGTCTAAGGAATTCCCGTGGGCTTTAACCCTGATTTCCACATCATATGTGTTTCTGCAGGGTATTGGAGTGATGTCATAAATCATGCCCACTGCTGTTGTTTTGGGAGCATGTGAGGTGAGGTTTGTAATGTAAGGCGGGAAGGGAACACTGGTGTGTTTGAGTTATCGCATCCAACAGCCACAGAACGAAAGAATGTTCCTGTTTACATTTTTAGTCTTTCGTCTTAGCAGTTTGTTTCCTTGTAGGTGTGTAACAGGTATTGACTCCCATTTGAGAGAATATATTACGTTTACATGACCTGTTATTGCTTAGGTGAAGGATTACTCACACTACCGGGCAGAGTAAATGTTAGTGACAAAATAAGATTTTCTCCCTAAATTCTTACATTTCAATCAAATCCTGTTCCACCTTGCCGGATGATGAGAGCGTTCAGAAATCTTACCTGGAACAAAAAAGCTGGTCAAGATGGTGCTAATCAGTTGCTATTTTCAAGTCTTTCATGTTACTTTAGCGCAGCTCATCTTAGGTCAATCTTTTTCTGGTTCCATCAACCTTCAAATCCACTTTGGGTCAGTGACTGAGGACTAAACCTGGATATGTGTCTCTACTCTAGAGTAATGGTCGACCGATCGATCGGCCGGCCGATTAAATCGGACGATTTTTGCTATTTTTTAGTAAATCAGCATCGGCCGATTATTTAATTTGGTCGCGCCGATTTTCAGTCAGGCACATCTGCGGGCAGCTATTTACGACCCGGCGCAGCGCTGTTCATTCAGAACCAGAGGGCCAACAGGTAAGGCTTCAATTCTTATATTCCAATGTCCTAAAGTCATATATTTGCTCTCATTATAAGTTGTAATCTGTTGCTTCATTTAGCGAAAGTAAAAACAAATAGCATTTTCTGCTCAAAATGAAACGTTGCTAGCTCATAGCTGTCAAGTCTCCCGTTTTGGCCGGGAAACTACCGTATTTCACCCCTCTTTCCCGCCCTCCTCCCGTATTAGTATTTTCCCGTAAATCTCCCGTATTATTAAAAATAAAAACATTCTAGTGTCTCTCCAAACTGAATTCTGTCACTAGCCTCGCGAGAATTACCACCAGCAGTAGCCAGGGCGGAGTATCTAGTCTGCGGTCCGTGTAATGAACAGAAACATTGCCTCGGTCGCCGCCCGCCCCCTCATTATAATGAATAAAGCCCCCCCCAAACAACGCGCATTATAAGAAGTAGCGGGCCATGCGCCGCGCGTCCTCTTATTAGTATGATATTTTAGCATGCCAATTAAGGACAATACGATAGCATATCGGCCCAAAAAAATCGGCAGCTCATATCGGCCATCGGCTGACTCTGACTTCTAAATATCGGTATCGGCATCGGCTGTAGAAAAACCCATATCGGTCGACCTCTACTCTAGAGTCATCTGTTAAAACTACAATAAAGTTGATTTTACATGAGCAGATATTTTCTCTTCGTTCACTGCAACGTAGCAGAGGCAAAGATCAAGATTCTAGGAAAGCAAGACTACATCAGCAGGCAAGATAACTTAACATGCAGCATGCGTATCACACTGCAAGAATGGGAAAAGGCCTGATAACACGCACAAATGGATCAATCAGTAATTGGATCTAATCTAATTGGCTCATTAGAATATATGCAACTTAATCATTTCAATCCTAATATCCAGGCCAGCTGTTTAAATGTAGGACAAAGAATCTGTGTGACTGCATTTGGAAGCATAAACACATTCACATTTGCTCCAAATACATTTCCAACACAAGATTTTAGCAAGGAAAAATCAGCACATCTATAGACAAAGAAATCTCTGTACAAAGCACACGTATATGTGTCTTATTCCAGCTGCAGTGGCCTGAAGAAATCAGGAAAGTCAGTTGGTTACCCTGCGTATTGGATGGTGCTTTGGAAAAGTGTTTTCAGTCCACGTGTAAGCCTTAGGATTAATGAGCTCACCAGCAAAAGTCTTACATATAGACTCAAACACAGAAGCCACATATTTAAAAAAAAAAAAAAAAAGGAATTAACTTCTGACAAAATTTGGAATCAACCTGATAACCAAACTTCTTGGATTACTGAGATCTACTAATTGCATTTTGGCAGATCCGTTTGTGTGCACATATACATGAAAAGTACTTATACTCATTTACTAGTTATACTGTAAACTTTGTATTAAGGTTGCATGGAGTTCATTTCGTATCTTCATTACGCAATCACACAGATTCATCATTCAGATTTCATCAAAACACTGACTAAAGAGGAAAACTATTGAATTATAAAGATGGTTTATCTGCAGATATTTACGATTCATTAGTCATTAACCATTTATTAATATGACATTTTTGTTTGTAATTATGACCCCTCAATGTCCATATTTCTGGCCCACAGGAGTCAGCACAACAGCAAGAAAATGCAAAAACCTGATTGGAATTTCAAACTTTTGGATTGTACAACACAGATACTAAAGTATCTCCACGTCATACGCTGACGGCGCTGCGTTCAGGGAGGGTGTGGACGTGTGGGATGGGTGGGTTTGTAAATTTCCCCACTGTGGGACGATTAAAGGTTTATCTTATCTTTTATCTTATCTTATCTTACGCGAGTGATTTGACTAATCCAGGTTGGTAAACTGATACATCATCGAGTATTCCATAAAAATTACATGACACACACACATATAACAACTAATTTCATGCAATTTTTGTTTCCTGAAATATAATCAGAGCATGTATTACTCTCTCTGTCTCTCTCTCTCTCTCTCTCTGTGTCTGTCTCTCTCTCTCTGTATTTTTACATATTTGGAGCCAGACCTGAGCTACAGGCTCTCCGACTCTTCATCACATAGCAGATAGGCAATCTTTGGGAAATCCTGAAGAATTTCCTGTTTCATTTGCACTATGAACACATCAGCAGCCGAGGCATGTGTCCTGCAGAAAACCTGATATATTAGTGTCTTACATGTGCATGCACACTCATCAGTAGATGCCTAGGTGTTTGTATGCTTGTGGATAAATAGTTGTGTGTGTGTGTGTGTGTGCGCGTGTGTGTGTGCGTGCATGTGTGTTTTATGGAGGTTTTTGGGTTTGCTCTGCCTTTCATTTTGAGCTTGGCTGTCCCTCTCCCATTGTAAAAGCTACACAGTAACTGGATACACATGTGATTTTCAACAGGCAAAGATGCAGAAGTGTAGCCAAGCTCAGCTCAACGCTCAGACAGGCTTGAGCAACGACATTATAGCCAGAGGGGGGAAAGAACACACCAACCATCACGTATCCACAGCAAAAACTTCAGGTAAACTTCAATTATTGAGAATTAAGTCATAGTACCTTGTGGCAATTATCGAGGCCCTGTGAACAACTGAGAAAGACGTCACAGTTTGGGCATTGAGACGGATGGAAAACAAACCTGGCAACCTCGAGAGTAAACAGACAACATGAGGTGCACAGTGTTTGAGGGAGTACACTGTTCCCTAAGTAAAATTTGAAATACACAGATTAAATAGTCATCAAAAAGAAGAAAGACTATTTAAAATTCTACTGAAGTAAAAGTATCAAGTTCACTGAAGTGTCACAAGTACAATCTTCGTGACATTTGTGTATTCAGGTGCTTGGTAGGGCTCAATAACAGAGTGATTAAACTCTAAACCTCGTGTTCAAGTGGTGAGTGTTCCAGTTGTGCAACTCTGATTTTGTTCCCCTGAAGTTTGCACGCTTCACCTTTGAAAAAACATCAAGTTTTAGTGCATTTTCAATGCAAAACCATTTTCTCAAAAGCAAATGGTAGCTGACGTGTACAGATAAAATATAGGGGAGTAAAAAGTATGCAATATTTCAATTTAAGTGTCAGAGTAAAAGCCCAAAGTCCCCTCAAATACAAAGGGGAAGGATGACGTTCTCAAAATAAGACACAAAGTTCACGCTCATGTCAAGAAAAAGAAAAAAAAATCAAATACCAAAATCCAAACTCAGAAGCACACCAGCCATGAAGCCGTCAACATGATGAACCTAGTCGTCATAATTGTTCCCAGCGGCCATCTTTGAAACTCTGTGTTCAATTTTATTTCAACTACTTGTGTGTGACAGGCAGACAAAGGCTGATTATTTTTTTATTTTTGAAATTTATTCAAAACCTCCTCTTTGGTCACTGTCTTATATCCTCAGGACAACAGTTTGTCTTGATGACACACACACACACACAAACAAACACACACACACGCAAACACACACGCAGAGTGAAAACAGGTGAAAACAATATACAGAGCCTCAACTGGTAAATGTCACACAATGTCAAAAAACAACTTAAATTGAAGTAAATCAGTTTAAAATCTAATTACTCCTTTTTGATTTGTTATCCAAACCATTTCACACCATTACAGTGCTTGTTAAAGGGACCATGTGGAGTTTTCTTGTAAACAATGTGTCTACTTAAAGTCTGAATCCGAGGAAGAAAAAAAGGGTTATTTACACTAAGACACTCATTAAAAATGGGTAACTGGAGAGAGAAGACTCAGGAGGAAGTGATGCTGAAACCAAATCCAGGGAACGCTAAGTTGTTTACGACCTAATCACAAAATGACACAGACAATCCCCTGTTGTGTGCTACGTGTATGAAAGGGCAACTGGACCTGATTCCATGAGAACTGTCCAGAGTTGCAGCTTTATTTATGTTTGCTTAGTCTTCTTTGCTTGTGCTGGCACGCCTCAGCATTTCCTACCGTCCCTTGTATCAACTGCTGGCAGTGTTTTGCATTGTATCACCTGCGTATAAACAAAACAAAGGCTTCCTATTAAACACACAAAAACAAACACACACACACACACTGACCTTAAACTGTATCACATTTAAGCAGGCTTGGACTGGCCGACTGCCAGTCCTGGCAAATGCCACAGATGCCGGCATCGTTAGTAAGATGACCGCGAGGCTGCTGCTACTAGAAATGAGAGAAATAAAGAGTGGGAAAAATAGTGTTGGCCTGTTTGATGTTGGAAGCCCACCTGACTGGGGGGAAGGGGTCTCTGTCTAAATGGTGCTGGTGGCAGTGACCCTCGTCAAGTTGAAAGTAAGGCTGAGACAGAAGATGCCAGTACAGTAAACCCATTGCTTCATTTTCTTTTAGTGCATTCTGACATAATACAGCAAGCTTTGAGAATATTTTCATAATTATCAATTAGCATTCACGCTGAGATAGAGAATTATGTAGAGACAAGATGGCCAAAAGAAAAGAAGACATAAGAAGAGACAAGATAATACCTGGAAGTGACATTCTTCTCTGCTAAATCCTCCCTCCCTCCCCTTCGTTCTTAATCTTTTCATCTCTGTTACTCTTTAGCTCTGCCCTCTTTTTTCCCTCCATCTCCTGCCCTCTCTCCTACAAGACTTGGGGGGGCTTTACATTGTCCTTTAATGTTGTGAAAAAGAAAGAAGGATGAAAGATAGAAGATGTTCCATTCCATCAGGATTAGGCTGTTTTATCTTGCAGCAAATGCACGCGCGCACACACATGTACACACGCGCACACACACACACACACACACACACACGCGCACACACACTGCTAGTATGAATATTGCCAGAAGTCAGGCAGGGAGCATCAGATGTGAGGCGATTATTCCTGGATGAGGATAATCCTGGATGTGTGTGCGCATGCTCCTGAGCCTATGATTGTGTTTTAAGTGTGTGAGCTTAACCAAAAACTACCAAAGATAGTACTAATCCCTATAAAGAATTACATAGACCTTCCTTTTCATCCTTTTCAAGCTCTCATCCTTTCAACTTTCTTTAAGGCCTCTTTCACCCATAAACCTTTTTCCTTGTCCTGCTTCCAGTTCTTGGTCAATCTCATCCATGTCATGCAAATCCACTTCCCTCTCAATCTTGGAATCGCTCTGGCCTCGGCAAAATCCCTTGTCACGTTTTATGATTTGACACAGCACGTCACCCGTAGAACAGGGAGAACCCTCTCGAAAATAGTTTGAAGACATGGAATGTCAGTTATGGATTTCTCTATGTGTTAAATTGATTGGCCTTTGCTTTGTTATCCGCCCTACGTTTGCCCCTCTGCTTGTAGCTCTCTGGTTGGTTTTCCGAAGCACCCTCCGAGGACACTGCTTGTTATCTTTATCCCAAAGGACCGCCATAGAGTTGAAGGGATTGCAGCTAAACTCATGGGATTTGTTGGTTCTCATTCAAGAAAACATGTATTTGTTCCTTTATCCAGGGACTTTGGTTGCATCGTCCAAATGTGCCTACCTTGAGAGGGATTTGCTAGATTACATGAGGATTCATCTCACCAGGCTGCAGGTGTAACAATAGTGGTGCAACTGGGTGTTGGCATGGATGCTGCAATAGCATCACTTTTATCAGGCCTTATTATTTCAAGGAAGCACAAAGAATAAAACTGAAGGTTTTCCTCTGTTGAGAAGATATCTTAACTTTACCAACTGGCTTTGACTTTGATGTCAGTTCATCAACCTGACTGTTTGAAGCTGTGATAGACAAAGACAGGCAGGTGGTTCATCCTTCCGAATCCGACATGGCCTCCTGATTGGGCCAGGGCTGTCACCGAGCGGCCTTCTCTGATTTGCCTATCATGGGACCCTTTCTATTAAAAAAAAAAACAAAAAACAAAACCCAAATCAAACAACATAAAAAAAGATCAACATCACCCTGGACTGCCCCAGTTGAATTCAACCTGGCTATCTACAGGTGTTGCTGACCTTGTTTTCTTTGGGGGTCATCGGTGGAGCTGTCGTTCCAGGAGAATGGCGAGGAAACATTCAGATTTCCAGAATAGCCACGTTCAACCCCAGTGAAAGAAGAAATCTGAGGGACAACAAATATGAGGGTGTCTGTTGGTCTAACAAAGATTTCAAGATGACATCCCAGCAGAGAGTTCAGAGCTCTAAGTGAAGAATCTTGTTGTCGTCATTTTCTAACAAAAAAACATTATGACACAATGTCTTTTGTAATTTCGTCCCTATTGTGTGCACACTTCTTTCCCATTGTCAGGGCTTCCTTCAGTGACGGCTTACGCTCGATGCATTTCATCTGAACAACTACCACTCTGTTTTTGCTGCCTTGAATGACTTCCACTCGCCCTGCTTTTAGTGGCTTTTCCACTTTGTCTTCAGTCCAAGCAAAGAAAACTCTGTTTTTAATTTTCATCACTGTTATTCCAAATTATTTTATGCAACTGACCACAAAGTAGTCTGTTTCTAGTTTACACCAGCTCGAACGTGCCCTTGCCTCGTGTCAGTATGGACGGGGATTCATTCTAAATGGTCTCAAATGCTTGTTTTAGTTTCAAATTCTGCTTCTTAAATGAAAGCTGATTAATTCTCAAGAACCACAGATTTGGATTTATTCTGTTTTCTTCTTCAGTGTTTCATGATTTCTACTCAGCTCTACTCTCCGTATTTACTTTTGTTGGTATGTTTTGTTGGGTCAGTCATATGTACCGTGTCCATGAATGCGTGTTTGTGTGTGTTTTTCACACCAATCACTTCACACCAGAATGCCATAACACTCCACTCTTCACTCCAGCTGGTCAAAGATTACAGGGCTCAGATTCCATCAACTCACACGCACACACACACACACACAGTACCCACACCCATCGTGACTACTTACACACACCCACACACTCTCTCAGTTCACAGTCTGCCTCCAAATGCAGCGCGCTGAATAAAGCCTTTATTATGCATGTTGCAGGAAAGGTCTGAGGACAGGAAGATGGAGACAATCAGTGATGATCAAAGGTTCTGAGACCAAATACAGGAAGCATGAAAGATTCATTTTGCAAGGTTAAACTACAAAGCAATGATAGCTTCTTCAGCTATGCTCTTTGTTATTATATAACTGTGCCTGACCAAAAAAAAAAAAAAAAAATCAGGTAAAGAATGTGGTCACTTATTAAAGGCTGTGGGGCAGATCAGATGAAAGCCATTCACACTAATTCCCCTCTTTCGCTAAAAAATTGGACAAGATTTCCTCACTGAATTACAGTTCGCTTGAGGAACTCCAGTTAACCTGAGAAAGCGCAAGGACATAGAGAGACTGAAGGCGGAGTTCTGCTCTGCAAGGGTGTTAGTAAGATGCCTCATCTCACTGCGTGTTTCACTGACCAAGTGAACGTGAGCATGTGAAGTTTAGGTTCAGTTAGAAACAAGACGACGCAGTAATGATAGATTCGGCCTTCACAGCCATTAAGTACGAGTAATATTGTTCATTCAATATTTCTGTTTTTCTGCCTTTAAAGCAGCGTTTCATAGTTTTGCTAAGCAGCAGCGACCTCTACTGATAGAAGTGGTCAAGTACAGGACGCTGGTGCATTCCACTCTGCGAATAAGAGAAGATGGGGTTACTGCACCATTGTAAAACCAAATATGAACTCCATGATCAACTGCAAAATGCAGATGCAAACCTGTTTTTTGACTGAGCTCTGACGTTAACAAATCTTTCACTCATGTCACAGCGTTTCCCGCTGCCACCATCATCCCAGACAAACTTTGTCTCTGGACAGCATGCGACATGGCCGATATTTACGCAACTACAGCAACTCCTTGAGACGCCTCTCCATTTCTCAATGAAGCAAGGAAACCTCTCCTACTCTGTCACAGCCGGGAGTGACATTGCCTGCAACACCATCTTCGTCGTCTACAAATCTATGGAAATGAGGCTAATTTGCATTTCCATTTTTGCGTCATTTCTAAAGTTTGCTTTTGATTTGAATGACAAAAACATGGGAACACAACTAATGAGTGTGCCAGACATTATGGAAGGGTAAGAAAAGGAAGTGATGCTCCCGATGCTTGTAAGTGCATTTGCAGCATGGAACGCTGTTCTTGTCGTACACTGGGGACAAAAACAACACACACATTTGGAAAAAGACTACACACCACCACCACCAGCAACAACATTCCGATTCATTCACTTTCCAGTGCTCTTTTCTTTTTCTTCTTTTTTAGGGGGGCTCACTGCAAACCAGAGCACAAACAACTTACATCACTTATTTCTCGGGGACATCTTTTTTTTGGAACAAAAGATCCTGTGTCACGTATTCCCCGTGTCCCCTCTTGTTTGGGTTTCTGCGACAACATGATGTTCTGCCACTCGTCAAGGTCTCAGTTATGTAGTGTAGTAACAATTTCCGACTCGAGACAGCGAGTTGTGTCGTGAGAACAGTCATCTGATGAGTTGTCATGTAGCGTTAACTTGACTTAACCAGATTTGAAGTGAAACAAATGATTTTGACAACAAGACTGCAAAACCAAGAGGAATGGGAACAAGGTTAAATGGGAAGTGAAAGGATGTTTGGGTCTACAGTGACATCCATCACGCTTCATGATGGATCTCATTACTGTGACCGGCAACATCTGGACCCACAGCTGATGTGTTAAAACTGAGGAGTCGTGATAGTTTTAGACAGCAAAAACTTGCAGTTTTTTAAAAAGAAGAAGGACAAAAAACTGTACGATGGATATGGATAAAAACAAATGAAAATCCCTGAAATATAACAGAACACTCTTCCTCCTGGAGGTATTCACTGCAAATAGAGACATAATTTGGGCTCTCTTTGGCCTGTATTCAACACAGTAGGAAACCACTTCAAATCCACCAATTCACATAACAGTTCTACAGTTCAAACCATCTCAGGCTTCCATGTCAACGCTACACTTCGAAGCAGCATTTTTTTTAATAGCTCCGAAATTTGCAACATAAAATTCCTTTTTTTCCCCTCCATCACACTAAAACACTCCATTTGATCCAGGTGTGCTAGGTAATTGCACTCACCAGAACCAGCTGCCCTGTAATGTAATTTTTAAAATTTCTTTTTCATTATCAGTTACATCAGGTAGCTTTGGGACCTGCTACGTGCATGTGATGTCGCGAAGGTGCCTTGGGATGATTTGTTTGTAGGTCTGCTCTCATTCTAGAAAAGAGGCTGTTGTCTTGTTCCAGTGTTGTGAGTATATTTACGTGCGTTAATGACGCAGCCTTCCTGTGTTGTCGGGCCTGTTGATGAACCAAGATACGGGCTAACAGCTTTTACTGGGGTTTTACCACGGGGTTTAGTTGTTGTATGTGTTCATTTGTATGTATGTCTGGAGCCACGGAAAGGTTCCCTGGGGCGTCAGACTCCTCATTAACCTTCTCTTTATCTTTCCACTCTTTTTTTAACCACCATAACATTCCATGAGGAGCAGAGGAAAGTCCTCTTCCCTAAACTCTCACAAGGTGATTATGAACATACTCATTACAAATGGATTGCAGGAACATATGTCCCATCTACAAGAAAAAGGGGTCATTGCATATGTATATACATATATATATATACACACATATAAATGTATAACACATACAGCACGTCTAAGTTATTTATTGAAGACATCTTGCCAGTGAGCGAGGCCTCCTCATCCCATATGTGAAGTCACATGTAAAAAATCTGGGTGTTATCTTAGGTTCTGAGCTTCGTCTCGGTAAACAAAGCAGCCCTGTATGGAAAAAGTCACTCATGCCTTTATTACATCAACACTGGGCTATTGCAACTCCCTTTACTGAGGCCTTCCCCAGTCTCCATTAACTCACCTGCAGATGGTCCATAGTGCAGCTGCAAGGATGTTGACTGGCATTCAAAAGCGTGCTCCATTTCTCCTGGTTGCCTCCCTGCTAGAGGTCCTCTAAATCCTTGTTGATCGTTTCACTCGGGTCCCAGTCATCATTTCTCCTGATGTCCCGTTCTCATTCCATGACTGTGGTGACTGTTCTGTATGTGATAAAATGGATGTAATTATGTTAATAGTTTGTATTGTTCTTTATCGTTTTTTTTTCCTGCCCAGGAACTGCAAATTAGCTGGTTCTTCTTTAACTATTTATTCTACCTGACCAAAAGGATGATAAACCAAACTAAAGATATTAAAAAAAAACAAGACTTTCACATTCCCTTTCCATTGTATAGCAACACACGAGGTGCAAGACTATCAAGTAAGTCCAACAACCCACTCACATCTATGTCAGATGAACTTGACCTCTGATGTGTCATGTCTGTGACAGGAGGCGGGCGGCGGACGGGTCAACACCTGTGCAGCAGGAGACGACGTTTAGTTCCCACTGGCAGCCACAGGTTTATCACATCATCGGATGGGTGTCTTGAACGTCACCTCCGAGGACCTATGACAAAATGTTACTTTTCAACCTGGAATCAAAACAAGCTCATGCCTCATCCAAAACTAAAAGAACCTTTGCACTTGTGTAGCCAAGCGCCGCTCAGGCCGGGATTCGAACTGCTTACCACACCGTAGGAGATGGACACGCCAGCCTTCGGTTAGCAGCTCGTCTCTGTAGGGTGTGGAGGTTTGTCTGGCCTGCAGTGGCACACTTGCTGCTCCATGACTGTGGAACCAGCTGCTGTAAGGAATTGTTCCCAGACTTTCAAGACAGTCTCAAGCTGTGTTAATGTGCTTTATAAACAAACGTTACTTACTTGCTATTGTATCAGTTAATATATCACATGTGAAAGATTCCCTTTTTGATATCCTGATATTTCTAGAGGCGAGATACCGCACACGGCACTGAAGAAAAGTCCACATCTCTTATTATGTAAAACATTTTAGCAATATGTTGTTGTTGTTTTTTTATAAAAATCTGTCGACACTAGCTAGCCTTCTACTGAAGGCTTTCTATTATTGAAAAGTACCTTGCACTTTCATTTAAATTGAGAATGAAAGAACAGAATTTAGCTTAAAAATGAGATGCCACGAAAGAGTAAAATGTCTGCCTTAATAATCTTGGAACAAGTGCATAAAAACGAGTTAATCAGTCACCTCAACAATTTCCCTTTCAACATTTGGAATAGAGATTTATGAGAGCAAAGAAGCTCTACTGACGTACAAGTTTAAAGAAGTCTGAGGTGGTTCCACTCAATCGCTTCCTCCTTCAGAAAATCCCCTTGAGCAGAGAGAAATTTCAATGTTAGGAACCTGTCTTGTATCACTCTGTTTTTTCCTCCCTCTCTCTGTCCATATCTACCTTCTTCTTCTCTTTCTCCATCTCTGTCTTCTCTCTCAATCTCTCTCTTCCTGTCGCTGTCAGGGGGGAATGACAACCATCTGCAGTCCTCCTGCCCCCTGACATCTGGCGGTGGGCTGGGACACACACACACATGCGCCGCCGACAGGAGAAGACTTGAGGAATGAGGGCGGAGTCGCAGGGTTAATGGCAGTACCACATCATCCTACTGTTGGCCTGTCGTTACTCAGAACACATATTTGTCTCCTCAGAATGGAGATTTGTGTCATATTAAGGCGAAGGAGGAGTACTGCTGTGATGAGGACTCTTCTCCTCAGGGTCCCACTCACAAAACTCTCTCAGCCGTCTTTTAAAGAGGCTGTCTTCCTACTTTTTGATCTGATATTCTCTCTGTTTCTAGTTATTTATTTATCTGTTCATTGGTTAATTAGACAGAGCACGAGCCAGATGACAGACTACTGCACCAAACCTTTTTCATCTGCAGTCCCTGAACAAATGTTACAGCCACCCTAATTATCATCCAGAAAAAAAGTGTTGTACAATATTAAATAAGAGCATGAAGTCTTACTGTATGATTGTGCTAAGACTGGTAAGTAGCGCTTTTGATGACCTCACCAATAACTTGAGGGAAAGAGGATGGTTTATGTTCTGGTTGGTTGTGACAGAGTAGGGAAAAGTAAGTCATAGTGAATTAAAGAGTCAGGCTCTAGACCCGCTCTTTGTGTAAAGTGCCTGGGGATGGCTTTTGTTGTGATTTGGCGCTGTACAAATAAAGATTGATTGATTGAATCATTGGAAAGGTGGGATGGCAGGCAAGTGAGAAGGATAGAATGTGGATCTGTGCTTGTGGGCTCCCACAGTTGTCACCTCTGCCAAGGACGTCATGTGATCACTACCATGCATGCATGGTGGACAGGTAGGTGATATTACAAGGAATGAGAAGAAGAATATATACAACGTGTCTTAATGAGCCCCCATCCATCCATCGTCTTCCGCTTTTTCCTACATTAAGGGTTGGGGGCGGGGGGCTGGAGCCTATCCCAGCGGCTACAGGCGAGAGGCGGGGTTCACCCTGGACAGGTCGCCAGTCCATCGCAGGGCCAACACATACAGACAAACAACCATTCACACTCACAGCCACACCTACGGTCAATTTAGAGTATCAATCAGCCTCGTCCCCTCTTGATGTCTTTGGACTGTGGGAGGAAGCTGGAGTACCAGAGAGAACCCACACAGGAACAGGGAGAACATGCAGACTCACACAGAAAGATCCCGTGATGGAGCCGGGACTTGAACCCGGAACCTTCTTGCTGTGAGGCAACAGTGCTGACCACTGCACCACCGTGCAGCCCCCTATCGGTACCCCCTCAACCTAAATTAAAGACTTTTCTTTTTTAAAATCTGTTTATATTTAAAATATTTTTAAAGTATGAGAGTTGTCCTGACCCTGCTCTCAGGAACGGGACTACCGCTTCTGACTACCGAACAGGTGTGTAGACTGACCAGAGGAGGCGCTACTGCATCATCCAGAATCCCAACCATAGATATGGTCAGTTGCATCACCAGAACCAAGCCGAGGGCAACACAAGGAACCAAATCAGTGGCCCTAATGTTGCTAAGCAACGCAGTAGACCACGACATTACAATATTGCTGTACAATTGATGCAGTATTTCAAGATAATCGTGACAGCGCTGCTGGTATGGTCTGGCCATGTTAGGCAGAAAACCAGTTGTTTTTATTGAAAACATAAATAGATAAATAATAAAAATGGCTTTAAACGTCTTGACATCTCACTCCCGTCTAATGATAATGTGGGTTGAACTCTTCTTTTATATTGCATTACTTAATGGCGGTAAGTATGATGATTGAATGAGAACAGCCTGAGCTATTAGCGGTATTTGCCCTCTTTCAAGTTATCATATGGTATACAAGTGTTATTTAGTGCTCTTACTAGTATGTCATCAGCCGACCTGTAAAGCGAGTATAATGAGAAGACAATATCAAACCACATTTTCTGTAAAACTCGTGTCTGACTCATTTCATACTTTGACTAATGAAGGAAGGCCACCACATTAAGCGCCAACAATCCCCCCGTCTACATTAACATCTGGCATGCAACAGATTTTGTTAATTGAGCTCATGAGGATCAAATTAAAGGCCGTAGGTCTGTGTAGAAGAACCTGTGTCTTCCAAGTGTGTGTATGGCGGTATGGCTCTATATACCAAAACATGTTGCTAGCAAGCTTCAGTGCAGTTTGCAAAGTTATTAACTTCCTCCCAGGGTGATTCTCTCTTCTGCCTTGAGGCTAACCTGAGTGCAGCACCTTCCAGCATGATGGATGGGCAACTTATCGTCTGAAGTAATTAGAAATACAAGCTCCTGAAGTATGTGAAGGATAGTATTTTCGCCAGAGTGAGTTTAATCAGCTTCCTTCATTTTGGTCACATTTAATTCAAAGGACAAGCTCTTGTAGAAGATGAAGGATTATATTTCAACTCGGAGAGAATTAGGCTGAGTTATTCAGCTCCCTAATGGTAAGAATGTACGAGCGCTGATTCGAAGGAATTAATTGTTTACAAACCCCTCACCTTGGCGTGACTCCTCCAAACTACATGTAGGTTTAATTAAAGGTGGACTCATTGATTTTGGAGAGAGATTGCAGATACAGCCTAACACATTTACCCCTCCCATCAGCGCTCCTGCAGAAGCTCTCTCTGTTACGGGTTATCCTGTTGTTGTTGACGCTGGCTGAAAAAAAGCAAAAGGAACACAAAACGACTTAACCCACCAAACACATCTAAGCAGAACCCAGCCAGGCCTGAGCTCCAGTGTCAGCCTCAGACTAGCTCAGTGGTTTTATGTTTTCAGGTTGTCCAGCAGTCGCTGGGACTCAAGGATGAACTGGGAAGATTTTGGTGGTCAAAGGTCAAAGTCACTGTGACATCACCAAGGCTGTATTTCTATTTCACTCTGAAAATAATTTGAGACTGTGGTCTCTTTATGTTTGTTTGGGTTTTTTTTTGGGGGGGGGGGGTGTTGAATTCTTCCTACATGTTGTATAAATTCCACAGAGGGCCTTCCTAAAATGTCTGTTAAAGCAACAGATGATACATCACCAAACACTTATCAGCGTGCCCAAAACGTGGAAATGTTACCTCTTGTGTTTGATACTTGCCGAATGTGCCAGTGTATCATTGAGAATCGCTGACGACTCTTTTTAAAGTGCAGCTGACTTGAACAAGGTCGTACGTCACGTTACACACTTCATGTCAAGAGGGGGCAGCACTTTCGGTGTGGATTTACATCCCAACCTTCTTTTAACCTCACGAGCTTCGGTCGGAGACTAAAAGAAACTAGCTCACTGCGATTCTGCGGTTAATCAGAGGGTCTGGACTGCTTCTAGATCACAATGCTATTTTTTTGGGGGGGGGGGGATCCATCACTGCTTAGGTATCGCCCCTCCATCAGCGGTTGAAAAGCTTAAGATGGGCTCCAAAGGCACCGGACAAATGTTAATGGAGCCGCGTGGCTCCTCCGTGCCATCTCTTGAGTAAGGAAGTGGTATAACAAGAATGGAGCATCCCTACCTATAAAGAGACGTTTCGTCCCTTAACAAAAAGCGATCAAACACATGTAACTTTAATAAACCGAGCCGTGAGTCACCTCCTGCTCTTACGTTTTCATTTCTGCATTATGGCTCGCGATAGGACTTCCTTTAAATGCAAATACATTTCGAGCCGGTTATTGTGAATAAATGTGGTGCGGAGACATACGGTGCTATGATGCAGATGTGGGACTGAATTGTTTGGCGAACACGGTGCAGGCTGTGTATACCAAACCGCCCATTAAAATATAGGTTGTCTCACAGCATGACCTCTCATTTGACTTTTTACAAGAGCAAGATTAATAGCGCAGTGACAGCACCGCCAGCCGTCTGTTATGCAAGAAACCTCGTCAGGAAACTGATAAATGAGCCACATCTGTGAGAAATGTATTTAATTAGCGTTTGTCACCATGTTTCCAATCACAGCTCGCTATTACGTAAGAAGGCTGAGGTTCCTGTGTGAAGGTTCGATGCAAACGTCAGAGAGTTCCAATTAGATGATTACAGATTCTATCTGTCTAACCTGCAGGATGTGATTGTGTCTGTGGTTTTGTGCCTTCAGATGCTGATGTGGATGTGAGTTCATCTCTTGAGAAGCAGAGAGAGTGGGAACAGAGTCGTGGGTGATCTAGCGACGTGTAAATGTCAAAGAAGGATCAGATGAACAAATTTGAGGCCTAAGACTCAGACCCCAGAACATGTTTTTTTGACGTTCAACATCTCACAAGTAAGTCTTTCAAGATCACAAAGGCGTTCCCCCCCCCCCCCGATTCACTTCTTTTTGACTCCAGACTGCACAAACAGCCAGACACATAAACTTAACTTGAAGCTAACGGTGGCTGACAGCTAACAACAGCCAACAAGTACAAAATTCAATCCGCTGAATTGCTGAATCCATCGTAATCCGCAAACACTTTCAATTGAGTTAATAAACAACAACAAAATATTACAACCCTTCTGGTTTGCTGCTATTAACGCCAATGGTTCAATTTAATACGCCAGCTGGTTGCACTCTGCTACTGTAAATAGTTGGTTTGTTTAGGGCTCAAATCAAAGTGTTTGTGGATTACGGCTGACGGGTTATGCCAGACGATGCACTTTAGAGTTTGGAAACTGACTTTTTTGGGGTATTTTTGTTGCTGTAGCGGTTGTTAGCTGTCAGTGGCCTTTAGCTTTAAGCTAATCACATGTGTCTGGCTCTAACTGCATTCTGGAGTCCCAAAGAAGCAATGAAGAAGGGAAAAAGATATTTCTACCCTCCAGATACCTATTTTTTAGTTCTTGAAGGGTAAATACACTTAAAAAAAAACCTCATTTCCATTTTCTTCTCCTTATCCTGTTAACCCTCTATGGCATGTTGTTGCCCTCAGGCAACAAACCACCTTTTGGCCCCCACAGCCCCCCTTTATTTATTTTTTAAAAAAAAGTATCAATAAGTCACATGACAAGTCTGTGACCAATAAAATTTGAGGTTATCATGTATTTGACCTTTCTTTTGGGCGGGAAAATTCCTTTTGGAGACGAAGCCAGGCCAGGATCACACTGCTAGCAGAAGGTAAGATATATTTCACTTTTTAACATGTTTAAAATTAAATATTGTTGTTCAAAAAATATCTGTGATGTGCATGAATATGTGAAGAATTATATTTGATTGAGTAAATACACTTTTTGTCTTTATTTATATACTAAAATGGTAGTTTTTCATTCGTTGCCTCAGGGCAACATTGCGCAATTAGACCACTTTTAACTATACCATGCTCATATATGGATGTGTACAGCCATCTTATTGTTTTGCTGAGCTTTCTAATATCACTCACAGGAAATGGATGCAAGAACATTTTATGGATGTAAGCTCCATGATCAAGCAGTTAGGCTGATTCCAACAGACAGTGAGGACAGCGAGCTAGAGGAGAGTGACAGTGAGGAAGAGTGGACCCCAGAATCAGGTTTGAGGGAGAGTTAGGCAGTCAGATTTCAGTTAGTAGACTAACATACTTTATGAAGGAAGTCTGTTCCTGTCTGTGTGCATGTGTGTGGGTGCCTGCTTGCCTGTGTGTGTGTGTGTGCGCGCGCGCGTGCCATCCTGTGTCTGTCCATTACTGAGTATGTAGAGGTATATGTCCAATTCTAATTTCATGCATCCTTCCTTTGAAAACAGATTGCTTGTCTGCTCACAATGAGTCTCTTGAATCTGAGGAGCAAAGTCAAGATAATGATGACAACGATGATGAAACTGTTCAACGCTTTCCCCGGTGGAGAACACCCCACAGCACCAACAGCCTTGATTACTCCAAATGGCAGGCCAGCCTACCAGAATCTGACGACATTAGATCCCCGTATGAACATTTCAGGATGTTTTTTTCTGAAGACATTCTGGAGACAGTAGTCGAGCAGTCCAATTTATACGCCATCCAGTGTGACCCCAATAAATCCCTTCATCTTACTACCGAAGAGCTGGAGCAGTTCATTGGTACATCAGTATATATGTCACTGTATGGATTGCCCGGCACTCGTATGTTTTGGAACAAAGCTACCCGTGTGCCCCAAGTAGCTGACACCATGGCACTGAACAGATGGGAATTTATAAAAAATAACAACGAAGTGAGACAAGGTGAAGATCCACTACATAAAATCCGACCCCTGGTCACCCATCTGATCTCCAAACTGCAGGCAATCCCAATGAGTGAGAAGCGGGCTGCAGATGAGCAGATGGTCCCTTTCAAGGGAAGAAATCGACTCAAACAGTACCTTCCAGCAAAACCAAACAAATGGGGCTACAAGATACTCGTCTTGGCTGGTTCTGATGGAGTCCCACACAACTTCGAGATTTATACAGGGAGGGTTGTGCAACCCCCTGAGCTGCCAGATGTAGGAGCAAGTGGGAATGTTGTCCTCCGCCTGGCCCAGCCAATACCTGTGCAGCAGAACTACAAGTTGTTCTTTGACAACTGGTTCACGAGTGTCCCTCTCATACTCACACTTGCTCAGCAGGGAATTAACTGTGCTGGGACTGTTCGTAGCAACAGACTACCAGGTGTCAACTTGAAGTGTGATGCTGAGTTGAAGAGAACTGGACGTGGATCTTTTGAGGAGAAGATGGCCATGGTTGGAGAAACCAACTTGCATGCTGTGAAGTGGTATGATAACCGTTCAGTCAGTCTTCTCAGCAATTACATTGGTGCACACCCAGTCACTGAGGTTGATAGGTGGGATGGCAAAAAAAAAAGCAGCTCATCAAAGTCCCCTGTCCAGCCATGGTGAGAGAGTACAATAAGAATATGGGTGGGGTGGATCTGCTGGACTCTCTAATTGCACTGTGCCGCAACAAAATTAGATCGAAGAAGTGGTACCATCGGCTGATGTTCCACTTTGTTGATATGACCGTCGTGACTGCCTGGCTTCTCTACAAAAGAGACTGCAGCAGTGCAGGGATGAGAAAAGCTGAAAGCATGAAGCTCTATACATTCAAGTCATATATTGCAGAAAGCTTGTGCAAATGTGGCAAGAATCTGGAGCGCAAGAGAGGACGTCCCAGCACCACAATTGCTGGGGAGTTTGAAGAAAAGAGGAGAAGGGGACCTGCTACACCCATTCCAGTCCCTGATGTGCGTCTGGATGCCACTGCTCACTGGATGGTGATGGACGAAAAGAAAGGGAGGTGCAAGGTACCAGGATGCAAAGGTACACCTACAGCGAAGTGCCAAAAATGTAACGCCCACCTCTGTTTCACCGCCACCAGCAACTGCTTTCTACGGTTCCATACAGAATGAAGCAGATAGCTTTGTGAAACCCGAAGATGAATGCATAAAATCAATTGGACTGGTCAACTCACAACAATTTACGGCTGACAAAATTGTTCAACTTAATTGCTGATGTTCATGAAATAACTGCAATAATTGATTTAAGATTTGTTGTTCCTATTCTTGTTCTTAAAAAGAAGGAAACTTTCTTATAATGTATTTATTGCCTGTTTGTTCTTCATTTCACCAATATAGAAAACCTTGGTGTTTTAGTACCGGTATAGCATGTTGTTGCCCTGAGGCAACAAACCAAAATCTGGGGGCGGGGGGGGCACATTTTATTATTGATACATTATCAGGGACCCCCAGGCTCCCAAAAACTAGGGTGAAATATTTTTTTCCCCCTAAAATAAAAATTCATGCCATAGAGGGTTAAGGGTCAAGAGGGGGTGGAGCCTATCCCAGCAGCTTTCGGCGTGAGGCGGGGTTCACCCTGGACAGGTCACCAGTCCAATGCACATATAGACAGACAACCATTCACGCTCACAGCCACGCCTACGCTCAATTTAGAGGATCAATCAGCCTAGAAACGTCTCACTCTATTGACAAAACGTTTTTTTGTTAGCTTGTAGTTCTGCACAGCACAAACACACATTGATAATGTTTTCTTGATACTCCAGCTGTCAGTATCTGTTACACTCTTCCCCGGAGGAAGTCATGTAACAACATAACCACAAAAAAAATGTGGTTACAAGAGCACAGGGATGAATATAGTGAGAACATATCTGGGATGCTATATATATATATTTTTATGAAGAATTTGCTGTAATACCTTATTGTTTTCCAGGTGGACTAGCTGTTTCCACGGTAATAAATAAACTCTAATGAGCTGGTGCATTCACAAGTTTTAGGAAAACCAGTTAATTATTGTGGAAAACTGTAAATAGAAAGAATATTTCAAACATTTCTCTCCTATGGAATATCTGTTTTTTTGCACCCGTCACATTAAATTGTGTTTGTGATTGAAGACAGAATCTTCTTCATAAAGATGCTTTTTCTAAATACACGGCACAATATTTAGGAGGGAATCCAAGATTAAGTTTAAATAATTCTGTTTTCTATTCGCCTACTTTAATTTGATTTGTCAAACACGTCATACAAATTCTTAGAAGTAGGAATTGTCTTTAAACCAGATGACCAGATTTAATGCCACATCGGTAAACACCCTGAAGGCAGTATTCATTACAGAAATCTGGAGGGACTGACAGAAGAGAAACAGAAACAAAATATATTTCAGCAGTTAAAAATAAAACATCTTGCGAGAATCATGCTTTGCTGGGGAGTCAAGACACGAGTGTGTCTTTGTGGCCATGTTTTATTTAGTCCCAATTATGCAATGCCAGAGCCAATTACAGTCAGTGTGACATTTCTTTTAGCATTTCCTCAGATGTTGTCCCTGAGTCTTGAATGTCAACTTTCAAGTTAAATTAGTCTAAAGAACCTGGCAGTTTGCATTCATTTGAGGGCCAGGACAACTATAGGAAACAAGGCCCAAGGGAGACGAAGGAGCCAAGAAAACCTCCCAAAAAAATCCTCAAGAGTTTGAGCTATTTAGCACAACAGCTCACTCGCACCTACATGTGAATGGACTTTATGGACCCGAGTGCTGAGCTGCACCAATTGAAGTAAATGACTGACTAAATAGCTGCAGCTCAGATAGAGTCACATTAAAAAGACACATGTATTTGTTTAGACCAGGGGGTTCCCTGACTGTTTCAAGGCAAACTGAGGGGAATTAGTCGTCTCACCCTGGGACCTAGATTCAATAAAACCAATTGCTGAGCTTGAGGGGCCACCAGAAAGAGGCCCCTTGGGATTTCTCTGCTCCCTAATGAGGAAACACTTGCGCTGAGAACTGTAACAGAAATGCAACAGTCTGCCGTATTTTGTCAGACGTGAAAAGTGGGAAATTTTCGGGATGTTTTAGAAACGGATCAGGAACAAACTCCCCAACACTTTCCACAGTTTGTGGCGTAGCTTTCTTGTATGGATCTTTGCCGTCTGGTCCTGGCGTGAGTGGGCTACCAACTCTTGAAGACAGGAGGACCCTAATTCATGCAGAGATTGTGGAAAATAAAATGGTGCCCCTGGCAAATTACATAAAATACATTTCCAAAAAAGATGAATGGCAGAGTTGAAGGCACAGGCAGTAACAGCACACAGCTAGACTGTAAATCTGGGTGACTCTATCATCCAATCAAACTGAGTCCAAACTCCATCCATAACTTTTGGAGTTATCCTGCTAACAAATCAACGCCTGTGGTCCCACGACCTCCTCGGCAGAGATCGGTGACATCTCCATGTTATAACCAGTGAAAACGATGGTTGCTACTGTGTGATGAAACACTGAACAAGCTCATTAGTCTGCCCACATTTATAGCATCCATAGTTGTCATCCAGTTAAGTTCTCTCCATGTATGGAATCATCTTTCATGAAGTAGCGAAGTGAAGTTGAAAGATGATTTAATTATGGATCTAATTAGAGCAAGTTGACACAGTGTTAAATTATTTATGTTGTTTGTGTCTGTTACGGTATGAAATCATGTGTAATCCTGCTAATGAGCTGCAGAGATACTTAGGAGGAGAGTGACGCCGAGGAGAGGAAGAGGAGCAGGAGAGAGAGAGAGAGAGTTGGGGTGCAGATAAGAAAGGAATGCTCCACCTTTTGTTATTTTGTGTGCTGGTGTTTCATGCTGATTTAAAGCCCCTGTTATTGGGTGCATATCTATAGGACCGCAGGCTATCAGACGTCACGCCTCCAGGATCCCCACCACTGCAGCACCCCCACCTCTAGAAACCACGCTGCCTACTTATTGACTTCCTCAGCCACTTTTGACCCCCCACTGCCTACCTGGCCTCTTAAGTCACCTCCCTATCACATCCATAACCATGTCTTTCTCCTCATTCCCCGTTTGCCACTTAATCCCTCTTTCCTGTTAATTTTCTCATTTTCAGTGACCCTCTTTTCTGCCAAAGTCGATGTGAAGTCTAATTTATAACATCTGAAGGACATTCCTGGCTTAACACAAACTGTGATTGATTTTTTTTTTTTTTTCCCCAAGTGTGCGCATTTGTAGTTGGAACCCTCCAGCCTGATCCATCCAACTCTGTTTTCTCAAATGAAACAAGTAGCCAGATCTCTCTGTGTTGTCCGTCCAAAACAATAACAGCATTTCTGATTCTCCATGGGGGGGGGGGGGGGGGGGGGTATATAATATCACCTCATCATTCCACCTAACCTGATGAATTCCTTTGCTTTGGCTGGGATAGAAACTAAATCCTTGGCTAAGGTTACGACTCATGCTCAGTGTGGGGTTTTTTTTTTGTTTGCATCTTTTAATTTTCTATTTGCATGTCCTCTCCAACGGCTAAGCCTGCTAGCATGATTGCTCGGAGAGGATGTTTTCATCAGGCTGGTCCCCGCGTGGGTCGTGTGTAATCGTTCAAAACCTCTCGCTGGTTTTTACATGTGATGTATTAAAACTGGTGTGGAGCTGGGTTATGTTACTCCAGAGAGCTCATCACCCACTGCTTGTTTGTGAGTGCTGACATCATACCTACCCTCTAAATGAATTTCCCCTTGGGGATGATAAAGTCCATCAGAGCCTACACCGCAAGCCAAAAATTACATCTTGAGTTGCTTAGTATATTGAAACTTTCATTTTGTTTTCTGTCAACATGATCTTGTTAGAGAATCCATACACAACAGAATGCCGTTTTAACCTTTTCAAGGGTTTCACTCATTATCATGCAATGTTACTATGTCATATTTTCATATTAAACTATTAAGCTATCGTTGCAAACACTGAGGTATGCATGTGCTGGGTGGAAACATCCGTGTGCAAAAACAACTACAACGGTTGACACTGTTGTCACAGGGGCTCATTCAATCTCCTGCTCTCAGAATACATCTGGATTACAGAGTCCTTGAGTAGCCAGAAGACTTTTTCTTGTTTTATGGCCATGGACAGACAAAAAATATGAACATTTTGTGGTTAAGAGATATAGCCTCTCTCTGTGAATTGATTAATTTGGACCACTTTTCTTTGACAAGGAACGGGACGACGGGGCTACTCAAAGTTTAACGTTTTGGAGCGTCTTCATGATTCGGAGAAATAGGTCTGTCGCTGAAGACGAGTTGCACGCTCATCGAGGCTTCTGTTTTTGGGTGGCACTTCACTCGCGGGGATGGTGCAAATTGATTCAGATCACATTTGCGATTCTCCTTGATTCAAAATCAATCAATAAATTCCGATAATTAGTTAATGTTTTTTAATCTTGTAATGGCTCTGTTTTGAATTGTTTTTTTTTTCCTGGAATGAATTTAAACCTCAAAATGGCACTCTAAATGGCGCCATGTCTTGTAAATCCAATTGTCAAGCGTTGAAATTGTCTAGAACAGTGCACGTGACTGATTCAGTGGGTGTTTTTTTTCCTTTTAGATCCATTAAAACATCCTTCCCAATCATACAGGAAAAGCCTAGACTAAAACTGTGGAGCTGTAAATGTATAAGTATTATTATCAGTAGTGTGGAGAACTATAAACATAGTTTCTGAACACAAATGTGATCGCTCCTCTACAGTGTCACATAAAAACCCTGCAAATCTTCTCTAAATCTTGTACAAATCATCTAAGCATGTAGTCCATGTTGATCCTCGCACCATGAGCACACATCTAAGTCCTTGTACGGCTTCAACAGATGGGCTGCTGGCCAGTGTCCTGACATAACTTTACTCATCAGTTAGCTGTGGAGCTTTACAGTGTATACTGCAAACCCACAAGGATTACAACCCTAAAAATAGAGCATTTGTTTTGAATTCTCATCTTCTGCAGGTGTTTTTGTTCCCTTACACTTACTTTATGCAAGAATGCACTTACAATGCATAAATATTCATGTTACATTTCACCATCCTGACGATTTACCCAGCACAGCACATGTAGCGCATTGTAAGAAAGTGTCCTTGTGACCATCCTCCATCGACTCAGTGGGTCCATGCTTTGCCCATCTAAAGACTTGACCTCGTGGAGTCCTGCAGCCTTGAATCAATAATGGACCTCAAGGTCCTGGCCCTCTAGCCCCAACTTGTTTGTGAGAACACCTCAAACTTCAGAAAGGTTTGCTGTCAGTAGAGCTGTAAATCTTAAATAAGATGTGCCTGTTAGTTAGTCAGAGTGAATTTAAGCACTATAATAAACACTTAAATTCATGGATTGGGAGCATAAATAATGCTGGTCGTATACATACACACAGTTAAAAAAATTTATGTCACCTTTCACACACTAAACATGACCAAAAAAAATCCCAGTTTGCTGAAAATTCAATTTTGTATTATAAAATATAACAGTAATGTCATATTAAACATCAATGTTAACACCATTCAAGAATGCTGATTTCGGTGAGGGTGCCGTCCTGTCAGGGCTGCTGGAGGACAACCTGTCCCTGCTGTTTTTAAGCGGCACTTTATGAGCACAGAGCCTCAACCTTCTTGGAGCCCTGAGGTCACCAGGAACGTAATTGAGGGTCCTGGTTTTTCTAAGGATAGCTCTGGGCTTCCTGCTTTTTCTGGTCCCTCTATTCCTGTTTTCACTTTTTGGAGTGACCTTGACACTTGAGCGGGGGCTTATATAGGTGCAGTTGTGGAAGAAATATGTTGTTCCTTTACTGCATCACAAGTGTGAAAGTCTCCATCTAAATTTGTACTTTTGTAAAAGTTGATATTGATATTCTGTTTACCTAAGTATCAAAAGCAAAATACATTCTTCATGATGTTTATATTCCACTTAGGGATCTACCTAAATCAGAATTTCTAGTCAGCTTGGATTTGACTGTTCAGTCTGATACTTCAAATACTGCTGCCCCCCCCCAACAAAAAAAAGGAAAATCAATCAAATACAGCTGAGAGGTTTATACACTCATGGTATTTTCTCTAGAAAAGGATAACATTACACAAAAAACATGGAAAAGTTGCAACTATCCACAGTCCATAATGGCTTAAAAAGAAACTATTCTTTTAAGGACGATCATATCAAAGAAAACGTGGAAAACACAGGGCTGTGGGAGCACGCTAGCAGGACAAGCTAACGTTATAGTCCCCGCTTGTTGGGAGCGTGGGCCAGTTTTGTTTTTTGACAACGGTTGGCCTGCAGCCAAGAATAGCCTGATGTGGGTCATTTAAATTTGTGGCTGGCTTGTGGTGGTTAAACACGAGATGTTGTCAGAGGCGTGAGGTCTAGTGAGTGGTGAGCTAACGCTCTCGCTTCTCCACTCATCACAGCTGTGACAGGCTAGCCCTCACAGTCCACGGCCATAACAGTTTAACATCAGGTAGGTAAACTGTAAGCTTTATCTAGATATCACAGATTAAAATTGATATATTATTGATTTAAAATGTGCATAAACAGTAGTAGTACAACAGCAGCAATATTCCTTGCCTCTTTTCTGGAACACTATGAGTTTGACTTGAAGAATCTCAGTCGACTTAGGTGGTTCCCAACTGATGATTAACGGTTATTTTCTAAAATGGTATTAATTTTGTTTTCTTGGCAGCGATGTGATTAAATATAATATATTGGTAGTACCTCTGCCACCGCTTATTTTACCATTTTAGCTTTACTGACAGAATGGGAACAAATGGAAATGTAGTATAAAAACAACAACGTATGAACAGAAGCACAATGCCCACAAGTTACAAGAGGTTATTAAATTGTTTGAAAATTTGTATTAGAGGGGGGCGGTTATTCACACATTGTAGTTATATCAAAATAATTTGGCATCAGGAAAGTGGCCTCATCTTAGAGGTATGTACTTGCTCATTTCATGACTCAGCAGTCTTAAGAGTTGACCTAGATAGCACCAGAGAGCAGTGATGACCAGAGAAGTTTATGTACCTTTTAAAACCTCGATGGGACATCCTGATTTTCTGGATGTACAAACAGGAAATGGGAGGAAATGGAAATTCACTTCTTTTGCGGTTATGCGGCGTTAGTGTAAGTGAGTGTTGCGACAGTTAGTCAGCAGGAAAGCCATCCGCTCATCGATAGATGGATTAATTGCCTTCTCCCCGGGGACCCCGCCCCTCCCTCCAGACAGACAAATTCAGCCATTACGCTCCAGTATATTCCAGTGATGAGTATTGAGCTGGGATGGGGCCTAATGCTTTCTGCAGTCATTTCACAGCTACAGGGAGTTGGTACAACATAGAAACTGTCAAACTCTCATCCACCAGCATTGTTTTTTTTGGGGGGGGGGGGGGGGGGGTTATAGAGTCATAGGGTGGTGGAAATGGAGAATAACATCAATGCTGAGAATCATCCTGTGAATGTAGAGCATCAAAATCTCTTCTTTTAAAGATATTTGTAGATATTCACATGTCACGCCTCAGGCTGTGAGGATAATCAGCCCTTCAAGTTAAATGTTGCAGTCAATTTTTCAAGCATCTGATGTGAGAATTCATGACGCCCCTCTTCAGAGGTGACCTTATTCTCACATCTGCTGCTGTCAGCCACGGGGAGAAGATTTAGAAAAAAAACAACAACAACAAAAAAACGTTTTCAATTAGATGGTGCAGGAAAAGACTCCAAGTGGGATTTCCTGATGTTTCAAACATCCACGTGAATAAACCAGTTGGAGGTAGAAGAGGGCCACGGGCTTGTTAACTCATACTTACCAAGGTGGACCCTTAAAAGGGGGGTGTGGGTGGTGGATGACTGTGCTTACAGGAGACAACAGCTGAGGGACACCAGTCTATTTTTGTTGTCCCCTCATTTGGTCTGTCAGAAGGAGGCGCGATCATTAGGGGGTGCCTCTCAATCTGAGACGTCCCAACTCACACGAGAGAGAGGGAGCGAGAGAGGAGTTACCACACGGATTCACCGGATGAAAAATGTTACAATAAACGGCGTCAGGGTGACGCTGAATTTCGACGGCTGAAGTTTAGAACGCGAATAAAAGCCTTGGTTTTGCTCCAAGTGTGTTGTTGTTGTTGTTGTTGTTGTTGTTATTTTGTTCAAACGGCCTGAGGATTCGTTTGGGTTCATATTCCGCAATCGTACATGCATTTTAAGCTTCTTCTTTTTTCTTTTTTTTTGCCACTGAAATTGAAATGAATTCATGTTTGTGAGTAAATATTCAATTGCAATTCAATTAATTCAAGTGAAGGAATTCAGTATTTGAGAGTTTTTAAACTGCCGGTTTGTGAGTTTGCGAGAAAACGTGATCCAAATGAGTTAAACTAATGGATGAATATTAGCAGATACTGATTCTATCATCAGACTGTTATTCCACATAATTTCCAGGGCTGATCGGAGTGGGAGGGAATTTTTTTTTTTTTTTTTTTTGCCTCACTGGCTTTTACAGTGTCTCTCTCAAGTCCTGCAGGAACTTCCATTGAAAAGAAATGCAAAATATAAATTAAAAAAAGGAGTTTTCCATGTATTATTGAATTACCCTGACGAGGTGAATCCAGCTTAACTGAATCATAAAACAGAAAGATCCCTCAGAAAAGTTATAAAAGGCGTTTTGCAGGAATTGAGACAGATGGTATGAAAGTATCTGAATGACTTCACACGCTCGCAGTTGACGATGTGGATGTGGAGAAGACGCCTGAAGCGCACTAACTTGTTACCTCCGCGGTTCCACAAAGGAAGCCCCTCCTTTGACAGACCCTTCTGGTGCTCGAAGTTCACTTCAGTCCAGTTCTCCTTTCCTGAACTCAAATACGTACACACACACACACACACACACACACACACACACACACACACACACACACACGCACACGCACACACACACGCACAACTATAGGAGAGCGCCAGACGCGCAGCAGTCCCCGCCTGCAGCGTCCAGAACAACTTTTCAGGAGACGCTCAAGAAGACCAGTTGGATGTTTCTACCAGCGTTTGTTTGGCTGTACTTTTTTTAAAAAAATTAAATATATTTTTTTATATATGTACATGTTTGGCTCATATAAGTGAATCATTCCTGGAGGGGGGGAACTTCAATCCACCAAACACGGACCTAATGGCTGAATAAACGGATTAATTGCGTATAAAATTAACGAACCGCGCAGTTGGATTAAAAACAAGCATTTGCTCGGGAAAATGAATTATTCAGTGAAATAAGTCACTCCTCTGGACCGAAGGATTTCACGGTGAGTAAAATGACTGTGCATTAAAGTGTAGGCTTCTTTTATTCATCTGGAAAGCCTCTCGCTACAGGTTATTTACTTTGATTCATACATTTGAATTGAAAAGCTGCAGGAAGCGTCGCTCGGCAGTTGGTGAGGTTGATGGCGTGTGCGAGGTTAGACCAGAGCACGCGCCGGTTCGTGCCAGGTTTGATTTTTGCATCATTCTGTATTTATCACCGACTTTGTGTTTTAACCTGAGCTTTGATCTGTCATTCATTCGATCCGCTGGGGTAGGAGTGCGCATGCGCGTCTTTAGACGGCACAAAGTTCTGGTTTGTCTGAGGCAGGTGCAAAGACTTGCAGAAAGAGAAGTTTTTTGGGGGGAGGGGGTCAGCATTAAAAAGAAAAAAAAATCTTGACTTGTGTGAGTGTGTAAAAAAAATCTCACAGTGTTGCTCTTTTCTACACACTTTGTCTGCTCTCCCCCCCCCCCCCCCCTTCTCTCTCTCTCTCTGGCAGTGATAACTCTGGATTTGCTTGCTCCTCCTCTTGTGGACTGAAGATGTATGGGGGTGTGTGGGTGGTGCTGGTCCTACTGGCACTGACACCTGTGGTGCCTAGGGCCCAGGCTTGTCCCAGAAGCTGTAACTGCTACCAGGCCAGCGAAGTCCACTGTACTTTCCGTTCCTTGCTCACCATACCTCCTGGGTTGCCTGCACACACACGCCGTATAAACCTAGGGTAAAAGGAAGTACACATGCACACATTTAAACACTTTTTTTGGGGGGGGGGGGGGGGGTTAATTTGCAAACAAACTATTTGGGAGCAGTTGTCATATCACGGTTAAAAAGCGCGGTGGTGAGGAATATCTGTCGACTGAGACGGTGGGTTGATGGTGACGTTTCTGTGCCCCCAAAGGTTCAACAGCATCAGCAGGATCCAGGAGAGTTCCCTGGCTGGGCTGAAGAGGTTAGAGCTTCTGATGCTTCACAGCAACGACATCCACCACCTTCCGGACGCACTGTTCCGAGACATGAAGTCACTGCAGGTAAACGGGAAGACAGTCAACATGCATGAAGCGGTTGTTAGAACAAGATTGGGACTGGAAAGTAAGGCACCTACTCAAATGCAAGCTTGTATTCACAAGATGATGCAAAAACAGTATTTGACTCCTCTTGTTTTATACCTCTTCTTCAGGGAACAGACCAATTTCCCAGGCAGCTAAACTAACACTGATCCGTCCCGAGTTTCCTTTTGCCAAACCAAACTATCGCTGCTGGTTCATAACATGCATAATTGTATATTGAGGGAAATTAACTGGCGTTTCTTCAGGTCTTAAATTTGGACTCGTTGGACTGGAAGGTTTTTGCAGACGTAGAACTCGAACCAGGCAGAAACAAACAACAAGACCTCCAACACAAGCAGCTGTATAAAAGCTTTGTTCCAAGCCTCTGGTGTAACACATACGCACGTTTCCACGCCAGTCAATAATGACCTTTTATGATGTGTCAACGCCGTGTTAAGGTGTGGTTGGGTTTAGGCACAAAAACAATTGGTTTAAGGAGGAAAAGATAATGGTTTGGTTTTATATAAACACCGTGGTCAAGGTTAAGGTGCAATTGTGGTTTCTTAAAACTCTGTTTTGACTTGAAAACAAGAAGCAACGACAAAGGTATCCACTCACCATCGGCAACAGGAAACGATCAGCAGTTTCCTTCATCAGCAGCAGTCGTCAAAATAGCATTCTCCATTCGCCGTTAGCAAAAAAGGATCCAACCTGGGTCTCTTGCGCTGATCCGCCACCCCAACCTGTCTTCTTAAGCCTGCTCCAGATAAGATACGGTGTCCCACACTGTCAAACCCATTCACTGCCTGTGAGAAGTGCAACAAGAGAGCATATCTCCACTGCACAGAGACGAGCGCAACACCAGGGTCACTCTGCATGTTGCAAGTTGAAAGATATTTAATTTGGGCGCAGCATTCTGTGACGTGATGAGTGCGGCGTACACTGAATCCTAGCTGACATGGGCTTTGCACTGGCTTTATATCGATGCCATCTGATTTCCTGTGGTATCAGTTGTTACAGCCACTAGATGGTATCTGTCACTTCCTGTAAATGTGCATATAGGTCATTTTCGCCACTTGTATCGACCAATCTGGTCGTTGTTCTCAGGAGGAGAGTGACCACTAAATGTAATTTCGTCCCTCCTCTGCTTCAGGCAGGGACTTCTGGACCATTTCAAATATATCTTATTATACTCAGCTGTTAAATTAAATTATCATACACTTTTTATGAAATAATAAATGTGCTGTAGACTTGCAAACATACCTGTAATTACAAACGGATCCATAAAAGAATCACGCCCAATTATTTCGTGTTTTATGTTCCATCCACTTTAACTGCCCGGTGACAAGAAACACGCTGGACATTTTAGTTGGGACCTCAGGGCAGAGTTAGCAGTCCACGGGGAGGTGATATTACTCAACAAGCGTTTGTTCCGTCCATCTCCCAGGTGCTGATATATTTGCCTTTTTTTGTGATAATTGGATCCATATTTCCATGTGCTGACATCTTCACGTGCTGTCAGCAGCTGGAACTTTTCCAGCCAGCTAAGTAGCCTCCCTGGAGAGCAGATTTATCATAAGCCGCGCTGAGACGCAATTCCACAACTTGGTTTTCATGGTGCGCCTTCTTAAATCATGGTGGGTTCCTCACACATGACTGGAATAGCAATAGATCCCCTCAAGTCTTCTGCTTCGGATCAAAGGCCACCCTTTTTATTGGAGAAGTTGAGGACCCCCATTGCTAGAATATCTTTCTGTGCTTTGACCTGATAAATGAACAGCAGGAATATATGGGTTTCTTATGTGCTGTGGGCTGTTGTGTCAATTTACACAAGGTGCCGTTAGTCGTTTCTGGTTAAGATCACCCCCACCCCAATCATTTGTCATATTTCAATAAGTATGTGGTGTTTTAAGATTCAGGATCATTTCTTTTGCTTGTCTTCCTCCTCTGTTCCCCACAGATATTAAAGTTAAGCTACAACAAGCTGAGAGAGATCTCTTCATCTCTGACCTTCTCTGGCCTGACCTCATTGCTGCGTCTGTACTTGGATCACAACCTCCTCCAGCACATCCACCCCCGGGCGCTGCTCCAGCTGCCTAGCCTCAGGCTGCTACGTCTGCAGGGGAACCGGCTGCATCAGCTGCATCCCAACACATTGTGCACGCTCTCCCTCCTGAATACATATTACTTTTCAACACTCAGGTGAGCCAGAACACTTGAGGCAAAGACTGGTTCTGAAAATAAATAGAGAGGAAAATGTTAACCTTCCCTCATCTGCAAAGGGTGTTATTGTTCCTACAGCCTGACTGATATATCTGTTTGGCCAGTAATATTGGCCAATCATTGCTGTCAGTCTATTTGTTGTCAGGTATGTGCCGAAATGAAAAAACATTTTTTTTACAGACTATAATTCAGACTTGAATAAAGACAATTGGAGTGTTTTTCGATGACCAAATTTCCAGGGAAGTTTATTGTTTCTCTGCACTGATGTCATTTATAAAAAGTTGATTTTTAATAGCCAAATACCCTGCCTCTGCACATATTTGTGAAGTTTTTAAACTACATTTGGGGGGATAACTGCAAAAAGGATATTGACTAATTTGGATTTCTCTTGCTCAAGCTCTAGTGATTATAATCCTCTGATATTTGCCAGACATCTCACAGAACACCAATAATCCCATTTCAATCCCGGAGTATTTTCCTTCAGACTAATGAACCTCCCACTTTTCTCTCTTTACCCTTTTTCAGATCCACTTGTAGTACCGGTATTACTGCAGAGAATAATAGGCTACATAACTTTCTGAATATAAAGGTGATGATGTAAATGATAAAATTGATGGACGATTTTTCTCAACGCTTACGTCGCGCTGCCACTCCCACTTGTTCATCTCTCCTCTATGACTTTGACTCAGCCTCCTCCCTCCCCGTCTTCCTCTCAATCCTTTATCATTGCCTTCTCTCTCTGTAGACACCTAGACTTGTCCAACAACAGCCTCACCACTCTGCCCAGTGAAACTTTACAGACTGCACCTCTGCTGGAAACTCTTGTGCTGCAGGCTAATCCCTGGAGTTGTGACTGCAGGATGAACTGGTTCCTCACTTGGAGTCGGGTTCGGCCAGGTACCACCATATGTAAAATAGCATTTGTTTTCCCGTATTGTTTTGCTTACATCTGGAGTCTGTTCACAATTTGTGCCGCTCCTGAGACAAATTCAAACATATATACAAAAAAAAAAGAAAAGTTAATGCAACATGTGGGTTGCTTGACTGATGAGCTGATGCCCCCAGGAGAACAGATTCATGCAGTCTGGTATTTGTTTTGTAACTCTGCAGTATTATGCGCCAAATCCAGCCAGAGCCGTGATTCACAGGCCGGGGCACATATACCCAGAGTTAAGTCAGGGGGTACGCAGAAATAGTCTGTAGTATCCTCTCCAAATCCTGTGAAAACTGTTCACAAGACAGTCATGTCTTCATAGAATAAGTCTTTTTTTTTGGGGGGGGGGTGATGTACTTATTTTTTGTTGCATCTTAATATGTTCAGATATAACATCTTTTGGATTGTCTGTCTGTAGATGTTTCAGGGGGTACATGACAGGACTTTCCAGGGGGCACAGGACATAAGAAAAGTTTGAAAACCACTGATATAGAATAGAAGTACAGGTTATATTTACATCTGGTTATGCTCTGCTCATCTTTTTCAGTCATTATCCATACGTCTTCTAGTCTATTTTACGGTTGTTATTGAGATGTAAATGGCGGCAGGAATGTGAAGTGTCTCTCATTGATATGCCAGACTTAATCTTCCATGACTAATCCATGATGACAGCATTGATGTGTGCAGGCAGCTGAACCATTGCTCTATAATACAGATGTGATGCATATTCAGATTTATAGAGTAGAAGTAACCATACCTAATTCATGAGAGATATAAAGTGAAATTAACACTGAGGAAGAGCTGGCATGACAAATAAATGACACCACAAATAGATAAATGGCAAGGGTGCCCTTTATGACATCATTTTCTTTGTCTCTCTCTTTCAATTAGACATAATGAAATGTCCCACAAGTCCTCTGTGTCCAGTATGCAGCTCACTGAATGGCCTTGAAGGGCAGGCCATGCTTGAGCAGACTGAACTGCCCTGCACCTCTCCAGTTATCACTTCACCGGGAGGAGACACACCCTCAGAAACAGAACTTGGTGAGATCCAACCAACTGAATCTTTCCGAGAGCCTGTAGGCACCGTCTCCCTGGGATTATCTGACCATCAAGAAAACCGTGTTGATCTGACATGCTACATCACTCGATCTGCTGATTCTCAGGATATTTCACCTCCTCCAGATCTCTCCCTTTCCGCCTCCTCTCCAATCGCCCTCGCTCTTTCAGTCTCGCTCGAATGCCCCGTGGAGAGGGAGAGCTATGAGGGTCTCTGGCGGATCCTGGCTTACTACAGTGAGACTGCAGTTCATCTTGAGAGGGAGATCATGCTGAGTAAACACCCAGTGCTGGCCTACCGCTACAGGCAGGCAGCCGAGGCAGAGGGATATTATAACACTGGAGTCAAAGCCTCTGTTCAAGCCAGACCACAATGGTTACTGCAGCCAGCCATTGGCATTCAGCTCAACAGAGCACAATCTAACAGACACAAAGTTAGTCTTGTATATTCAACAAGAGTGTCTGCTCGTCCTGATCCTACTGTTTATCCCTCGTCTTCCTCCCCTCACCCATGGGTTCTCATTTCAGCTAACCGTAGCACCACAGCACTGGCAGCTACAGCAGGAACTATGGTGGAACTCTCCTGCCCCATAAGGGGTTCTGGTAACCCAAAAGTAGAGTGGATTCTCCCAGATGGATCCAAGCTCACCTCCCCCTCAAGCAGTCAAGATGGAAGACTGCGAGCTTCAGTCTCTGGGTTAGTTTTACAAAAAGTGAGGCTCTCAGATGCAGGAGTCTACTACTGCGTAGCCAAGGCTGGCAAGGATACAGATGTCCTCCCCCTCAGGCTGGCAGTTGAGGAATCCTCTGTTCCGCCATCGGGGGAGCAAGTGGGACCTCCTGTGACAGGAACAGTTGGCCAGCCTGTCAGGCTGTCCTGTAAGGCATCTGGTTCACCAGCACCTGGCATGAGTTGGGTTTTGCCAGATGGAAATATAATATGGAGTGGATTAGCTGTATCAGGGAGACTCACGGTACAATCGAATGGGACTCTCACGCTACGTCAACCCTCTCTTCGAGATGCTGGTCATTACCGCTGTGTTGCTGTGAACCAGTATGGAAGTGCCTCTTTGTCCATGCAGCTGGAAATGAACCCACATCCACTGTCACTGAGAACGTCATTCCCTAGAGAGCCACAGTCGGCTTCTGGCCGCTCAACTAAGATACGAGCACCATTATTTAATCAGGTGGAGGAAGGATCAGGAGATGAAGAAGATGCTGAAGAGAAAACGTTTATTGTGAACAGGAAGCACCCCAGACCTCTTCAGCCACCCCAAAAGAGGCGTTATCCTAACGGTAAACCCATAAGACGTGGGCCTTTGAGAGAAGGGAGAAGAGGAGGAGGAGGAGGGCCTTTATCCTCCTCTGATCACAGAAGGAACCGCTATGACAACAGACACAGAGTAACTGCAAACAAACAAAGGATAGACCCTCAGAAATGGGCTGACATACTGGCTAAGATCCGCCAAAAGACCGCTCTCTCGAATAACAGCCAGCCCATCACAGCAGGAAGGACCACAGCTGAACCAGCGACGAGAGGCACAGAAAGACAAGGGGGAGGTGGGGGTGCACAGAGAAGCAAGGCACAAGGATCAGAAACTGAAGGGTCATCTGATGATAATGCTGAGCTACAGGAAGAAAATCTACAGCCTGTTTACCACCTTCACACGAGACCACAGACAAGCACTGACGCAGATACACAGATAGGATCAACAGAAAAACAGACAAATTTGGAAGATGAGACTCACACACACACACAGAAAGGTCCAGAGATGGAGAGAACGACAGATTCAGAGACTCAGATAGTTCCAGTCACCTCCAAGCCTGTCACTGGAACTAATGAAATTGTCCCACAGCCTGCTGAAGAGGAGGGACAAGAAGCAAAACCCACTTCATCGAGAGCCAGACCTCAGAAACCCCATTTTGGACTCTTCCCTAATTTAGTTCCAAACTCGCGGCCTCAAAGCCCCTGGAACTCTCGCAGGAGGATCGGACAGCGCAGACGAGTCATCAACAGGCCAAGGGGACGACCCTTGTCCCCACCCCAACCTCTCCCTGACCCTGTGAACCCAAGGTCACAAAGTGTGACACCCGATACTTCCACAAATCAAATGAATTTGTTGTTGCTGGCAAAAACAACAAAATCACCAGCTACTTTACTGACACACAGCGAGTATATTAAGACTCTTAATACTTCTACAGATGCTATGACAGTAAATCCTCTGTCTCCCTCTGTTTCAATTACTCCTGGTATCCCCATTTCAGAATCTGACTTCCCCTCACTCACTCCCTCCTCCCCAAGCTCGTTTCCCCCCTCTTACACAAACACACTCACGGACACAATGACTCACTTAGTCAACATACCAGATGCCCTGGTGTCCACCACCTTTAATGGACGAGCCTCCAGTCATTCTGATATTGTAACAACACATCCACCTTTGAAAGCTGGAACACACAAGGCACACGGCACAGAAACACACACAGCCTTAGGCAAACATGATGATAGACCCCCAGGCAAGGACCCGGAGGGGAATTTGTCAGGTTTACGGTATGAATATCAATCCTCCACCTCTCTCTCATCTTCCTCGACTCCTTCAACCGTTCTCAAGAGAGATCATTTTAGTACTTCTGCTGAAATCCCTACGAGTACATCTACTACTGCATCTAGTGATGACACTCTTACAACTGCAAATACTCCCATGATTACAAATCCCATCTCATCTACTACAACTACTGTAAAGACTCCAATATATAGCGCCACTAGAAGGCCTGCAACAACTATCACCTCTACTACTACCACTACAGTTCCCACTGTTACATCTAGTACTCCCTCTACTTCTTCAACTGCATCCTCCACTACTTCATTACCCAGTACTGCTACTAGTGCTGTAATCACACTCAAAGCCATTCCCACAACTACAAGCCCCACAACCACTCCTGAAACTACTCCTAGTACTATAAGCTCTTCCTTAGCCACAACTCTTCCATCTACTACAATGACAACTGCTCTTCTAACGTCCTCTGCTACCACCACAACAATAAAATACACAACCACAAGAACATCATCCAGAGAGACGCCAAGCCTCAGCCAGGTTGACCCCAGAGGGAAGCCTGTTTCTGGTGCTCCAAACCAGAGTCGACCCTCTACTGACTGGAAAAACCCTGGAGTTAATTTTATCCCAGACTCACACAGCAGCAGGCCACACAGGCCACCATCTCCTTCACTTCCTGCAGCTCCTGGGGTGAGTCTAAATGGATTAAAACATTTTTTTGGACACAAATTTGTTTTATATAATAAAATAAAACTTTATTTTTTTGTTAAATTAAAGCTAAATTGTTTTCTTATGTTTCTGCTCATTTTTTTCTGTAAGTGCACTCTTGAATGTAATTTGCAGTTTTATATATTTTATATATATATATATGTGTGTGTGTGTGTGTGTGTGTGTGTGTGAAGCCATTAAGTGAGTGCTGGCCCAGAAAATAGCATCCTCAGACACATGCATACACTCACTGAACACCCCAGCGTGCAGGCCCTTGGGCTAAAGCTTAGCAGAAAATGCATAATAGATCTGAAAATAGTCTAATCTGTATCCACATGACCTGCTATTAAACCCACCGGATATTTATGACAATTCTTCAATTTCACGGATATTTCAGAGCTCTGCCAGATTCACTGTCAGCACTGAAGAAGAGATGAAAAACATATGTTCCATAATCGACGCTATGTGTTTGTAGAGTCTAATCCCGTGGGATTTAAAATAATCAGTCGTTAATTCACATCCAGAGCCCTGCAAGTCAGACCGCTGAGTCCACCACCAACTAGGATCTACAAATCTGGCATCTCAGTAATGCTATGGAGAATTGTCATCATATTCCACAATAATGCTTAAAATCTTAACATATAAGTGCTTAACCAAACATTTTAGTGAGGATTACCTCTTCATATCAGTGCATCCCAAGTTTCATAGATGGGTATTTATCTGATAAAGCTTTCCATAATGATAAGTGTGATTCATCTGTTTTTGTTGTTGTTTGTCAGATTTCCATGACATTTGTCATGCTAATAGAACTCAACGACTGATCTGTTGATTTTGTGATGTCTTTTTGCGATGAGCCAAACAACAAGTTGGCTAAAATATGAGAAACTAAGCATGGGAAACTAAATGGTTTCATGTTTTTCGTTAATTTATCTCGCAGATGTCTGTTTTTAAGAGTCATGAATTCTATTACTCATTCTTTTATTTGGTACTATAATCTTTTTTTCTCAGGCCCCAGTTGTTCGATCCAGACCAAAGATTGCAGACCCACACATCAGAACAGTGTCGTTCCCAGCAGAGAGCGTCGCCAGGCTGGCTTGTGAAGCTCAGGGGGAGCCGAAACCTTCCATCACATGGACCAAGGTGGCCACAGGTAAACACTGTGCTGCACTCATTTCATCAAGCTTGGCACCCTTTGCTCCATGGTTATACGGTGTAAATGAGGCAAGGGTTCAGTCTTCTATTTACATCATATGAACACCCAATTACAAGAAAAAATGTTGTTTTCAATTTTCCTTTATGGTCAGAAACCTGCTGATTTTGAATCCGGATAGTTACGAATATAACGTCATTTATATGTTAACAAGTGCTGATGTTGCCCTTAAGGGTTTGTATTCATATTCTGAAGTAGCGGATGTGAAAGGAAATCAATTTCAGCTTTTTATGATCAACCTTTGCTTAACCTATTAACACTCAACTTTGCACACTGGCATACATACAATAAGCTTTTCACTAGTTTGCCCTGTGGGAAAGATATACCGCAAGGTAGTAATGGAACATTTTGTGCAGTGCATCACTGACTTTACTTGACACTCCTTTTCCTATTTCACTCTCCGTCTCATTCTCTTTCTTTCGCTCTCAATTTGTCTCTTTGTTTGCCCAAATCTGTCCTCATTGCTGCTGTGTCTGTCCGTCCATCTGCGTCCGTCTGTCTTAGGAGCCGTGATGTCAATCCACTCCAGGGCTCAGCGGTTTGAGGTTCTGCCAAATGGCACTCTTGTTATCCAGAATGTTCAGCTGCAGGACAGAGGCACGTACATCTGCAGTGCTCACAGTTTCCTGGGTCGTGACAGGTGAGACTGCTGATAACAGTTATGAATATCAATAGCACTGGACACCATTCATTTATAATGACAGGAGCAACAGTAGGTGTCGTACTAATTTTACAGGCAAAATGTAAAAAAAAAAAAGTCCCATTGCAACTATTACTTTTTACACATGAAGATTATTGTGGGGGAAAAAATAAAAAGGCATACGTAATACAGGAGCTGAGGTGTGTAAGCACAGGCTCACCAAGTGGAAAGAAGGCCAGGTGGACTGTGAAAGCCCATCTTCTTAATGTATATTTGGATGCAGCTGTGGTTGGTGACAAGAGTGCTGCATAACAGCTGATAGAAGGTGATGAGAGCAGACCTGTGTGACCTGCCTGAACCGAAATTTACACTAGATGAGTATTAAATATCGTGTGTTGCCATTTTTCTCTTTCAGTATCAGAACGCGAGTAGCCCTCAAGCGCAAACACAGCTATGAACCTTCAAAACAACATTTCTCTCCATGTAAATGTTGTGGGCGTGCTGTAAACATGGAGAACATTCTATATAAGACAAATCTAGGTTCCCTGGAATAAATCATTTAAAAAAATGTAACACTAATGAGTCACCACAAAACATAGGCATTTCTACCGAAATGAACTATCTTATAGTGTTGGGAATGTGTGACCCAGTATAGGTGTGTGTTACATATTTGTAATGAAGTGTGTTTCCTAAATAAATCATGTGGCTTTATGTTTGTTTCCACTGTAAAAGCTTAAACTTTTTACAGGAGTTTGTTTTGCTTTTCAATGACAGGTCGCTAACCACCCTAGAAGTGTGGACACGCCCCCCTCGAATGCAGCTGGCCAGCTACAGAGAAGCCACCATTCATCAAGGCGGAGAAGTGCACTTGGAGTGCCAGGCGAATGGTGTTCCAACACCTCTGCTCTCTTGGGTTCTGCCGGATCGTTCCGTCCTGACTTCGTCTGTCAACTCTAGCAATCGGATCACTATGGACACAAACGGAACCCTTCATATCTCAGTCACTCTACCTAGTGACCGGGGAATATATCGCTGTGTGGCCTCTAACTCAGCAGGTGCTGCCAGCTCCTCTGTGCGTGTCCACGTGTCCTCGCTACCCCCGGTGATTCACCAACCCAGAGAGGAACACCTGCTCTTGGCTCCAGGGAGGCCTCTTTATGCTCACTGCTCTGCCCGAGGTGCCCCACCACCAACTCTACGCTGGCGTATCCCAGATGGCACTCTGGTTCGCCCTTCTCAGTTTCTCCATGGCAACCTCTTTGTGTTGCCCAATGGGACTCTGCATATTCGTAAAGTCGGGCCAAAGGACTCAGGGAATTACGAATGCACATCGAGTAATGCTGTCGGAGCCGATAAGAGGACCGTGAGAGTAGAAGTTAAAGAGGAAACAGAAGGAGAGAGAAGAGTGGGAGTGGCAAAAAATGAAGGGGCGGCTACTGAAAAACTCTCTCCTTCATCTTCAGTCCAGAAAGAAATCACTTTGTCCAGTCCCAGCAACCCTTCAAAGCCTCTGGACTCTGCAAGATTCTCCCCTCCGTCACCCTCAGATACATCCAAGACTTTACCGCTCACCCCCAGCATTTCTCATTCCTCTTCCTCCCCTCACCAACACAACTTTGCCAAAATCAACAAAACTGACACTACCTCACCCCCACACATTACCAATATGAACACAAAACCCTCCTCTCTGCCCTCCAATAACAACATAGTCCCACCTGGGTATGTAAACAACACCAGAGTTACTGTTTCATCCTCGTCAGACAGAGGTAGACCCTCAGCTGTTTTGCACTCCTCGCCCGTCTCTCCGTTCAGTAAAGCCCGTATTGTCTCCTCCTCACCCTCCGTCACCACTGCATCCTACGGGGAGAAGTTGCAGCTCCACTGCTCTGTAAGCGGGAACCCATCCCCCATTATCATTTGGAGGACCCCCAACAGGAAACTGGTGGATATGCACTTCAGGTACAGAGGTTAAGTGGTGGGTCACTTTGTAATATGATCATATCTTGGGGTAATTACATGGGGTCTCATTCTCTATTTGTGTCTGTCTTCCAATTAAAGTTTTGACCGACGTCTGAAGGTGCATCCTAATGGCACTTTGTCAGTCCAGGATGTGACAGAGAGGGATGTTGGAGACTACCTTTGTATTGCACGTAACAAGGTCGGAGACGACTATCGTCTCCTGCGTGTTTCTGTGGTTTCCAAGCCTGCCAAGATTGAGCCCAAGCAGCCGCTCAATCACATGGTGTCGTTCGGCAAACCTCTGAAGGTAAGCTGAATGAAAAAGGAAGAGATTTTTTTGTGTCGTTATGTACAAAAGTGATGTTTAATAATCCCAAAACAGGAACACACGGAAAAAGAACTGGAAGATAATTATAATGCCAGTTGCTCCAGCTTTCTAATGTTTAAATCTAGCATGTTAAATGATCAGTTCACACATTTGAGCAGTTTGAAGGCTCAACTTATTATTATTTCATATCACTAAACATTAAAAGCACAATCAGCCAGGTGCATAATTCAAGAGAAGTCACTTATTTAAAGGAAAAGTACAGCTTTTGGGGAAATAAGCTTTTTTGTCATCTTCTCCAGAGCCAGACAAGAAGATGGACACCTTTCTTTCCTCTGTGCATACAAAAGATGCCACAGAGACCAGCTGAGTGCTAGTTAGCTTAGCACAATGAATGCTAGTGAGTAGTAAGTGTTAGCATACCTCAGTCAAAAGTCCAGAAGTGACAAATGGATAATATATATTTATATATACATACACACATATATATATATATATATATATATATATATATATACACGCACTGTTCCTTTGATTTACTGGAGAACCAGGTTAAACAATCATGTTGAATCCTTGATTTACGTGAGCTGACAGAGTCGTCAGACCTCAAGTATTCAAGGAGTTTCTTCCACGAGGAGAACACAGGAGAAAATAAAAGCTGGTTATCCTTTTTTGGGCCCGATACTCAGAGTGAACGTGTTCTGATGATAGAAGGGATCCGAACGCTTCGGAGGGTACAAGTAAATCAGAAATAGGTTTCGGCACTAGAACGTTCAGTGTTTTATAGACAAGTAAAACGATTTTAAAAATGACACACTGGAAGCCAGTGCAGTGATTTAAGCATCAACGTAATGTTCTCAACTTTCTTGGCGTTCGTCAGGATTCAAATCAACATCCAATTTGAGCTGCAAAAATGTGTTTTACTGTAAATTCTCTTCAGCATCGCACTCATAAATCTGCCCCACTTCTGGAAACCTGCACCAAATCAGACAGAAGAAGATGAAGTTTACAGTCCATCTTCTTCTCCTCACTGTTGATGTTTTAAGTGCTTTGTATTTTGTGAGGCTGTGATTTGTGTGGAGTTTGCTTTGTTTGGCAGTGGTGTTTTTTTGCTCAAAAAAGATTTGCCCGGTGAATCAGTGCTGTGCTGCATCATCAACAGCAACCTTCACGGAATTATATTTTACACATAAATATTTAACAGATCAGTGAAAGATGCTGTCAGTAGGGTGATTTGCAAGCAAGAGGACACAGTAATATTGCTAATAAATAAAGTTTCCCCTTTGTTTTGAATCTCAGGGCATGTGCTTTTAATAGAGAATTTTCTGCAAGTCAAGGACCAAATATAGCTCTAAAATGCTCGTTGCCATATATTACAGTATGTTTTTCTCCATATGAGATGTAATATAATAATATTTATTTCTCAGCAGTTCAGCTTTCATCTTAACAGGCACAGAAATCCTACGTTATTTAATTAATGTTCCTACTTCCGGAGGTGGACTGTTTGGCATCAGGTCTACCAGACCCAGCTGTCCACTGGAGCCTGCCGGACGGAACCATGGTGAACAGTGTGTTGCAAGGGGAAGACAGAGGAGGGCGAGCACGGAGGCTAACTGTGTTTGACAATGGGACGTTACTGGTTCCAGCAGTGGGCATGGGAGAGGAAGGCGTGTATACGTGTTACGCTGAGAATCAAGGAGGTCAAGACACCATGAAGGTAAGGTGACGTCTTCGATGAATTTAGATGAACTTAATCCAACTCCGTTATATCTAATAATGTCATCTGTCTTTTCAAGGTCAAGGTTAAGGTCATGATGACTTCTCCTCCCACCTTCACTGATGATGGAAGCTATCAGGTCATCAAAGTACGACAGGGAGCGACGGCAACTATCCGCTGCAGGGCGACAGGCAATCCCACCCCAACAGTGACGTGGTTTTCCCCTACCCGTCGTCTCATCCCACTGAGTCCTCGTTTCCCCTCCGAGCGGGTTGCGGTGGCTTCGGATGGAACTCTGGAGGTGCGTTTGCTTCAACAGATGGACACAGGAAACTATACCTGCCGAGCATCCAACTCAGCTGGAGAGAAAACCAAGGTGGTGGGCCTGGAGCTGGAGGTCCCTAATCATGGACTTGTGGGGGGAAGAGGTTGGAGTAGCAATGGTGCTGGTAGTGATCACAATAATAAAGCAGGTGGAAACCTGTATGGATTTAACAGAGCAGTCACAAGCAAGATTAGCAGCAATGACAGCAGCAACAACGGCTATAGTGATAATAACGGCAGGATAAGAAACGCTGTAGCAGCAACCAGTGGGTTTAATCCTGCCCTCAGGAGCGAGAGCAGACATGGATCCAACAGGCCTGTAAGTGGTGTAACAACACAGCTCGGTAGTGTGATTAGCATAGGGGCGAACGGGGCTGGGAATATTGGTGTTAAAGCAGATAACACTGGAATAAACAGAAATTCACCTGGTGTAATAAGTAGAGTGAATCCAGTTGAAGGAGGTGCTGGTGAAAAGAGTCCTGGAACCAGCAATAATGAAGTTGGAAAAGCAAACACCAGTGGAGACAATGGCAGTGTAGGTGCCGTCTCTAGAACTCTTTTAACAAGCAGTGGTGCTGGTGCTGGTGTAAGTGCCCGGGCCAGTAGCAATACAGGAGTGAGCAACGATAATAGCAGGAATAGTGGTGGTGTAAGTAGTACTGGTACACGAGCTGCTAATAACCCTGCTAACAGAGTTGTGGGTGTGGTAACGACGAAGCAGCGAGTGGTGAAAGGCCAAACTGTTCTTTTGCCATGTCCCTCCCACGGATCTCCACCTCTAACCTGGCTTCTGCCTGGTAACGGGGTCTTGCCAGCTCCGTATTACGGCAGCAGACTCACGGTGTACCGAAACGGCTCCCTGGAGCTGCGAGGTGTTCGGATGAGTGATAGTGGGACATTGATTTGTGTAGTGAGAGGTGAGGGAGGAGAGACCAGGATACAGGTGGAGCTGGAGGTCTTTGAGAGACAGGAAGAGGCCAGGAAGAGGGAATCAAGTGTTGAAAAACTTGGAGAGAACAGGCCCCTTTCATCTGTGGGGTCTCACTCTGGAGCCCCTCTGGCTTCATCCCAGTTAAGGCCAGAGATAAGCCATCAAGGAATTCCAGTTACTCAGAAGCCTTTGCATCTGGGTCCATCTGTACTTACTGCACCTCATTCAGTTGGACCTCCACCCTCAACCGGGCCACAAGTGAGCACCAAAACCGCCTCCCTAGTTAGCATCATTAATGGAGAAACTCTTCGGCTGGCCTGCCCAGGACACTTCCAGGGCTCTCTCTCATGGACCCTACCTAGCAGCAAGGTGGTGTCCAGGGGTGAAAGTGGTGACTCTGGCCGGTACTCAGTTCAAGATGACGGGACACTAGTAGTGCAACAGGCATCTGTGTTTGACCGAGGCACCTACATGTGCAGATCCACCAGCCCCACCTCCGTTTCAGTCGTCACAGTTCCCGTCATCGTCATCGCCTACCCCCCACGAATCACAACAGGTCCCTCCCCTGTGACCTACACCCGTCCAGGGGTAGCTGTGGAGCTGCCTTGCCTTACAACAGCAACACCCCGGGCCACGATCACCTGGGAAACACCTGACCTGATTCAGCTGAGAGTGATGGGGCAGGCTCGTATCTATGGTAACCACTACCTTAGTCCTCAGGGGTCTTTGGTGATCCAGAACCCAACAAGCAGGGATACAGGATTTTACCGGTGCACTGCCAAGAATGTTGTAGGAGTGGACACCAAGGCAACATACCTGCATGTAATATAATGGACGGACGCACACGCACACACACACACACACACACACACACACACACACACACACACACACACACACGCACGCACACACACACACACACACACACACACACACACACACACACACACTGAAGAATAAACTCAATATGCCCTAAGGAACTGCAAAGCTCCACCCAGGAGATACTGTTGAAGCTCAGAAAACACACCACCAGTAGGCATTAAAGTGTGTGTTTTCTGTTGTAATAAGTTTCAATACTGTACATTTTTTGTTTCAGGAATTCCAAGATACTCGTATACATTTGTCTCTGCATATATATTTGTTTCAGGATTTGTCTTTTATGTACATACAACACCTATTTACCTATTGTGCCTTGTCTTCCTGAGAGGCCAAAAACACGGTTTGAATGGTGCTCAACTAAATTGCACATTTGTGCATGTTTTTGTTTTTTAGGGTGTGCGACACTGGTTTTCTTTACCTGTTTTGACTGAAAAACAAAGTAATATGGACAGAATCTCTATCTCATCTAATAACATATAACCTGATTTTTAAAATTAGCTAATACTCATTATTTGAAAACCCCGCTGCTTTTAGGATCTCTTATTAAAATTTTGCAGTTTCTTACTCTAACATTTGGACACCAATCACAGCTATTTAACGTTTGTTTACGTCTTTTATCATCATTTTTTGATATTTCGACCTAATTTACAATCCAAATGCCACACATGTTTTTTTTTTTCCAGACATAAACACCGTATTCCAAGCGTGTTGGATTCTGTCATTTGACATGTGGCGCATACGTAGCATAACTTTCACTGGCAGCCGTAGTCGCTTTTTATTGGCTGCACATTTCATGAATTCATTGGCGGATAAAGAAAGACCTGCAGCGTTACGCTGTGACAAACAACTTCGGCTGCATCTCGCATTTTCACACGATTGATGGGATGGAATGAGATATCATGGAAAGCATTCTTTGAAGAGTGATGTTTGTACTTATTGTGATTGTAAAAAAAAAAAAAAAAAAAAAAAAAAAAAAAGTATAAATATGTATGTGTGATTCCAGAGCCTGGCCTAAAGGCTCAAGCACAAAGCTCACAGCAATCCTGTTCCCTTTCATTTGTTTTCCTTAAATTATTTGTTTTATTATTTTTGCCTTGTAAAGTTATTAGACCTGTGTTTTGTGTTTCTTTGTCATAAAGGGAGAAATTATGAAATATTATGTATGTTTGATGTCTCAACCAACCTTGCATTCTTGCTACATTGTCATATGCTTCATTTTATAAATAAAATTGGGAAAGAATGAAAAATGTTCCCTCCTTAAAATGTCACATTTTTTACTGTACAGTTTTAGTGCCAGAGGGAGAAAAGGAAACTGCTAAAATAGTGCAAGAGTGAGGCAAGAAACTTTTCCTTGAGTATATTATGAGAAGAGAAATTCTCTCAGCTGTCAAACCAGGAAGGAGGTCTAAACTAGATGAGACACATGTTGATGACATCATATGCTTCTCCCTGGGAAACCCAATAAAACTCACTGCCTGCAGGGCCAGCAGAGCAAATGCGCGCACACACACACACACACACACACACACACAAACACGCCGCATTATATGTGCTCACTCACACCTCCACTTAATAGCTGCATTTTATAACTTTTTAATTATACACAACATGTATGAACTGTGATGGTGCAGTGCTTCAGCCTTGACTATGAAGTCAGTGTCATCAGCTGATTACACAGTAATAACAGACGACAACCACCAACGCCGACAGAGAAATTGAGGTCAGATTGTATTGGCTACATTTTTTTTAGCCATGCTTAGCATGGATGGCAGCAACCATCCGTCAGTCGATCCGGCAGCATGACTTCAACAACGGCGCTGACATCCAGAAACGACTTTGGTGACCTACTACAGTTTCATCTGGTGCCACGAATTCGGCTCGGCGTGAATTATAATTCCCACTTTTCCTATTGTGTCATATTTGGGCCAGATTTATAGAGTATCCTGTAACAAAATACCCAAACCATTGCCGCTGACCTCAGCTTCCACAGTATTTGTTCCCTCTTCTTCTTTATTTTTCACGATATATGCGTAATTAAAATGCTATGAGGAAAAAAGACAAATAACCAGCACAAGCAAGGACGTATAAGTAAGATGTTACGGATATATTTATGTTACACTTAAAAACAATTACAAAGTGATTAAAAAAAAGAAGCTAGTTATTAATAACAACAACCAATGAAAACAATTCCTGCAGAGATGAAGAGCATGGATATCGGAATTTGTTGGTACATCAAAGGCAGCGTTAATTAAAACCATTACCACCCAGTGGGCAAAATTGCACATTATTTGCATATATTCTGCCTTCAGTTAAAGTACCGGCACAGTAGCATATTTATGTTTCTTGCTCCAGATTGTATGAGGCCAGATTTCTTTCTTTCTTTCTTTTTCTTTCTTTCTTTCTTTCTTTCTTTCTTTCTTTCTTTCTTTCTTTCTTTCTTTCTTTCTTTCTTTCGGTTAAATAATCTTATATTAAATGTTGGAGCGTTTCCAGTCAGTGTGTCACACTGATTTCATGGCTCCTTGTTTTGCATTTCAATGTGCAAGCATATAACAAACAAATAAAAAGCAATTTAAAGGCATTTGATTTTGCACGTCACTTTGCCTTCATCCCTCGACGTGCTGGGATATTTGATGAGTGATTTCAATATCTGCCAATAACGATGACTGTATTGACGCCACGGGGGAGGAATTGTGTCGGTGTGTCAGATTCACTCTGCTTCAGTCACACTAGCAGAGATGATGTTGGGCTGTGCTACCGGCCATCACAGCAAATCAATTATTTGATGATGGCAATCGATTAAAGCATTTATTGACATTGATCTACATCTTAGCCAACACTTTAAATCGATACAGGCACTTATGCTAATTCGGGTTAGACACACACACACACACACACACACACACACACACACACACACACACACACACACGCACGCACACTTCAGATCCAGAATTAAAAAACAATCTCTCCTGTCTGGAAACTCAACTGAGTAATTTGTTATACAAAACAAACATTTGCTGTTACATCTGCTCACATTTTGCTCAGTTCACATCGATGGCGTTATCTCAGATTAGTCACGCCAACAAATCTGGCGCGACAACAAGACACGTGTGAACGTCCAGCCAGTTTTCATGCTTGCATTACAGTGAGAAGACAGAAAACAGCTCGTCGTCTGTTTCTGTCTGCACTGATCCTTCTGTGCTTAAGTAAAATGCAGGCTAAACCTTTTTTTTCTTTCTTTTTTTTCTCCCAATTTTGTATTTTACAGTGCAAAACAAGATCAGGATGATTTTCAAAAAACCCACATGCACTCAAGTGGAAGATTTATTTCAAGATGTACTCTGTTAGCAATTATGTGGAGCTGTTATCGCTAATGTTATCGTTGTATTTCTCAAGAATTCTCATGTAATTTCATTGCACTGAAGTAGTCCAGCACCCACTGAGAAGTCTCTTTAGTTCTTTCATATTCTCAATGTTACTTTAGTCAAAAACAGTCACCTTTGAAAGTGAAAAACACATTTTGCCTCGACGCCTCATTGCATCCACCCATCATAAGTATGTTTTCCCAATGTGCTCTATTTTTTTTCCAATTTTGCGGCTCTAAATGAAACATTAACGACGATATGAAAAGGGACTGAAGCCTTTCATTTCACAGTCGTAACGATAATGTAACTGGAAATAATTGGAAAATTATTCCTGCATGGAAGAGCCCTTGGGAGACGCCACACATTGGCGTATGTCATCTGTAACCTATGGTGTCAGAGACATCAGGCTCATTACATCACTTCCCTTTATCAACACCTTTTATCGATTACTTCACTTGTGCACATCCACCTTTAATCGCTCAGTCATTTCAACATCAGCCTCAGATGTGATTCATTTCCACTGCATTTATCAAAATGGATGGGGAATTATTTTTCTTGGATGCGTATTGTTTAGGATCAAACCTGTGCAGTAACGAGCTAATGGGGGGAATTAAGCTGCTTTGTGGAGGCGTCGGTATATTGAAGCAATTATTTGGAAGACTGTGTTGTTACCATGGATTCAGTCGTCACGCGGGATCCGTGGGCTAGGTTGGGAACTTAGACGGCAGCTGAAAAAGAAATGTTCGGGACCTTCACATGAGCACACACAAAGTCACACGCAGACAGACGATGACACGGCTGAAAAGAGTTGACGGTAAAAATCACTTCAGCGGCTGTCGGTAGAGGGGAACTTCAAAGCTTCTCTGTCAGCAGCCATCACTCCAAACACATCCAGTCACACATACTTCACCCAGTTGTATCACCTCCCTCAACAGGCTGCGCTGACACTCACGCCTTAGCGATTCATGGTAGCTAGCGTGTGTGTGTGAGTGTGTTTGTGTGTGTGTGTTAAGAGAAAGGGCAGTGTCTACATTACTTTTTTGACCTACTTTAACTCTTAGATTTTTTTTTTTTTTGGATGATTCCAGCAGTGTATAGAGAAAATAAAATTACACGTAGTTTGGTTGTTTTTAATGCTTTTCTATATTTAAGGAAGCGTGTTTGTTGACAAACTGCAAACTGGAATAAAATGTTTTATTTATGAAAAAAATGCGATGAAATGAGACAGGTTTTTACTCTTAAAAAAAAAATCATTAAATGTGTTCAGTGTATGACTCAAACGGGCGATGTGTCTCACTGAGGGCAGTGTCATAACTTCATGAAAAAAAAGCAAGAAATTGTCTTGTTTTATCGTAAACGCATGACTAAATATCCACCGATTCATTTTCAAAGATTGTGCAGGTGCACTTGCCCTTTAAGGGACTCATCACCACAAGAATCTGGTGTTTCTTAATGACAGACATGAGCATCCATCAGCCTGTGGTGTATGGAACTGATCTGCTCTGAGCTTCAATCCATTCATGCTCCTCTTTCTCTTGATAGATGATTTCATAAACCAGCTGTTTTCGTCCCTTAATGGGAGAAGACATCGCTTATTGTCAGTGTGGATCAGACTCAGGTCATTCACAAAAGGGTGAAACCGTGTTTGAATCATTTTAAATACACACTAATGAATGTAAAATGTTCGGTAGACTTGCTACTGCTCCTCTTGTGCGCCATCTTGATTCATCTCGGAAGAAACATACCAGATATTCTTGTTTTTGGATGCTACGTTCTCTGCATTTGCGTCCAGCGATGATCACATATTTTACATCACATTCTGGGTCCTTTTTTTCTTCATCAACTGAATTTAAATGAAACACAAACAGACAAAAATCTAATTACAAACAAAGCTTTGTTCTGTTCAGTCTCACGGAGTTCAACACGGTTCATGTCAGCATTAATCTGAATTCAAGTGAAAGTCAGTGACCTCACCACTAAGCAGCATCACCTCAGCAGCACAACTGTTACACTGGGAGGGGGGGGGGGGGGGGGGGGTTACAGTATCCCTCGCTAAATACTGCTGAGAGCGTACTTTGGGTGTGTTAAAGCAGATGCAGCAGGTCAGCTGTGTGTGCGTGTGTGTGGTTTTATACTTTATGTGTTTGTGTAGTCATGGAGACAGTAGTGCATGTGGTAGTACCTACATGTGCAAATGTGAGTGTGTGTGTGTGTCTGTGTGTGTGTGTGTGTGTGTGTGTGTGTGTGTGTGTGTGTGTGTTCTGCAGGGTGTGTTAGCCAGCTGCTAATGATGCTCTCATGTCAGGGAGTCTCCGTTCTCTGGAGAAAAAAGACTGACTCATGGGCTAACTCGATGGCCTACTTTTACAGGGACGAGAAACCAGGACCACATCAGGACTTGCAACACACACACACACGCGCACACACACGCATCATACAGGGGTGCCTAATAGCATAAAATACATGGATGATGGGAGATTGTGACGGCTAGTTCAATCAAAGTCTTTGCTGTAGAAATGTCACTCCTTATGAGAGAACATTTTGACTTTATTAAGATATAAATCTACTAACGAGTCTTTTTCAATACAAATATGGCCGTTAATTTATGATCTCATTCTGAATTTTGGTCTGGGACACAAAATAAGACTGTCATTCAAGAAAAACCCATGGACAGGTTGTAAAAGCAAGCGTCTTTGAGGCATATGCCCTCTAGTGACAGCAGTAAATATGACAAGGGTGAAGTCGAATGATGAGGATAACTACTACTACTACTACTACTACGACTACTACGACTACTACTACAAAAAATCAGCCATGACTGTTTTTGACAACATATTAAAATATCAGCCTTAACAACGTACATCACCTTTTGCATCACATTCCAAAAAAGTTCAGCGTGCATACACGCCGCAGTAAAACAATCCTAAAACCAGTGATCTAAATTTGTTACCCCAGCTTCAAGAAGTACCACGTCAATGTGCTTACTGTACATGTATGTTAAAAGTCGGACCATCACAACAATACTAACTTTTCCAACACTTCTAAATCATGTTGGAAGGCACAAGATCTACCACCTGTGATTTAGGAATCATGTTCAGACCGTGTATGAGCTTGTTTGGGTTTGAGGGTTACTTCAACTACAGGTTAGATTAACTCAGTGAACAATACCGTAGTTTGATGTATTATTGACCCATAAATGTATTTCTGTTTTCAAAATCCAGATTCCCAAAATGCCATTGGATGAATAATAAAAAAAAATGGATGGACAGAGCTCAGAAAGCTAAAAGCTCATCTGCACAACAGACAGGTTTCTCCAATATCAGCAGCCCTCAAAACGAATTGTTGTAATATGACATTTAATGACACCTCCCTGCTCCAAAGACCAAAGCAAGACTTACCTACCACCTTCATTTGATGTCAGTTGAAAATAAAAAAAGTTTATTAAACATTCAAAATATTATTCTCCAAAGGAAACAACTTAGGGAATTTAGTTATTAAGCCTTGAACTATCACACCCTCCCACTGGCAGCGTCTCTTCATTAGGTATTGCACTACGTCCTAAGACTAATGGACAGATTCGTGGGTGTTTAATGTAGGTTGAACTAAAGTCCCAAAGCTGCAATATGGAAGATTAAACATCTCAAATGTTTTATATAGCAGAATGATAATCCTCCAGTTTGGAGCATCGCATGCAAAAACACTCCAATGTCTCCACCACTCCAATTGCAGATGTTTCGATAAGGTAAAACTCATTTTAAGAGATGTTTAAACAGGATGCAAAGGAACAAATCTCTCCACCTCTGCAATTAAGAGTTTTAGCTCCCGAGAGGCTTTGGCCGGGTATTTAATTGTAGGTACAAACTTCACCTGAAGCGATGTGTAAAACTCTGTTGTTAGTCTCCTGAGCTCCACAGCATTTGACGTCAGACGCTGCAGTCTGTTGCTGTCGCTAGTGAAATCACCACCGCACATACTAGACGAACAAGGAAGACTTGGGGAAGTCAAGGAAATACCATGGATCTAAGTCATTTACCAGTAAAAGGTCTAGTCACAGAGCATTTATTAAAATATATTTCTCATGTTAAAACAATCTGTTAACTGGGTGTGGGAATACACGAAGGCAGTTACAGTTCATACTTTGCTGATTGCGTCATGTCATGGAGGATATTAGAAATCCCAGTCAGGGTGTCACAGTATCAGATTATCAATATTCATGGCCATCCTTGCCCAAAGAATTCACAGTAAAGATATCACTGCAGCAGTTGTAAAGATATCACTGCAGCAGTTGTAGTAACCTGAGCAAAACCACTACTGCTACTACTACTACCAATAACAACAACGATAATAACAATTAGAGCCCCCGCTGTCAAATTTGTCGTCTTTTACTCAAGAATTACAATCAAAATCGTAGAGCAGCTCATGTCAGAAGTCAATAATTTGGAGTCAATAGTCACATGATCAGTTGCAGCGAGTTCAGGTGCATCGGCTCAGGAAAACACAACCGGGTCTTCGCACGTCCCGGCGTGTCGGCTCATTGCTGTGACCAGGATCAGGTTTATTCCACTTCTCTGTGTCTGTGGGTTGTTTCATTCTGAGTACAGTGGATCACAGCAAACACCACACTTTGAAAAGGAGAGACGGGCGTTCAAATCCTGTGATTTTCCAACCTTAGCCAAGTGTCTTTGTGCACCAACTTAGCCACTTAGCAACTGGCGACACATCATAAACCATGATTTCCAGCAGCGACTGTTATTTCACGAAGCTGTTGGCAGTGATTAAAATACAATAAAGTTTCCTCAATTACAAAACAACATTAGCCACCGCCCCTCGCCTTATGTTGTTGTCTTGGATTGATGACGCTAAGCGTGCCTGGGAATCCGGGAGTGCTGCCGTTGTCATCACAAGCGGTTTAAAGGGAAACCCTTCAATTTTCAGCGGATAGAATAAAGTAGGTGTCATTCTAGGACCTGGGCCTTTTAAAACCAACTAATGCAATCCTGCAGCAGACTTTTAGGGTGGTTCAGGGTTCCAGATGGTCCCTAATATAATAACTGTAAATGTCATATTTTGAAACTGATGCAAAAGTATTCACGAACGCTCTTGGTGCAGCGTTTCCTCACCGTGCGCCTTGTAATTACAGACATAAATTGTAGACGAGCTGTGACTGCTCCCTCTGGGACGACAAACACAACACATGCATGCACTTTGCACAAATGCAATCAGCGCAATAACAGACTGCACGGCAAACCTGCTGACACACCTCAGGTGTCAAAGATTAATGACATTCTCTCCTTCCCTTGCAGCAGGTGAGTTCACCTAATGTGAAAAGAAAGATTAGCAGAGGATAAGAGGATTAAACTGAAGTTTGCATGGATAAACAGGCGAGTATGGGGAGGAGGAACAAAAGCAATAAATTGGCAGATGAGCATTTGATGTATGTGAAGGAACAAACAGAGCTGATTTATGAGTCTTTAAGGGGGGGGGGAGGAGGAGTCTTCCCCCCAATAACAATAACATCGGAGCGGTGGAACGATGATGGATATGGATGGAAGGTTGTGTGGTTGTTGAATAAATGGAGAGATATTACAATGAGCTCCAGAGCAAAGAAATAGAAAGGAAGAAGGTAATTTATTCCATAAGTGTATCTCCGATCAACATAATCAACATTTGGATGGCTAAAGGACCACTGAAGATGCTCCACAAACAGGAGAACCACACTCACAACAGCGACTTTTAGCAGTAAAGTAACCACATTGATTTATGGGAGTATTTGTTCATGAATGAATTTACTGTAAAGACAGTCAAACAGTCCTTGTTGTTGGTTCCCCGAAAATCCATTATTACATACCGCTGATGCTTTACCGCCAAACAGAGAAACTGTAAGAATGTTAAATGAGACAAAATCACAGTGGAAGACGGAGAGGAGAGAGAGAGATCTGAGGGTGGGTGCAGACGGAGGAAAATGCGGAATAGAAGCAGGAAGAGACAGCGGCAGGAAGGAGGGGATGGAGAGACATCTGTTTTGTGTCAGAGACAGGTTAAAGGCTGATAGCGGGGCTTAGCGAGAGACAGAGAGAGAGAGAGAGAGAGAGAGAATCAATGAGAACGAGTAAAGACAATCGCAGGGATGGAAAAAAGCCGCAGAGTAAAGAGGAAAACGAGGGCGACGAGCGTGGAAAACATTACAGAGATAGAAGTGTCTAATTGAAAGAGGCAGACATTATAACCTGCACGAGGGTGTGTCACACTGTGTGCGTACGTGTATGTGTGTCCGAGATTTAATTGTTTGTGGATGTGTGTGAGCTAGTGCTGGCTATTGTATCTCATTAGGGAGGCATGCTGTGTGTTTTATGTGTGTCTGTGGGAATGACTTGAGCAACTTTTGGGACGCACACTCGACTCAGTGCTAGTTAATTGGAGGCAGCGTGTTTGTTTGACTGGGGACAGAAGCCGTCTTCCCCATTGGCGAAAGAGATTTTTAGGTCAGGGGCCAAAGCTTTGAGTTGGGTGAGTCAGTCTACCCGGACCAGCTCACAGACAGTACTTGTACTGACCACTGTATTGCATGGTGGTGGCATGTAATATGGGCAACACCATGGCAACAATGCTGTCGTCAATCAACTAGCATCTTTAAATTTGATCATATAATGTTTTATTTCTTATATACCAAGAAGCTTTCAGTGTGATTCTTTGCTTTTCTTTCAAAGATAAATACTCGCGGCAGCTACACTGACCTGTGAAGGAGCCGCCATGCTTGCTGTCATCATACCTAAACCACGCCATGGAAATATAAGCTGATTGGCCCAAACCGCTCTTGGTGCAGACGCAAGCACACAACTGGAAGCCCGGTAAGATCCCTGTGGCATCTCACAAATCCGGCTACCTCAAGTTCCCTTGTTCAACGGTGTTGCGTCATCACGGTCACTTACTGCTCATAAAGCACAATGACAAAGTTGCGGTTGGTACCAACAAACACCAGATTTGCTTGCGGCTCAAATGGTGACATTTCCCCGACATGAACTGCAGGTTTTTGTGCCTAAATGCAACGGCACTTTGTTATCCTCCAACAGTGGACATCCTCTCAAGAAGCCATTGTCTGCAAATGACCACCACGAAATGATTTGTTTGAACAGTGTCCGCATTCATAATGGAGTGTCAAGCGGAATGGAGATCAGGTTTCCCTGGTAAGTCTCCAGGAAATTAATGTATGTTGATGTAAATAACCCCAAGAGTCACTTGAGTTAACGCGGGTGCCCGACGTTAATTATCTCATGCAGTTTTAAATCTGTTTGGGGACAAAAAGCGTGTCAAATCATAAAAAAGTTAAGTTGAAGACATAAGCGTGTCCAGGAAATAAATGTCCTCCGAAGAGAAGGAACCCACATCTGCGTGTCTGAGAGATGGAAAGATAACAGATAAAACCCGACAGATAAGAGAGAGACTAAGAACATAACATCTACACAGAGAAGAAGCCTTAATAAAAGATGAAAGACAAAACATGATGTGGGAGCATTAAAAGACGCCGTAACAGAGAGAGAGAGCGAGAGAGAGAGAGAAGGTTAGTATCAGGAAGCCATAATAGTTCTCTGCCTGTCTGGGATGCAGGAGGCTTCTATCAGTCTGTGGTTTTACTGTCCCATTTCCCTACAGCCTTGGAGAAACTTCCATCACCACTTCTGTAATTTGCACTTTTTCCCTACATGAGACGAAACACCAGACCGCTGCTGATAAATAACACATTTTCTTCACAGGTTCTATTTTTTTTTTTTTTTTTTGGAAGGCTCTTCCCAGCACACCGGCTTAATTGCTGGACATAACTGAGGCGGAGAACTGTGCCTTTTATAAACACAGTCAGGTAACATTATACTCCCGTCCTGTTAAAAAGCTTTTCCTATAATCCTCCTGTAAGTGAATTTTATAAGATTGTTGTGGCAACACAGCTGTGCCATTTGAATTTTTTTACAGCAGTGAAAATTGGGTTTCTTGAATCACAAAAAAAAAAAAAAAAGGGTTGAGCAACTCGGGCGAAAGCACAGGCGCAGTAATGATGCTTTTCTCCTCTGAGAGGCAAACAAAAGAAGAAGAAAAAAGGAGGTGATCTTGTTAATGCTAATGTAATCTCAATTTTATCTTCTTTGGAGGCGGGATGCTGAGTGGGAGACATTGTAAAAGCAGAGCTGGAGGGAGAAAAAAAAGCAGAGAAATTACTCTGAGTAGAGGAAATGTAAAGAGACGGACTGACATTTCAGAATCACATCTCCAGTTATGGTGATTCGTCGTATTACCTGGTCTCTCTTATAGCCTAATTTATATCAAAGTCACAGGAGCTCCTACTGCCATCAAGAGCATGAGGTCCAGGTTTTAGCACCACAATTGACTCCCAATGTGCCAGGACGATTTAGAAACCATGTAATGGTGTATCATGTATAAAATTTTGTGTCTTTTTCCATCAATCAATATACAGATTGGTCGTTTTTTCAGGAAAAGTCACCGTTACTATCTCACAAATATCCTGCAAAAAACAAACAAACAAGGTTTTGGATGATTTTGATCAAATATACCATATTTACCCAATTTTATACAATTTAATCGGTGTATATGTGTAAACATTGAGTCAAAGCCACTAAAGTCAGCCCCTATTCACCCACGTGATTTGCAGCGTCCATGTGCACCGCACGTCAACCGATTTTGCTGAAGTACAATGTTATGCAACATTCTTTATTAGTGCACCACTGCAAGGTGAGAAATGATATAAAAACATATTGAAAGTGGCCTCCTGAGAGTAATAGTTTCTGGACTTCATTAAAAATGCAGCACAGTGAATCTGCATGAGCATGCATATGGATGCAGTGGATCTGTGTGTGTGAGTGTGTGTGTGTGTGTGTGTGTGGGGGGGGGGGGGGCAGCACGTCCATGCCCATTTATCTGTGTTTAAATATTCCTTGTAACAAGTGTGATATGCATATATCGTTTTAGGATACAAAATCCCACCAAAACAATCTGCAGAGAACCTGAGATTCATGACTGATTGCGTGTTCTAATTTATGTTGTAGCTGCTACGGCTTTGACCCAGAAGCGAGAATAGATGGTTCAGGAGGGGGTACTGAAGAAGAGTACGGGTGGAGGCAGAGATGAGCTCCGCAGGGCTGTTGACAGGGAAATGAGGATGAGGACTCTGCAGTAGTGAGACGGTGAGCAGGACGGACATTCTACAGTACAGCATGGATTGGCTGGGTGGTGAGAAGTCCTCAGCGCAAGGAGAAGTTTGGGTAGGAATCAACTGGCACAGGAAAGATTGCATACACTCTGCTGAAGCTTGAGCTGAGGTAACGAGAGTGCTGCCATTTTGGAGTGGTATTTGGAGCGGATGTTGAACCCGAGGATACTGGAGAGGTTGATGACTAGATTGGTGCCAGGAAGCCGTGCCCACCCTACATACAGACCAAACTAATGGTTGGGAAAAGAGGAGACATTTCCTCTGTCTCCTTTATTTGTTACTGTCTCGTCCCCACAGTTTACTCCCAGTTACATTGGGCTCCTTTGTTGTTTTCGTGAGTTTTGTTGATCCTGATTAGACCTTCCTAGGGTCGGCTCAGCGGAGTACATCAAAGTGGAAATACGCATGATGTTTTCTGTTGCCACCAGGGAGGCGTACATTGCGTACATTTGTACATTTACATATTATGATCGATGACAAATTTGTCAGCAAAGTAAATTGCAAATTTACAAATTTAACAGATATGTGCCACATGACCGCTCACGTGAATCATGTCTCTGCACAACGGAGTGCGTAAGAAGAGGACATCGAAACAGGGACATCATCCACTGGTTTGTTGACGTGGGAAGGGTCTCCTGAATTCCTGGGTCAACCCATCTGAGTCCAGCGTTCCCTGAGCACCAACCCTATACTTCATTTCAGTGCTTTACAGTACGTTAAATCTGTTTCATCAGAATTTGGCCAGAAACTTTGGAAACGTTGGCGAGAGTCTTGAACTGTTTGTCGGCTGTGAGACCTGTATCCATGGTAACCCAGGTGTTCAGTGTCCAAGCTACTGCAGATTTTTAGCAAGGCTTGAACTGAAGTCATCTCTGTGCAGCATAGTGTTAGGTAAGATTAGCACGTGTGTGTGTGTGTGTGTGTGTGTTTTAAATAGATACTTGTGGGGGTGTAGTCAAGCGTGCTTGATTATTGGTGTGCATGTTACCATGAATTTGTGCACAAAGAGGCAAAGCAACATTTGCCATTGACCCTGTGTGTGCGTTTGTGCGAGTGTGTGTGTGTGTGTGCCAAGCAATGATGAGTGCGGTCCACACCATCAGAAATTCAACAGAAGACGTTTCTGAGTGAGCGAACCTGAGGGTGTGTGACTCAGCTGATGTCCAGGGGTTTGTGATTGTGTGTGTGTGTGTGTGTGTGTGTGTGTGTGTACAGTCAAAGTGATGTCATGTGTGAACAAGTCACAAATGGGCCCAACATGTGAATGTGCTAAACAGCAAAGGATGAAAGTGTGTGTGCTCAATGACCATCAGAATTTCTAACTTTTCCAGACTCCAGACAAACAGCACACAGTGAGCAGCCATCACAACGGGCCCTTTGACACGCCACAGTGGTGCAGACGCAGGTGTAACTGATGAAATTAGCTGTTCCGTTAGCCTGCATACACAAGCACCCTAACCACAATAAATGTCATCGATTGCACTCATGTTCGCCCTGCAATCATTTGTCAAAATATCTTCCATTTAAAAAAAAAAGCCCTAATAAAAATGATTGTGAAATGATTTCATAGAAACTCAGGAAGGTCCCCCCCCCCCCCAACTCATTTGTAATTAAATAGTTCTAAGGACCAGAGCTAAGAGTCAGAATAAGTTTTTTCATCCCGATTCACTGTCAGATAAACACGTCTATGTTAGACTCTATTATGTTATAAATGAGACCATCTGCCGTTCCCCCGTTCACAGGGTGGTTCCATCATCATTTGAAGGAAATATGCTCATTCCCTGTTATATTTAGAGCTAAACAAGCTGCCAGATTTGCTCCTCTGTGTGCATCATGGAGCTCCAGACCCCTGCTAGTTAGCTTTGCTGCAGCGAAGGCTAGCAGTGGAGAAAGTTGTCTGGAGAGTCGTCGAAACTGATTTTTCTCCTGAATAGTTTTAAGCTGCTGTAATAGAACCAGTGTTGCGCTGAACATTTTCTTTGATAATTAAAAAGGTAATATTCCTTCGTATAAATACCCATTGCTTTGCAGCTAAGCTAACTAGCGGTCGGCTGTCCGGTGAGGGTCAGTAGCGCCGTAATGTACAGAAAGAGGAGAGAAGGGTATCTTTCCATTTCTCTGGCTCTAAAAAAAATAATTCAAGTAGAGTTCAAAAGGCCATTGGACGGAGAGAAACATCAGTCAAGTGTCTGCAAAACACCAGACATTAGAGAAGCACTCTCATCAAACTGCAATTAGGAGTTGTCATGGTGATGCTGACTGCTTACGTTCGACTGAATAAAACTCAGATGCGAGACAAATTGCAGACTGAAAGTTTTGTGGAAATCAGCTGGGTGTTTTTTATCTAATCCTGCTAAAAGACAGACAAAGACCCCAGAACCTCCCCGGGTAATGACTTGACGGATCCCAAACCAAAATTCAACAAGAGTATTATGTACGGTAAAATGAAAGACTCGCATATGTTTGTGTAGGTGATTATATATATAAAAAAAGTTTTCTTTTTTTTTGGAAAACGTGCATTATAAAGCAAACACAGTCGCGAGAGTTTTGAGGACAAATAAGGAAAAAATAATGAAGTCCTTACGGACAAATACAGAGATAAAGCATGGCTCAAATCAAAGATTCACTGATCGAGGAAAAAAAATGAGAAAAAAGAAAGACAGATGGTACAAAGAAAAGGGCTGGGAGAGGGGTAAGGACAGTGAGACTCAGAAAGGCACATAGCAGCAGGAGGAGAGGAAATCTGCCCCCAAGCACTTGGTTCATATTTAGACAGACAGACAGAGGAGTCGGCCTGTCGACTCCACTTACCAGACTCACTCAGGCTCACTGGCTGCTGCCTACTTCAATACGCTGGGCAGATCAAGCATTCCTAAACATTTCAAGTTGGAGAAATTCACAATGTATACGGTGCTGTAGGATTTACTGTGACCCAGTAGTCCTGCCATCTGGATGACTTCACTTTTTACCCTTAACTTCCAAATAACAGGATTCGCTTCCTCTTCTATTTCATCTTGACAGCGCGTTTTTATTTTTTGGGAAAAAGAAAAAGGCAGCTAAAGCACTTAAAGACAGTGGGGCTTTATTTTAGAGATACATCTGCTGTAGTGACGTGCAAAATTGCCTTCATTGAGGGTAAAGAGACCCCGATGGCTTTTTCTGAAGTACGTCCTGGCTCGTTTTGGTGTCAATACGACTAAAAAGAGCTGGGCAAACTGTAGAGCTGCGGGGATGAAGTACAGCAGGCCAACCCAGATGTTAGCATCGCCGCGGGCTCCCTTGACCAAAGGTTTGACAATGAATTTGGATATTCGCTCAGCATCAGCGGAAGAAACCATTAGGTGCAAATGTTAAGTTGGTACTTTGACTGTTGGGCCCACTGTATGGTGTAATCACAGTAATAAAAAAAAAAAAAAAAAAGAATTTTTGAACAGAACTATCAGTGTGTGAAAGCTGGGGGCCATCTGGGGTGGCCCAGGCAGGTCTGCAAAGTGTGAGCGTTGACGCACATACAGCCATGTTATCGCAGTAACGTTCAGGCGTTGCTTCTGCTTCAAAGATCGGTCCAAAAGGTTGCTGTTGTTGTAGCTGTTACGCGTGTTTGACGCTACTGACGGTCCGTTTTTTTAAAAAATGTAACTGTTAATCTGAAGGGTGTTTTTTTTCTACTTTCCGACACATCCACCTAGACATGTTTCTTCAGCACTTCTTCAACTGGGAGGATGTCAACACTCACACAAAACTGAACTCCATCTGATGTGAGACGGAGAGAGAATTACCTGACGGCGATGAGCTGAATGAGCGCCATGTGAACTCATTTAATGAGGGGTTGAATGTAAGGGGCGTTGTTTTACCATAAATACGACGCACTATAGATTGAACCGTAGCATCTTGAGATCATAAAACACATTTCAGCAATCCTCTGAAAGGGTTTTTTTTTTTTTGAAGGCAGAGATGATGTCATCTTGCCAATGCCTTCCAAATGTCAGATGACCACAATCTTTGCTTAAAAGAATATGACTGGTCATATTTTATATTTATTTAATGTCAACAAATCTTTGAAAGAGCCACACCAACAACTAATTTATGACTAAGAATTAACTGCCTGTGTTGCAAAAGCCTGATGTAGCTTATTCATCTAAGGCATAGATCAACTTTGTAGTCCAGGAACCATTCAAACCACGCCAACAAGCTCCAGTGTTGCGATAGATGACTTCAACTACTACAAACATGGGTGGTGGAGCTCGTTTGGAGTTAACGCACCATCCTGTTGTCGTAATACAGAGCATCATTGTGTATTATACTGAACGAGAGAAAAGTCAAAAGCTTGGTTGGTTTTTGGACTGATATCAAAAAAGAACATGCTGATGTTATTATTGACAGCGAAAGCAGTTTTACTGTTTCACCTTAATCGAGTGTTTCTGGTGCCTCCCCTAAGGATGGCTTTTAAAGAATTTGGAGGGCACACATAAATATCATTGTCCTGTTGGTAGAGAAACCACATCAGACAACACTCATGTAGGTCATTTAGAAAGGCAATTACAAATGATTTATTTTGTCATTTAGTTTGGAGGACATGTTGTGCAACCACAACACACACACACACACACACACACACACACACACACACACACACACACACACACACACACACACACACACACACACAGACTGGAGGCTCATTCCAGTGTGTATCCACTATCATCAAGAAACTGATGTGCTCTAAAGCGGCTACAAGGTCTATTTAACGGATTATGTCAGGGAAGAGACACCACACCATCTTAACGCCACATTGTTTAGAGGTTGCACGTAATGTGTTAAAATTGCATGGTGGCACCACAGACATGACTTAAATTAGTTATATTCCTTTTTCTTTTTGCGGTGAGGAAAAATTTCCAGAACCCAGAATCAACGTCATGTGATGGGCAGTGATTAAAACAGTCTGCTGCAAGGGACAGGTCGGGGTGCTTGGTTCCAACCCTGATCAGCGTGAGACAGGTGTTTGAGTGTGGTTCAAGTCCTGTCTAAAGCACCGTGTTTCATAACAGTAAAACGATACTTCTCCAGAATAACATGTTTTGTTTTCCATTTCCTTTTTCCATGTGTACTCATAAATAGGTGTCTTGGGCTGACACAGAATTTTCCCTCCTTTCTTTGTGACTGCAGAGTGCAGAAAGAGCCAGACATATATTTAGCACAGCGCTAACGAGAACTAACAGATAATAACAACTATCACCAAAGTGCCAAAAACAATCTGTTTACCAACTCTTAAGTGCGTCAACCGGTATAATAATTAGAATAATATAACAAACATTCTCTTTATGCTCTTTGAATGCTCAGTGATCCACAAAAACTTTGTTTTGAGCTGACAAGAAAGAAAGAACTGTGACACTTCCAGTTTGGAGCTAACGTTAGCAAACTTGAGCGAGGTGATACGACTGTGGTCGTGCTCGGTACAACAGTGAAAGAACGGCGAACTGGAAGTGTTCAAGTGGTTTTGTTTTTAGATTGAATCAAAGTGTTTGTAGGTTGCTGAGCTACATCTGGATGAAACAAAACACCAGATGATGCACCGGGTTTTTTATAGAGACATTTTTGAGCTGTTTGTTGTTGTTCAGTTGCTGTAGCTGCTTTCAGCCATAAAGTCATCATGAGCCTCAAGCTAAATATACGTAGCTGGCTCTTTCTGCATTCTGCAGTCACAAAGAAGTGATGCAAGAGGAAGGAAAACAAGATTCTGCCTTGTATGTACATGACAGCACTTCTTTGGTTCTCTTTAACCTGACTGACAATGTTTACCAAATCTTATATTAATCCTTAAGTGTATTTTTGTTAATCCCTGACATAACAAAACCTTAAAGACGGATCATTAATCACTATTTTGCAACAGTGAAGGTTACTTTTAAAAAGTTTTGTCAGCGAAAAACAACAAAATAAAGTTTTCTGAACAGCAAATCATGAACTGACGAAAAACTGGTGCTATGTTTTTACGAGCCAGAGATTTCGTTTGTTCACCAAAGGCTACGAATCGACTTCTCACTATCATCCTGTATCGTGCTTCTTTCACGCGTGATCAGTTCTGCTCTGGAAAAAAACAAACAGAAATCACAGTCGCCGAGCAACAGAAGCCCAGTTGTTACCTGTCATTTTATGATGCTAAACAATCGATATAATGTGACACATTCGGCTATCGTAATATTAGCTTATTAACTTACACTGAGTAAGAATCCTGCAAACCTCTGTAACTTGCTTCCAGAACAAATGCTCGTGCTGATCATGTGCCGGGCAGATGAAGGTCTTTACGACACATGGCGCTGGTGCTCGTGAGAAAAACTGAAAGTTCACACTTGCTGCTTTAAGCCGATCATCAGAAAGAGGGATGACCTACATGTCTGCTGTGGTAAAAGCATCACCTCACCCCCACCTCTCCTCCATAGCTGTTCTTTCTCCCTCCCTCCCTCCCCAGATCTCTCCTTCTCTCTCTTTTCATCAATCATTTCCTCGCCCCACCCTTTGTCGCCTGTATCTCCTCTCACCGGTTCCTCACCTCCTCACCCGTGCCCATTTCCCTTCAAACATAGTGACTCAGCATGTTCTTCACCATTCCCTCACTTCTCTGCTTCTCACTCACTCCATTGCACAGAGAGGACGACAAGCCTCTGACACATCATCTCCTGCGTCCGTCCCTCTCTCAGAAGTTCAAATTAGCTTCACTGGCATGACTGTGACAAGGAAACACACTGCCAAAGCACGCCACATTAGGTGTACAAAGTTAAATAATTCTCCAAACAAGACACAAGGATAATGAGTGGGTTTGCTGACAACGTGGCTGGCTATAATGAAGCTTTGCTGCATTCCTCATCCTCCTGACTTGCAAAGGGTTTGTTTTTTTCTCTCTCTCTCTCTCTCTCTCTCTCTCTCATTCTCTAATTTGGCAAAACAACACAGAACTTTGAAGTGGCAGGAACCGGCCTCACTGGCTTCAAGATATGGATGAATTCTAGATCCGTGTAACTGGCTGAGCAGCCCTCGGCTCCCGAATACACCTCAGATCCACGCTGTAAACTCTCCGACCTGCCTCGGTAGATCTGTGGATGAAGTTTATTGGCGCATATTTGACTTAAACTGTTGTACAGTCAATGTAATTGTTTGTTTGCTCGGTCTCACGTACTCCAGTTGACGAATCATCTAAATTTCCTTGGAAAGGTCTGATATTGGCCTCTACTGTCCAGTCTGAGCCTCTGACAGTGGTTTGGCACATGATCCCTCTCTCTCTCTCTCTCTCTCTCTCTCTGTTCTGAGTACAGCATCTGTATCTTTTCATTTACTCCTTTAACTGCATCTTCCTTCTTGAACACAATAAATCCTTCATGCACCCCCTGTAACCGAGTACGTCCTCAATTACTACGTTTATTTCGACTGAAATTCTCATGTTCACCGATTCAGTGGACTCTGTACTCCCCCTACATGATGTCTCCACCCCCCCCCCCTCTCAGGCTGCAATCACTTCTGTTCCTCTTTTGCTTCATCATTCCTTTCTCCTCCAGAGGCCTTCTCTCCATCCGGGGCTGTCTCACTTCATCTTCTTCCTCTCTCCTCACATCAATATCTCTCAATCTCTCCTTCTCCCGGCAAACAGAGTGACCCTTCAGTCTGCTGTTGCCTCTCCGCCTCCAGCCTCTCCACCGCCATCTCTCTCTCTCTGTCTCTCTCTCTCTCTCTCTCGTGGGTAAACATGACCCATGCTTCGATCATCCTCTTGTCTTTTTTGTCATTATTATGCCCCCTGAACCCCCCTCCACTCACTCCATGTCTCCTCTCCTCTTCACACTGCATCCTCTCTCTCTCTCTCTCCCTCTCCCCATCCCTCCATTGCTCTCCTCCTTCCATCCCTCCATTGATGACAAATACTTCCATCAGTCTTTCACTATCTCTCAAGAATGCCGCCTCTCCTTCAAACTCCTTCAATCTTTAGTGTCATCTGTCTTTCTCCTTCAAGATGAGATGTCCTCCTCTGAAGATCCATCTCTTCCCTCTATTTCTTTAATATCTCCAGGAGAGAACGGCCCTTATAGACTATAAATGACTGAAAATACTGTCCAGACATGAAGTAAAGTTTAGGCATTCAACATCTCCTTCCTGAGTCATAGAGGACAAGTTCTCACTCTTTACCTCACTTTTTAAACAGCATGCCTGTGCCTTTTTCAAGAGGTTTAGGTCCTGAAAAATGTAGAGTCCAGCCATGAAGACACGAGTTCGATTTTTGGGTCAAGATTTTTTCTTCCCTGTCTCGATACCAACTGACGCAGAAATCAGGAACTGAACATTCCACACGGCTCATATTCAGACTCCATCATCCTGAGACAGGCCGGAACACCTGTGCAAAATTTGGGATGTAAATAAAAACAAATATTCTGAGTCTATCTTTCCAAAAGCATCCCCCGTCTTCCAAGACACTTGTAACGTCCTCTTCTGGAATGAGACCCTCAAAATTTGATTAGTCTCGCAATCATTTTAATTTGCTCATCCATTCTTCAGCCTGTCTCCTTTGATTTCTTTCCCCTCTCAAGTGTTTTTCTCCGTTCCGTCACCTGCTCATCTATTACTCAGAGTCAGAGTCTTCTTTACAGCATATTTGCTCCATCCCTGCTTTAACCCCCCCCCCCCCCCAACATAAGAAAAGAAAGGAAACAGTTTAAGTTCACGTGATCATCTGCACCTTATTGGTCACACTTCAAGCATTTCTACCACTTCGCTTACACGCTTCATCCCTTCTTTACTCTATCATTCGTTCCATCAGAACTTCGCCACATTTTTCAACTTCCCGCTCTCTTTTATTCCCTCTGCTCATCACAGCAAGAAAGGCTCTGTTATGATACGGTATAGAGGGAATATCTGGTTAGTGGAGACATATCCATTAAAAAATACCCAATACCACCTTTACTCACAACATTATTCCTGTACTGGTTGAAATAAATTCAACAAAACGAAGATCACGTTACATTACAAATCTTTGGTTTGACTTTTAAGCTTCCAATTTAAAAACTCGTCTCAACTCTTGTTTTATGTTGCAGCATGTTGGCATTTTTACACTAAAACCAGTTTTACAACATAAAGGAAATCAATTGCAACTTGGCCATTAAAGCCTCAGCCCTACTGATTAGTGGATAGAAATTAGGTTGCGTTTTAAAAAAATTTTTTTTTTTTTGGCAAATATACTTGACTCATTCAGGCAAATTTCCCTTGTTGGAGTAACATTATTACGTGTATATTTTTGCACAGTTAATAGATTCTTAGATGACTTTGAACTGAATGTTTTCCTCCAACATCCACTTCTGTCTTAATTTCTATAATTATTCTGTCTGAAGAAGTGAATCCTGTGCGACTCTGTTGTTTCCTGAGTAATAATTAGTGTCACACATTTACATGCATTTCCTAGGGTGAAATTCTCCTTCTAGCTCACTTTCATGTGTCCAAACACAGAGAAGACACATGGATTTGTTTTTTCAACTAAATAACAAATGGTGGGAGTAATCTTTGTTAGTTAATGAAAACAGTAAGATTTCATTTTCATGTTCAAATGTTTGCCTAGAGTGCTCAGAAGGAGGATGGGATCACACTCGGTGATCCCGAGAAGCTCATCATCCATGTGGTAATATTTTGACCTAATTTATTTCAGACTAAACTGAGCAACTGGCCTTAACAAAGGAAGTCTGGGACAATAAAAAGCCTAAAATGGCTGCTCGTGGTTGTGTCACCACTAGTAGGGAACATATGCCGGCCATGCATAATGTTTTAAAGAAGCCTTTCATATAAGGTGACTGACATCACTGTAACATCTGCAGTTGGAGCTGAAACACAGCCGACTGATGCAGTTTGTGTGTGTGTGTGTGTGTGTGTGTGTTTGTGCGCCCATGTAGGTTAAGGTGTGGGAGTGGTTTGCTATTTGAAAACCTATAATTCTCCTAAATTACACACCGCTCTGACACTGCCCCAATAACCGGGAGTCATTTAACATTTTCCTGTCGTCGTGTCATTTTGCCCCTGAATCAAAGCGCGCCGCTGCAAACAGAAAAGAATAGGCTGAGAGTCGCTCCTGAGTGCTGAACTGAAAAACAGATGCGAGCGTTGGAGGCAAATTCTGTCAGTTTAAAAGGCGTTTGAGGACAGGAGACAAGTTAAACATAATGTGTGTGTGCATCAGGTATTCTCTTTTACACAGTCGCTACCTTTTTGGGGACAATGAGAATGTGAATGTCAGGACGAAGCTTTTGAGGAAATATAATAACTATTTGGGGAATACTCTCCATCCATCATTATTCATTATTTCTAGTGCCAGAAAAGCAGATAGATACCCTTCTCTCTTCTCTGAGTGCATTCAGACCCCCACTGCATGGCTGCCTGTTAATTAGCTTAGCTGCAATAAACGCTAACATTTGGGTAAAAAAAAAAAAAAAACCTTCTCAAAAGTCATTAAAAACATGGAATTTCAAAAGTCTCTGTCCCTGCACCGACTGAACTAGGGTTGGGTTTGACAATCAGAGAATGAAATGTTGAAAATTACAAGATCCTTAGGCTGATTCATTACCAGAACTACTTTCTTGACCTTGTGGATCTGGAGAAGGCTTACAACCGTGTTCCCAGGAGCACCCTTACAAAGGGCCATTCAGTCTTTCTACCGGAGGAGCGAGAGTCTGGTCCACGCTGCCGGCAGTAAGTCGGACTTGTTCCCAGTGAGGGTTGGACTCTGCCAAGGATGCCCTTTGTCACCGGTTCTGTTCATAACCTTTATGGACAGAATTTCTAGGCACAGCCAGATGGTGGAGGGAGTCGAGTTTGGTGACGGGAGGGTGTCTCTGCTTTTTGCGGATGACGTGGTCCTCTTAGCTCCATCAGGCCACGACCTCCAGCTCTTGCTGTGACAGTTCGCAGCTGAATGTGAAGCGGCTGGGATGAGAATCAGCACCTCCAAGTCTGAGGCCATCGTCCTCAGCCGGAAAAGGGCGGTTTGCCCACTGCAGGTTGGAGGGGAGGTCCTACCTCAGGTGGAGTATCTCGGGGTCTTGTTCACGAGTGAGGGTAGGATGGAGCGGGAGATTGACAGGCGGATTGGGGCGGCATCCGCAATGATGTGGGCGCTAAACCAGTCCGTTGTGGTGAAGAGGGAGCTTAGCCTGAAGGTGAGGCTCTCAATTTACCGGTCAATCTACATTCCAACCCTCACCTATGGTCATGAGCTTTGGGTAATGACCGAAAGAACGAGATCGTGAATACAAGCGGCCGAAATGAGTTTCCTCCGCAGGGTGGCTGGGCTCTCCCTTAGAAACAGGGTGAGAAGCTCAGTCATTAAGGAGGGAGCCGCTGCTCCTCCATGTCGAGAGGAGTCAGTTGAGGTGTTCCAGGCATGCCCAACTGGGAGGAGGCCTCGAGTCCGACCCAGGACACGCCGGAGGGATTATATCTCTCAGCAGGCCTGGGAACGCCTCGGGATTCCCCCGGAAGAGCTGGTGGAAGTGGCTGGGAAGAGGACAGTCTGGGCTTCCTTGCTGAGGCTGCTGCCCCCGCAACCCGGACCCACTGGATAAAGTGGAGGACGACGATGATGACGACGACGATTTGTTGCAGCACTTCAAAAGCCCCTCCTAACTTCACTCAACAAAACAAAGTGTTTGTTGAGAACTAGAAGACCCACAACTAATCATGGCCAACTTTGTATGAGAGGAAATGGAAGATCACTTCTGGACAAACCAAGACCCGGATCCTGATCTATTAGAACCTGAATAAACACAGAGGAGGAACTGCAGAAGTAGTTCCTGCAGTGTATCTGATAAATAACAATAACTCATTATTTCTATCCATAGCAACTGTTAAGCTCAACCCTAATTCTATTAATGCAGGCAAAGACCATTTTGATGAAAAGTATGCTTGATGACTTTGGAGATGGTTTTCTCTACTGCCGCACTGCGAGTCTTCATTGAAGCTAAGCTAACTAGTGGTCAACCATCCAGTGGGTGTCTCGAGCTCGGCACAGGGTGCTAATCTGCACTAAAAATGATGGATAGGAACTCTATTTGCCAAAAAGTTGCCATGTTCCTTTAAGTCTCGAGGACATGAACGTGAACTAGTGTGTTCCAAAGGGTTGACATGACTGTGATAAGCTCCAATTGTCCCATTAGCCTACCTAATTAGCTATCTGTTCCCCATCGAGCCCCACCTCCCTAAACACTTCCTGTAACCAAAGAAAGGGAAATGTTTACACTCATTCACAATGCGAATGAACGTGCATGAGTGTATTTATATATATGTTAGGATGAGTGTATTAATGACTGTGAGAGATTTGTTTGTCAGGTACGTCTACATGAGTAAATATTTTGTGTATAAAAATATAGAGGATGTGTATGTTTGAGCTGACATGCCCTGTTTCCTGCCTGAAGCCTTGTTATGTCCCCTGAGAGAAGTAATTTTGAACATATGGCTCACAATCTAACAGTGACATCAAATACACTGCGTCATGCTAAACACACACAAGAGTGCAATATGTTCTGGTGCGGTAAAATTCAACTAAAGATGAATCTACATCTTAATAGTGAGTTTTACCGTGTATTTAGAGGAAGGCCTGGAGTCAGTTTGAGTTAGTGTGTGTGGGCGGGAGTGAGTGCAGTGAAAGTTCCCCAGCAGAGACAACATTTCATCCCCTGGAGCCATCTCACACGGTATCAATTTGGGCCAATACTGCTGAAACCACACACGTACTACAGTATAATCCCATAATACACAAGCTACACACAAGATTCTGCCTCTGTGGGGATAACATGTATGATCTTATCAAGGATACAACTATGCATGCAATAAATTTTCTTTGCACATGAGGACATGCAGTATACACACACACACACACGCACGCACGCACTTGGCATTAAAGGTCACTTAAACGCCTCCATGCGCTCTCTGTTCCAAACACACACACACACACACACATAGAGCAGAGGGGTAACTGTCTTTGTGAGGGCCCGTTGTTGAATTCATTCATAGCCTAATGGCTTAATCCTGATCCTAATTCTATTATAAACCCAAGTGCAAACAGCCTAACCTTCAAACAGCCATCTAAACCTATGTGACAAAGAACAACATCTCCACAGATGGCGCTAGCACCACCAGCAGCCAGGCTAACACCGCTAACATTGATGCTAACTTTGTCAGACATGCTACTGGAAGTCCTGTAGCAGATGGTCTACATAGGGGGGACACTATCTTCAGCTGACAGTTCCTGCTGCTCCCACGGGTGTGGAGCGAGGCCGGTTTAAACATTTATGCATATTTGAGTAAGTTGGGTAACATAATGGGTGCCGAAGGACCTTACTAGGAGCAAATAGAGGTCGACTGGATGTGTGTCTCCAGAAGCCCCACCTGTGGAGGGTAGGCGTGTGGAGTGAGATGGATCAGGATCAGAACCAATCAGAGGAGGAGAATGAAAATGGGTGGGGAATCCTGACTCTAGAGCTTTCAGCAAGGAGGAGAGAGTACTGAGCTGTAGATAATAATGGTACATGAAAGCATTACCACAGAGGTCAGTAGTGGTTCTCAACAAACTCAGTCAAATATAACACAGAAGAACAGATCAGAGCTTAGAGTAATGTGGTTAGTAACTGACCACAAACACCCTTCACATAAACACATTTCACTTTCACACATAAGTAAGCAGCAATATCAGAGGGTCTTCTATTAACCCATAAACCTCCCAACACTCGGCAGGCTGTCGAGGAGGAGGAAGTAATAATTTCACCATTCAAGCCATGTCAGGAAATGAAAGTGCTTTTAATTTATTCAAAACAAACCGGTTCTAGGCACTTGTGTCAACTGCAAATACGCTTAGTCACTTTCTAACTGGGAACTAGATGAGAATGCCAATGTGTGGATTTGAATGAGAATGTGTCTTCTTTTGGGTGAAAAGTATCACTTTTTGTTGCATGTAGTTGATTTCCCGCTGCTACGCATTCCCCGATTTGCCACGGAGAGAGAGAGAGAGAGAGAGAGAAAATTAATTTCTTAGCCACAACATAAACAGTTTATCATTTTATTTTCATTTTACATTGTGGGAAAGACTTGTTTTGGGACCAGAAAGCTCTCGCGCTCTCTCTCTCTAACATGTATAAATCTGAGGCGTGAGGTGACTTTTTATTCAGTGTATCTGCTCCGCATTACCAGTGATAATGGCCATTTAATGAGCTGATAATATCTGGATCCGCTGACAGAAGAGAAAAACGTTTAAACACTTGTTTGCTGTCATTTGAAAACAGAGGGGACTTTGGGCTGATGAGGCACAAGTGTTTGTTTGACATTACAGCATCAAAATATTCCCGATCATCCATACTTCAAACATTGCACACAACAATTTTGAGGTCAGTGAATTTAAATAGCTGTAAAAACCAATTGCCGAAATTGAAAACAGATTTTCCACAACAAAGGAATTCTGCCGCAGTTGGATATTCATTTTAAAAGTCTGTGCAGACAACTATTCTTAGCAACAAACAAACTATAGGCACACATCCGCAACTAAGTCACAAAAACAATGCAACAGCAGCCCCTGAGCTCCGCGTTTTTGTGCATGAAAGAGGGGATCTGTGTGTGTGTGCGTGTAAGCTGCCATGCAATATTCCCATCTTTCCATGCCGTGTGTGTTTATGTGTCAAATAGTGTTATAAAAATGCTTTATGGCGTCTCCTGCAACACTGACCTTTACAAAACAGCCCACTGATCCACTCAAAACGTGATATACTTTGTGTATGTTTGTGCACGGAAAAGTGTGTGCATCCCTGCATGTTTCTATGTATGCATGCACATGATTCGGTGTGTGTGTGTGTGACCACCAGCCATCATTAACTTTGATGAACAACCAAATGTCATTATGTACAGTCGACTGCATGATTTACTGTTCAAACATATAATGAGGTGGTGACTGTAATGAACCTACAGAGTGCTTGATGTTGGTGGTGGTGGCGGCAGCGGCGGCGGTCTCCGCTGGAGGGGGGAGAAGTAAATACTACGACAGTGATTGCAACGATTACAGTGATGATGCTGGTGACATTTCCCTCCTCAGTCGCAGATGTGAGTGGAATATCTGGAGGGAGAGAGGGACGAAGACGGGAAGACAAGGAGGAGATGAAGATGGAGAAGAGGAGATGGCAGATAAGGAACGGAAGGAGAGCAATTATTGGCTTCTGCTGGAGCCAACTTTGATGTTTTGACAGTCGGCCAGTGCTGCAGGGAGACAGTGTTGACGGTGATGGATGATGACATTGAGGATGGAGAACTTCACACAATCTTTACAGCCTTTTATTGTAGAAGATACAGTATGCAGAGCCAGGGGGCGTCCTTGTGGTCACACTGGGACAACATCCACCGCGTCCCTGAGTCCCCCAGCAGCACCGGCACTTCTGATCTGACCTTTCTCAAACAGACTAAATCTCCCTCTGAGACAAAAATGTATTAAACTGTCATCAAAACGAGGGTCATCCAGAGAAGGGGAGCGACACAATGACATGGAGGAGGATTGCAGAATAAGGAATAACAGGGACTTATTAAGGTGTGTGTGCGTGTGTGTGTATGTGTGCATGCACGCGTGAGTGAGTGCATCTTTCAACCACTTTCTACTGATGCAACACGGTCGTACGTTCCAGCAAAATCAAAGCTTTACACATCATGCTCATGTAGTTTAGCTCCTAAAACTACACAGCTTTGTTTATTTCACACTGGAACTATGTAAAGAACAGAATGTCTCACATTAGTAGATCATTTCAGTATACATCACTCAAGTACTGCGTGTCAGAAATGAGCTCGCTCTCACACAACCACACAGTTGACTAAACACAGTCTAACTCTGCCCTCTAATGGCTCACTGTCTAAACTACCTGCTTGACCAATGAGATGCATTATTCATGAACAGCACAGCTTCGGTACTCTCCTGTTCTCTTCATTTTAAAAAGTCCTACGAAACGGAGTTTCAATTTTTGCGTGTGTAAACTGGAAAGTATTTTCACCAAAACACACAGAAAATTCACATATAATGCTTCATGGTCAGATCGAGAATAAGTTACACTACAGATATTATTGTGGAAAATGTTGTACCGTCTTTTTTCAAGTAAACTCCTTGTGTCAATCATATATTTGAACATTTTCATTTATAGGTGTTCATACCTCTGTGAAAAGGACAAGAACAGACAGCAAGTTGTTGTTAATCTAAGCTGTACACACGTCCTTGATGATGTTATAACCTGCTTCCTTGCAGACTGCCTGCATGCAAAACAACAGAAATGGAAGTTTGGTTTTATTCCAGAAGCCATTAGACTTGTGAACAGCCACAGTACAAGTTTGGCATGTGGATTTATTGCACTTTTATCCTTCATTCGTAGTTTTAGATAGCCAGCTGTTGCTATGGTGATACTTCACCCAGAAAATGTATTTCTACTCTGTAATCACAAATAGGTTTCCTGAGCTCAAAAAGATGTTTACTCTTTACATTTAGCTTGAAGCTCATGGTGACTTATTGCCAACAACAGCTACAGCAGCAACAACAAAAACAAATGAAAAAAAACAGCATAACTGCCCTTAAAACGTCTGTTTACAAACTCTAAAGTACATCAGCCGCGATAATCTACGTTTTCTTCATCTAACCTTATGTTCAGTAAACCACAACAGAGTGTGAATCAGCAAATGAAAACATTGTTTCCAGCTGGCACGTTCAGAACTACCAAGTCATTTGTGCTAATTCACATTTGCTCACGGTAGCGCCAAAGTGGAAGTGTTGCTGTTTTACTGAGTTTTACTAAACATACGGCTGGATTAAACTGGATGGTGCATGTGAGAAGTAAACAGTTATTTCTAAACAGCTTCGCCGTTGCTTGTAGTTGGTGGATATGGATCACCGTTAGCTTCAAGCTAAATATACATGGCTGGCTCTTTCTGCTTTCAGGACGAGCAAGGAAGGTAAAATCTTCGCAAGCTCAGGACACCATTTTTTTGGGTCCTTGAATGCAAAATACACTTTTTGGTGTTAAGAAGTAATTTAATAGTTGCTTGAACATCATTTTTGTATCTTTTAACTTATTGTATACACAAACTGATTTCCTTTCAATTTCACGAATCTAAAATGTGCATGAATTAACTGTGCAAAAGTACAAACACTTCAAACTGCCTCTTGAGGGGCCCTGGAGACGCCCTGAACCACACAGCACAGTCTCTATATTATTTCATTAGAAGGAGATCTGGATGGACCATTTCCTCTTAAGTATGTGCTGTGTTTTCTTTGCACGCACAGAACGGAAATGTCCCACAGCAGGGCTGAAGCCAGGGTCTCCAGAGAATCTTCTCCCAAGCCAACTGGTTTGGAACGCCGTGTGAATGAGGATCATCAGATACCTGATTGTCTGTGAGCGTACTCCGATGCTCCGCCACAGCTTTGGCAATCCGATCAAGGACTTCTGAATATCTAGGCTCGGTATCAGGGGTCAGCGGGTGGGACTCCGAGGGGTCATGGAAGAGGTCATACAGCAGCGGTGGGTCGTGGTGCGTCACGTGCTCTCCGTGACATAGACAGATCTTGGTGTCGTAGCATCCACCGGCTCCCGGGGGAGAAAAGTTGGGGGTGAAAAAGTGCACCTTGAAGATGGAGTCACCTGAGGGGAGACAATCACACACGCTGGAGAACTTGGAAAAAAAAGAAAAAAAAGAAGAGCAGACTTGAACTGCAGGTTTAAAATTCAGAGGAGATGCGATACATTAAGAGCTGTTTCTCTTCATTCCACTTAGCTACATCTCTGGATCCACATGAACATGTGTACGCTGTTTATGGCAGGCGGGTTCAGTCCTGCAAACTAAGTTAGCTTCAGAGAGGCAGCAGCGGAAAATGTAATCACTGCATGAGGATGATTTCATACGAGAGAGGAATCTCAAAATAGTTCAGAGTTCTTGATAACTCCAGTTGTTCTCTAGTACATAAATAAAGCCTTTTTTCAGCTTGGGTGTATTCGACAAAAGGATTCATTTTGAGCTCGAGTCAGTTAACCGGAGCTGGAATCGGTCTATTTTAGGGTGGGCGGGGCGTCTCTCTTCAGGCCAGGGAGGAAGAAATAAGACTCCAACACACAGGCTGACCTGAGCTACACTCACAGCTTTTTTTGTCATCCCGACTGGACTACAGTAATCTCATTTCCACCCATCTCAGAAAATCAAATGGTCAAGAGAACAGCTGCAAGGCTGTTCAGTGGGTCCAGCAGGACAAACTCACATCACCTATTTTTATGTCCTGAAACATTCGTTTCTCAGCAGGTTTAGATTTAATGTTCTGTTATATTTAGAACCCTGAACCTGAGGCATCCTCCTCATCCGTGTATCCCCAGTTGGTCACTTAGATCTTTTGTCGAGAGCCTCTTGGCAGTCGCTCGCTTTCGTCTGAAGACAGAAAGTACCTTTGAAGTACTAGCTCCGATACTGCACAACTTCCTTTAAATATACAGACTCTTGTGTCAGTGGAAGCTTGTAAAATGAAACTAAAGACACATCTATTCTCCCTGCCCTTTGTTTAGATGGAGGTTTTTTTTCTATTTTGTTTCTTTAGGGTCATGTACTTTGTTTTTATGGTCTTTTATTAGATGATTTGTGTGTTTATCAACTGTATGTTTAAGTGCATTTGCTTTTATTGTTTTCACGGTGTCATTTTAATACCTGTACTCTTATGAATTTGATATCTGTGAGAGGTGCAACACCAAAGCAAAAGCAGGGGATGAGAAGCACTCTTAATCTGGCGTATTTCTGTGTGTAGCTGTGAACTCACTGCCAGGTGGATGCCAGCGTACTGCGTTCAGGTAGCTGCCGCAGTAGTGGAACATGAACTCGTGCTCGGTTCGCTCTGCTTTCCCCTCCAACAGTGGCATGAGGTTATAACCGTCTAAATGTCTAGGAAAGATGCAGTAAAGAGAGAGCAGCAGAGCTTTAGTAACATCCGAAGTAAATATAAGAAAGGATTGTTGAGGTCAAAGATCAAAGCTCAGTAAAAACATGATATTGGGAGCACAAGCCTGCTTGACAGAATCAATCAAAGGAAAGCAGTTACTATAAAGCAACTATTTACAACCAGAACCATTTTACCAAAACCCAATCAGAATTTTACTGACCCCAGCCCGCTCTTCTGAGTCCGTGCAACCACCCTGACTATATAAAAGGTACGGCTCTTTCATGGAGCATTGATTGCTTATGCAGTCTTCATACACTAGAGAAATCGTCTTTTCCCTGCTTTTCTCACCTTTCAAGATAAAACTTTGGGGCAAACAAATACCCTTTACATTAAGATTTTGAAAAATTGAAAAAGTCAGAGCAGCAAGTTCATACCTGTCTGGTTGGGTGTCCTGGGCCAGATATTTGAGTGTTGGGTACAGATCCATGAGGCTGGTGGGTTCGTCCACGACTCTTCCAGCTGCCAGTCTACCGGGCCAGCGAAAAATACCGGGAACCCTGATCCCTCCCTCCCAGCCCCCCATTGCCTTACCACCTACCAACACAAATGTCTTTATTTTTACATTCAAAAACGATACTTCATGTAACTGCAACATGAGCCAATATTTAGGCAGTCAAAGTATCATTTGTAGAAAGAATTTGGGTCATTTTCAAATCATTTTTCAATAATAACAACTCTTCTAAGCCAGTGCACCACGCCCCTCATTCTTGAAGTATTTGTGTCATTACGGGTCAACGTGACATGAAAGGAAAATTTGTAAAAAGAAATTATTACAAATGCAGCCAGTGTTGCTTGGAGATCTGTTAGAACTGATGAATGGAAGGTCTTCAAGAACCACAAATTACTACTGTCAGAATGACAGAGAACAAAGTCTCCAAGATCCAAGACAAGAGATTAAAGTTAGAAACCTCAGAGATCAAAGATGGATATCAAAGCTGGAAGCCTCCCCGATAACTGCCAGAGACTGTCACTGACAATTTGTGACATCACACAACCCTTGGCTCTGCTAAACACCGGGTACTGCACAAGTTATCACAAGATACTAGAGGTCCTTATGTAATACACTTCCTGTGTATATAAACTTCACATGACGCGTACCTTTGTAGATGCTGTTCCAGCCTCCCCTCTGGCCTAACTGTGCAGTAGCATCCTCCAAGTGTCCTCCGTGATCCGATGTGAAGTAGATCAGAGTATTGTTGGCCAGACCCAGAGAGTCCACAGCCTCGATTATTTCACCTAGGAAACAGAGATATAACTGGTCCATTTATGGTTTTGTGATTTTTGTTGATTGTTTGTTAACATTCACTCACCAATGATCCAGTCCACTTCCTCCATGTTGTCACCATAGCAACCGTGTTGACTTTTACCAGCAAATGCAGGGTTTTTGAAAAGTGGTGTGTGGATGTGAGCCAAGGAAAAAAACAGAAGGAACGGATGATCAGCATTCCTGGGGAGAAGAGGGATGACACATTGAGAAGCTAACTCATGAGCCAAGACTGCCAGGTTTATTATGCACGTCGGTTGGTTTTATGAGCAGTGATGAAGGACAAGGCTTGTGATATTTTTTCCTCGCTGTCAATTTGTGAAAAAAAGAAAAATCACTGCAATGCCAAATCTTCAAGCAGAAATAAATCAAAGATGAAAAAAGGTTTGTCTCTCTTTAATGAACGAGCTTAATGCTGAGCGCAACATACAAAGTAGGTTCTGACAACATTGCAGGATGAATTTGTACATTTTTGTTTTCTGTTTTAATGGGATTTGTCAACAGCCTTGTTCTTATTTTGTAAAGTCAGTTTTCTCACCGCAGAAACTGAAAATTCAAAAACACCAATTAATCAGCACATGTGATGAAAGAGGATCACCTCTCAATTACAGGAAAACTTCCCGCATTGCGTCAATCAGTGCAGGTTTAGGTGAAATTCTTAACACCTCTGCACGGATGGAAATCCAGACAGCTGGTGATGCCCATTTTCAATTGTCTTCCTGTATTCTAACCTCTTAATGAAAAGTTTTGCTTCTCCCAGCAACCTCTGGGGCAACGTCTCCACTGTCATCGGCTGTTCAATCACTTCTTGGTTCCTCATGATGATGCAGTTCCATGTCGGCAAGAGTTTAAAGGGAATGTACCACACAGCGTTGGCAAGGATGCTGAAAAAGAAAAGTGCCACCAAGACCCACAAGCTGACTTCAAATAGCCCAGAAACACGGAAACACACCTGTGAATACATACACACGCAAAATTAAACCACCATTACTGGTGTCATGTCAATGGTCACAACATTTTATAGCAATTTAAGACGGTAAAAATAAGAATCCTGAATCTAAAAGAAATCCAGTTTTAATTTTGTGTTTGTTGGAAGACAATAAACCCACATACAAACAGCCTTACCAATGTGAGGAGTCCAACTCCAAGTAGCATGGCTAGATTTTGGAGTGCGTGCTGGAGATCTGCTAGGACGTCACTCCCATTCCCGGGGACACAGTCGTTGAAGAGGGTGAACGGTAAACCATAGAAGTAGGTGAAGCCATGCTGGTTTGGGTGGTGACAGTGATCCCCTCTGCGTTCACAGTTCACCCCCAGGTGCCACTTCCCTGTAGAGGCACAGAGACTTTGTTCAGACCTGGAATTATCAGGCATCTCAGGTGATCCGATCACAAGCGGGCTGCTCTAAATCCAGGGGTGAATGCACCCAAGAAACAGTGTAACACAAACTAAACTCAGAGGTTATCAAGGGTGCACGAGTGCACATTCTTTGATCAGTGTGAACGCAAATATGACATTTTCACATCTCCCTTGAAGCATGACACAAATGCAAACCCTCAGCTACTGGGCTACTGGCAAATGCAGTGTAAACACTGAAAATGTCAGGCCTTAAAGATCTGGATAGTAAAATAAAAAAGGTTCATTTAGGTAAATAGCTGGGGATATACAACCTATATTGATCCATGAACAAGTTTTCTGAATAGAACACAGTCTACCCCTGATGTTACTTTGCAAGAGTATTGTCCAGCTAGAGCGAAATAATCACAGGTTGAGCCAGACCTTACCATGCTACCGTGAACGAGCGTCCAACCAAACGGGTTATACTTAGCTTGTTTTTAGCTCAAATCAAAGTGTTTGTGGATTACTGAGCATACGGCTGGAAAAAGAAGATGTGGAGGGGAATGGAAGGGACACACGAGAGTTTCCTACCGACATTTTGGACAGTTTTGGTGTTGTTAGCCATCAGTTACAACTAGCCAAGTGGCTGCCTCTGTCTACAGTCTGGAGTCACAAAGAAATAATGCAAGAGAGGAAGGAAACTTTTTTTTTTGTTTTTTTAATGGCATTAAAGACCTATTTCTGAGCACCTGAAAGGCAAATTACACTTTTTGGGTGAGGTATCGCTTCTCTGCTTTATTTCTCAAACGACAAAAAATGGCTTCGTCCTTGACAAAGGAGCCCATAGAGATGTATTCAGAATGCATCAAATATCCTCTGCAATTTGGGCTTCCTGGAAAATGCCAAGGAAATAATACATTCACTGTATATTATTTATTTCAACTTCTTCTTTTAATTTGGAATGGAAATGATGCACTGTGTATCAAATGACATCCGATCACATGATCACACGAGATGCATTGTAACACCTGGTGTTAACGAACACATTCGAGATGTGACACCAGGTCTGAGCAGAGTATAAGTTCATCACTGATGAGGAAAATAATAATAATAAAAAAAGACTGCAGCACATCATCTCACCAACTAATCCGGTGGTGTATCCTTGTTGCTGCAACCTCTTAGCAAAAGTGGTCTCACTGGGTTGCAGCCCACCGGAACCCCCAAGAAAGAGCAGCACCTGCACTCGGCCGGTGCTGGCCATCCCTGCATCAACACACATGTAAACATACACAGTGAACCAGAGGGAGAAATACAATCAAACACTGCTCTAAATATAAAAATAAGACCTGGATGACTCTGCTTTTACCAGCTGTCTAAAGTTTCAGAGTAACACAGCTGCTACCTGCGCGGAGAGCGTAGCGCCCCGTCATGAACGCTGCCCGGCTCGGAGTGCAGAGAGGAGCAGCTGAGATGTGCTGAGTCAGCTTCACCCCTTCAGAGGCCAGTCTGTCTATGTTGGGAGTCCTACAGAGATGGATAGGAAGAAAGTGAGGAGACAGGAAGTGGAGACATGATGTAATAACAGGCTGGGATGATGGGAAAAAAAAAAATCAACAGTTATAGTCAGGTAAGGAGAAGAGAGCAGCTGGGGATGGAGGACTGACCTGATGGTGTCATTACCGTAGCAGCCTACATCGCCGATACCCATATCGTCCACCATCACCAGGACAAAGTTGGGCCTCCTGACTTCTTCCTCCCCCGTGACGTCACTCCCTGCTGCCTGGAGCAGGGAGAGAAGAAGACACGCCAGCAGGGGGGACCTTCATGGACGCCAATAGAGGTGATCGCATGAAAGAAAAACATACACAAAAAGAACCCAAAACAGAGGTCATGTTAAAAAGCTCCCAGCTTCTGTCCTCCAGTTTCTAAATCTATCTGAAATCTCACGGTAGTTTTAGCCCACCAAACCTCACCGAACTCCTTCAGACTGTGTCTACCAGCATCCATTATCACTCAGTTACTAACACAAACAGACTGGACTGGTTCCTTACTATAGAACCCAAATATACAACCATACGTTCATCTGAGCAGCACAGAGAATACTGACTTTCCCACCGGCAGATGATAGAGTACCACGTTGTTATCTAACTTACTTTGAGGGCTCCACTGTTCTTCCTCTAACAATGCCCTACTCACTAACACACCGCCTGGACCTTTCACCTGACTGGACCAACAAGATGCTGATATCAGTGCAACGCCAGTTCTGTGCCACTGAAATGCGCAATATGATGTTTTATGCAGTACCACTGAGTGTAACGTGTTGACATGTGCAAACGTGACGTCAAGCTGAGCCAATATGTTGTCTTACGATCTGTTTGTTGTTTTTATGTACCTGAATCTACTGTACCTGTACATGAATGTCATGACTGAGGCAGCAGGATGGCAACACTGAGGCCAAGACAGAAAAAAAAGAATCGTTAAAGGCACAATAAAGTATATTGGGTTTTTTTCTTAACATAACAAATAAAGACAGCAATAAAGATTTACACAAATATCTCAATCAACAGCTCGTCTGGGCGAATTCCACGAAGAACTACAGTAAACATCATGTGTGCGCCTCGTTAATTTAACACCACGGACTTTGGCTCTGCTGCAGAAAAATTTAAAGACTCGGTTACTTCTTTACTAAATGCAGTACTTGACGTAAGTTGCAATCACTATTTGCACGTCTGAGTCAATCTGCCTGCTAAACAATCAAACGCAACGTTAGTTTCAGCGTCTAGTTTTCGGATCAGTCGGCAGTTTTTCCAGCGCTGACTTCGCCACTGATACCTGCGCGAATGCTTCAGTAAAGCAAGTCTGCCTATAAACTCACCTCATACCAGCACAAAGCACTGACTAATGAAGCAGCAGCAGCAGGAAAGAATGTCACTCATTTCCTACACAGGCGAAGGGTCCGCCCCCGCCGTAATCGTGGAGCCTCTCATTTACCTTAATGCCTGGACTAAACGCGCCATAAATTTTATGTTAAAGTCATTGAACGGCGGCGGTAGCATGTTGCCATGCCAACAAGCTTTCCATGGTTGTAGATTACGTTAACTTTAGAACAGTTAAAGCCATAGAGTACTGTTTTTTTGTTTGCTTTTACTATCCCTATAGGTCTAGGCTGCTGTATTCATGCTTTCGGAAATGTTTGATTAAATTTGCTCACTTATTCAGGAGAGTGGCTTGAGAATGAGTCCAAAAACCCAGAAGTAAGCTTGCATTGTTTTTGGTTAAATATATAAGATATAAGGTCTGTGATGGACACGAGCCTCCGTCCATCTTCAGCCCTGTCTCAGGGTCATAGGGGCCTATCCCAGCTGTCATCGGGGTACGTCCAGGACCGCTCACCGGTCCATCGCTGGACCACCGACAGAAAAACCACTCACACTCACGTTCACACTTCAAGGCAATTTAGAGTCCCTGATTAATGTGATGAGATACAAACTGCACACAGAAAGACGCGGGCCTGTATTGTATTTTCTATACCTTCACAGTCAGTTGCCTAATACAAACTAATATGCATTCAAGTCTTCGTCTTCGTCGTCCTCCGCTTCATCCGGTGGGTCCGGGTCGCGGGGGCAGCAGTCTCAGCAAGGAAGCCCAGACTGCCCTCTCCCCAGCCACTTTAACCAACTCTTCCGGGAGGATCCCGAGGCGTTCCCAGGCCAGCCGAGAGATATAATCCCTCCACCGTGTCCTGGGTCGGCCTCCTCCTCAAGTGCATCATTTAATTATTTTTCTTTAACTCTGGTTTCAAATGTAAAAACATAAAGAGATATATTTGACCTTCTTTCTAACTGGATAGTTTGCACCACCTGATGCCATTTTGACGCTGTTCAACCATGGTTTTGCTAGTCAAGTTTGTTTTTGTTTTTTTAACTGAGCTGGGATTGCAATATCTTCCTTGGGTATTTCTGCAAGTCAGCTCATCCCTTAGACAGCTGTTCCAGCAATGGCAGATTATTTAATCTCGTCTTTATCGTCGACTCGGAACAGAACAACTCTCAGGTGTCAGATGGTTTACAGTTGGTGATTTGCTGAGGATTAAAGTCATGTGGAAATACACAGGAATGGAGTGACAGGTGTACCTTCATTGAGCTGTCATCGCCCATCTTTCACGGCTCATAAACCCTTCCCTCCTATAAATACCTGACATATCACACATCTCAGCTGATGACACACGCTGCCTGTTTGCCTCGGTCCTGTCTTTTACAATCCTCCCGTCACCTCGCAGGTATCAGTGTAAGTCTCACACACACACACACACACACACGCACACACACACACACACAGAGCTGAAACCGCACAGACTCCCATGAAAACCGCTGTTTAATTCACTCCTCAAACATTATTTACAGAAGAACAACACAAGTGCCAGATGACAAAAATGTAGAAGACAGCCCCTACATAAAAAAAAACTAAAATCACAGAATATTTAAATAAAATGGAAAAGGCTTACTGGTATAAATCAGAAATGAATTGTCTAAACATGTTTGTTGAACCAAGATGTATACAGGATAGAATAGTGCGTCTCCCACAGAGATTGTGTTCATAAAAATCACCTGTAAAACATATCTGCTTGTTTGTTGCTCTCAGATAATGACGTCCATCTTTGTAGTCCTCTCTAGGATATTGAAGAGGTGGTATAAGGCAGGAATGGTAAGCTCATGCCCTAGCATTATCTGGCAAGTGCACTTCAAGACCCAACGTATCAATTATTCCTTTAGTTACATTCTAGCTTGGGTACTCCCCCAAACACTTGTGTGTACCAGGAACCTGACCGTTTGGGACTAAATGAAGAGAGGACCATCGACTCAAAACACAAGCAGTCCATGTTTTAGGGATTTTTGTTGTTGTTGTTTCCATTTGGATGCATTCTTTTCTGTCTGTGGATAGCAGTGTGCTTCTGCTCATTACTCCTGACAGCGATGACTTGAACACGCGGCAGTACCAGCATTGTAAAGAGTTGTTCTGCTTAAAAGGCATCAGTGGCTGTGTCTGCACTGTCAATTAGTTTGTGTGTATTTTGTGCATTATCATTGTAGCGGGTGCAGTGAGAGATTTCTGACATTCAATCCACTTGGCTCGTTATCGCAAAGATCAGTGTTGGGCAGTACTACAGTAATAATATTACTTTCTCCGTGAACCAGTGACTGATTATAAAATTTCAGTTAAAAAATAAGTGGTTACAACATTAATTTTGGAGAAACTAAGTCACGTCTTCTGATTAATCTCATAATCTTGTGCAGGTCATGTGGTTAGCTAGCTTGGCAGAGACTAGCATTTGAGAAGAGCAAATAGTCCTGTTTGAATTTGATCAAGATTAAAACCCAGTATTGTGAATATGGAAGCTATGGGCAAGTATTTAGAGTCATGAAGCTCAATGATGAGCCTGATGTGGCCCTGAAGGACGGCTGAGCCGTGTGTGCTTCTCATTTATCCCACATATGAGCAAATTACTGCCTCAGGGCTGGAACTGACTCGCAGACTATCTATGTCTAGCACGCAATTTGCTTGCAGGAAAAGAAAATGTTCACAAAGGCAGCATCAAGTAAATGAATGTCCACGCAAAAGACTACAATCAGTCTGTACTGCTATCGAACTTGATTACAACAGAGGGCACTGTCTACATTCAGACTTGACAAAAGGCCTCAGATTGATTCTTGCTCATTTGAGCTACGGCTAGTAACGTTAGCTCCTGTGATGACGGAAACAGAGGTATGAGGTGACTTAGAACGTGACATTTTCAGTAATGAGTTGACATCCAAATATTTGGTCACAAGTGTTGGTTCAAAGGCAGCATGTCTGATATGCCATTGGAGCATCGTGGTGTTAAAGGAATACAACAAGAACGTTTTTGACTAAGCAGGATAACAACGTCACAAACTTGTCATTATGGGAGTCCAACAGTTGCCACCGAAAGCTGCAAACGTGATAAACACACCCACAGTAATGGCCTTCTGAAAAAAATGTTAGCCACCCTGACCTAGCACATGATGGAATCACATGCTGAAGAAACAAGCAGCATTTCCCTGACATACACAATTACGTCTTAATTTTGAAGGTTACAGGAAAAAATTTTGTGGGGCACGACAAATAGCAGAGTCATGAATTACCACTATTCATGAGAAACAAGCAAAGTTATATCACGTTGAATGTGTAATAAATTACATTTTGAGTAATGACCCCAACACTGGTCAAGGGAAACTCAGTCTACCACAGAGTAGGAGACAAGAAGGCATTTCTAACAGCTCTCAGCAGGCGTCCAGCCCACGGTTCATTCAGTAGAATTATTCAATATGTGACATCACAGAAATTTATCAGCTTGAGGCTAGACCGTTAGCAAACGTCTCTGTCCAGTACTGCAGCTATATGGTGCTTAACAAGTAAAACATGCTACATGAACTGCAGCACTATGCAAACTCTATAACCCTAATGTGAAAGTTTAAAGGGAACAGAGCAAGTACAAAACTGCAAGGCAACAAAAACACATTCAGAAGTTAATATTTTTGTGCTACAGTGGAAAGAAAAAAAAGTCGGGCTCTTTTTTTTTTTTCGTGCCTCTGAGGCATTTCACAATAACAATCACAAAATACCACAACTTATTCAAAGACAATCAGTGTCATCTCTGAGGCACCACTGCCAAATGTAAAAGGAGTTACATAAAATCCATAGGTGAGTGGCATTTCTAATGAGGAGAACTGAATGATTTAAAAAGCAAAAAAACACTGAAACAGCAGCTGGCTTGCTCAAATAAAGAGACACACAATGATGAGAGTTGTGCTGCTGAGGCTAAGAGTTTTGAGCGTTAGTTGAAAAAGTAATAAAACATATATGTGCAGTAAATAGAAGCAAACTGTGAACAAATATACAGCAGCTGTTACAGATAGTGTACGATAATGCAACAATTCGGATATATGAGCGGCTCTCAGTCAGCAGAGATTCAATCTACCAAACACTCCTCGTCTCCTAGTTTGCCTTTTTCACATATAACATCTGAGCTCTCCTCTTAGTGTGTCTGTAAATGGGCCAAGCCAGGCTGTGTCAGTGAAAGGCACTAGAAAGGAGAAATTACTGCATCACAACTAGACCGACACATACTACGTCACAACAATGCCTAATATGTTACTACGTGTTTGAATCATTCTGTCAGTTTACAGGGTTTGTACTCGACTTCAGCTCAGCTCAGTAAATTTGTGATTTTTGCAGTGATTTTTTAATGCCGTTATCTTAAGCTCACTATCTCTGACAGCCATTTTCTCAAGATAATGAAACAATTATCTCAAGATAACAAATTAAATGATTGTAACAAGCCTTTTTCTGTCAAAATAATGAGATGATTAACATAAAGGCATTAAAAAGAAGCTTTAAAATTGTGGTCTTTCTTGATGTTAATCGTGGGTTCGCAAAATTGGCAAATACATTTGTGCCTCCTCACTTGACTTAATTCATAATCAATGTATTTATCTTATAAAAACTCACAGTGAAATGTTGGTGTGGATAATTTTAAATCAACATATAGAAACTTTGTTCATCCTCTCATTTATTTACTGACTGAGGAGAAGCGGTAGCCACCCAACAGGTTTAAAACTAAGCCCCCTCACCAATTAAAAACACACACAAGAACACACATGCATACAATGACATCGGTTGTCCACTGAACACGGACTGGACCATGTAACCACTTCCCAAAATTGCCAGGATTATAATCCTAATCTATTGCTCCTTGTCAGAATCCAGGAAATGAAGTGATAGTTATTGAAGCTATCTGTTATCCAGACATCCTGCATTCAGAGTGCAGATGATGGTAATGAAAACAAGAAAATGTGTTTAATTTTCATGGATTGTTGCCAGTGGGTTGTAAAATCAAGTGGGTGGCCTCAAACTATGACAGAATTAGTGAGCAAAGGGGGAAAAAAAAATCCACTTGTAAGAATTCAGTACAAAGCTAAACGTCTACAACATCGATATCCGTCACAATTTCTATTCACACAAAATTACTGGAACTGCATTATAGTCACACAAACATAAAAAGGTAGTTCTATACTTCTATAATTTAGCCATTTGATATTCACACTTAATTCGGGATTTAATCTCTTAATGACTCAAAAAAAAAGGTTGTTGGATTTGGTTTAAAGTAGGTCTGACCAATCATTTCAATAGATTCCTATGTTTTAACAATCATAAAACCCCTAAATTAACATTTATTTAGTTGCTTTTCTTAACTCCTCTTTACCCACATAAGTGCAGACACGCACTCTCTCTCTTTCTCTCTCTCTCACACACACACACACACACACACAGACACACACACACAGACACACACACACAGCCCTACTTTGGGGCCTCACAGTAAAGCAGCTCTGCGGAGGATAGAGCCTATAACAGTGAGATTGCCACTTTGCTTGACTGTAGTTGGTCCAGGCAGTCGAACGATCATCGCTGGTCTAGGAGGAGTTCAGCAGGTTGCTAAGGACTGCAAAACAGCACACATAAACAATTAAAATCTGAAAATCACTTCAGATGTGAGGGTTTTTTTTTTTGTTTAGTTTTTTTTTTTTTTTTGGCTGTGTTTGTGTGTCATACCCTGGGGATCTGACTGAGCCTCTACTGCATCAGCTTTGCGTGCAGCCTCTGGATCTGCTTCTAATTTCAAAGATTGACAAATTAAAAGAGATTCAGGAGGACAAAAAACAAAAAACAGACATTACACGTCACTTTGGATTTCACAAGCGTTACAGCTAATGGCAGAAGTTCCTATTCATTAGGATAGATCACTTTATGTTGTCCCCCCAAGGAAATTTGATGGAAAGGGAATTTATCCCATTTGTGAAAGTATCTAACTGCACTGAAGATAAATTAAAGATGACAGTGAAAAGCTTCAGGGGGAGTTTCTGAGAACGTTCATTTTTCTCAACTCTAATTGCAAGTCTGTTTCTTTTTTTCTTTCTTTTTCCCCTGGTGTAAATGCTTAAAACTGACAAGTGCAGCGAAGTCAAGTCTTCTCATTTATAGTCAACGGTCTCACTCCGGGCGATACAGTATATGCCGATGACATCACTAACAACAATCCTAATCTCAACGGTTGAGGGAGAGTCATTCATAGTCATAAACATTGCAACTTCCTGAAAAAAATGTCACTTATTTGAGAATTATCTCAGCTATGTTTTGTTATGGATGTATGTGATGTTTTTTTGTTTTTTTTTAAATGTGTTAAGGATTTAAATGCCCCTCCTGCTTTTAGTTCAGTTAATAAACAGGACTGACACAGACTGTAGAGCCACCACTGGTTCGCTGTATTCATACAAACTGGTCCACCCCTTAAGGGAGCTTAAAGTTGTTATAGCAAATGGCCTTAAACTATGGTGGACAGAGATGTGCTTTCATGGGTTCTGTCAGTTTCAAATAAGAAAAAAAAAAAAATAAAAAAATCCATCAGTGACCTGAACTGTTTCACACCTAAAAATGAACACACATTGAAGAAGATATTGCCTGACTTTTGTCCTACTTTGCTTCAGTTGAATGGCCAAATGTTCATGTTGACTGTAAACAGAAACTCTGCTGAATTGGTTGTATTAGTATGCAGGGTGTGTGTGTATGTGTGTGAGTTGAATGTAAATGACAAAACTCTAAGGGGTAAATTGTCTGATGTGTCTCAAAGAATGCCAATCTCCAGTGCACGCTCAAAAATAGCGATAGCAGTGTGTACCTAAAAGGGTACAAATAATTGTCACTGTGGAGGGGTACGCTTTCTGAGGACAACTGGGAAACTTTCGATTCATTTTGTACCTTTTTCTGTACATTGGGAGGTGCGCTTCTGACCTCTAGGAGACAAATATTGTACTTTTGAAGTAATAAATGTACCTTTGAGGAAACATTCTTCAAAAGTGTACCTTCAAGTACCCACACTGTTCTCATCTCATACCTCCATTATTCAGTGTGTACTGCTGCTGTTGAGACCAGAGGAAGAAGAGACTGTCTGCCAATAGAACTCTTGAGGAGTCTGGTGTTTAATTGATGGTTATGAACCAAGTTGTAGCTCCTACAAGGTCCTAGGTCCTAGTACTTTTTCGTTAACCGTCCAAACTTTTAAAGGGAATAACCATAAAATCTCTCCCTGCAGTTAATTTTTCCCACATAGGTACTATAGTCAAGGAAAATGTTAAACCTGGAACACAGCTTTGCTGAGTAAATCTATCAGAAAAAACAACAACATGTACTTACCCTGTCTGTTTTTGAAGCACAGTTTCTTCTTCTGATAGGTGAAGTATCCAGTAACGGCTCCCACTATAGCCACACCGACTGTGCTCAAGATGGCTGCAATCGAGTTGGAGCCGGCTTCTGCAAAAAACACACCCACAAACAGAAAATACTACTTTTCAGTGGCTGTGTATGAAAGAAAGGCCCGTTTTGAATACGTAAAATGTGAATTACACTGTGTTGAATATTTTAACAAGATGGAAATTCAATATCACCACTGGGTGCCATTTTGCACTTGAAACAATAAACGGTGATTCAGCAGCAGTGCTCGATGACATGAATAAATGTGTGTGTGAGAGAGATGCCTCATCTTATTGCAGCCATTTCAAATGCCATTTATTTTCCATATCCTTTAATTTAGACCTTAAAAGGCATTCACTGTGACAACATAAATGGGCCTGCACCTGTAACCTGGTTACTATGACAACAGTGATCTGAACCGTTTTCATGCTGTGTCACAGCATACAGCAAATACCTCTCAAATGAAAGGTAGTCAGACAAAAGCTCACACTGCCACAACGACTGTGAAAAACCTCAAGACAGCCTAGTATATAAAAATATTTGTGTCAGATTTGTGTTGGAATTATCACCAAGTACAACTCTGACAATTTACATAGAGTTTACTGAAGAAAACAATAACTGTGCCAATCAGAACTGAAGATTTTTATCTTTATTGAGGCAGATTTTATGGCTGAGCTGTTGAATCATATTTGAATATTTTCCATCAGTGGCATCAGTATAATACACAGTGTGGCCAATGCTTACTAAATGTACTTTAAATGAGGTATGTAATATGATGCATGATATTGTACTGTACATTGTTTTAGTTGATTACCTCAGTTTTCAAATTCTTGAAAAATTCACATAACCGTTCAGTGATAATTCCTGCTTTATTGTGTCTTCAGTTACGCCACAGGGGTGACGTGTTTTTGTGGGTCGGCCTAGATGTTAGCATTGTCTAAAGTTCCCTTGGTCAGAAGTTAATAGGGTCTCAGAATGGAATTTAGATTATTTAACACTGAAGCAAAGAAAAAAGTACGAGACTTACATGTTTTAAACAAGATAATTTTCACAAACAAATACCACTAATATGTTTTTTCAAGCATAAATGCAAACATTGGCAATCATACAAAGCTAACGTTATGCTAACAAACTAGCCCATGGTAGAATGACTATCAACATTACCACAACTAGCTTCACACTTTTCCTCTTTTCATGGCGATGATGTTTAATGTTACACATTTAAAAACACTGACACATATTAAGCTGAACTACTGATATTATTTAAGACATTTAACTAAAAATATATCCAAAATATCCAATTGACTTTGAGACAAGAGAGCTTCAATTGGGTACGAGGCTGATTGATACTCTAAACTGACCGTAGGTATGACTTTGAGTGTGAATGGTTGTCTGTCTCTATGTGTTGGCCCTGCGATGGACTGGCGACCAGTCCAGGGTGAACCCCGCCTCTCACTAGAAAGCCGCTGGGATAGGCTCCAGCCCCCCCGCGACACTCAACAGGAATAAGGATGGATGGATGGAGCAGGATGTTCATCACAGCTAAATTATTTCCAGATTGGAGTTCTAAACCAGGCAACACCTGAAAGAGTTAGTGTGGTCTGACCAGGTTTAGACAGTTCCATATCTGTAGCCTGTACTGTCATCAAGTATATATATATATAAATTATACATTATCATATATACTATATTGTATGTCTTGGCTGTGTGCCACCGATTAAGGCTCGCTGAGCCACATGCAGCTCAAGAACTGCAGCAGAGTTTTATCAAGGATCAGATCAAACTATGACAGCCAAATTAAATCCGCAACTTCTTTTGAGGAGTTTTGGAAGAAAAAAAAAAAGTAGAAAGAAATCTAAAAATGTGTGAATATGTCATATCTTTTTTTTTATACCGTGATCACCAGCTTATTTTCCCTGCAGTGGTTTCAGTCACCACGCAGGACATTCTGAAGGTGAAGAATGATGTTGTGTGGCTGGAGGATTGAAGACAAACTTCAAGTAAAGTTACGAAGGGAGTGGCATGACACACAGAAACTCCCGGTGGTGTAACTCCAATTAATAAGAAAACAAGTGAGTCACTGAGATTTGGTGGAAAAAAACAGGAGGAATTGAATGAGTTAGGAAACGAGAGCACAGGTGGGTAGAGACGAGTATGAACATGCATGTGCTTAGATGACACACCATGCAGCCACACCAGTTTGTCTAGTGTCACGTGTTTCATGACACACAAAGATGCACCATGGGAACTATGGCAACACAAAGAATCTATGTGAACCGCGTGTGGTCAGCAGGCACAGAGCCACTATCACATTACCGTTCCCTGCAAGGTCAGAGGTCATTAAAAAAAAAAAATCTGCACTGCAAAATTTTTATTTTTAAAAAAATATATCCTAAGATTTGATAATAGTGGTGCATTATAAAACTCAGGTTACATCGCTCAGGTTAGTTCAGGGAAAAATCGGTTTAATTTCTATAATATTCATAAAAACTATGACAATATTCCACTTCGTATGATACAAAATAGCAGACTGCTGATACTGCAGGTGGAGCAGGCAGTTGTTTGTGGTACTAGAGGGGTGGGCGGGTGGGTAGATGTGTTCAAAACAAAAGAAGAAGAAGGATAACTCACCTTTGGTTTCAGGCTTGTCAGCTGTTTGGAACAAAGAACACATTTAGAAACACCATTTAGTCGTGATTCATTAGGCACAAACATCTTTGGAGGGAGACTGATAAAGACCGATTAGCATATGGACACAGAGGGCTGCACACTAAATGTGACAGGAAGAACCGTTGATTCGAACACAGACAGACGTGCACCTGTCGCTCTACTCTTTCTCTTTGTAACAATAGCGGGGAAGTATTTCCAGGGGGTGGCTTGTATCCTGTTTGCATTGCCAGAGGCCTGTCAGTTATATCCTGTGTTTCAACAGTTTTCACAAGCTCTTCTACAGCTTCCGCAAAGCTACATATATCTTGGACTAAGTGACTCCATTCACTTCAGTGTACCTCTCCTATAATTTCACATCAGCTACTCCCTCCTGTACTCCTGGTTTTCCCGTCACCCTTAAACTCCCCTCCCCATTGCCATCGAACAGATTGTCTCATCAACACTGTTTTGCTGGTGTTCCTGGATTAGACTGTATTAAAAGTAGGCGGAGCTAGCGTGACATCATCCACAGCTTTGTGGACTCCCGTTTTGAAGCCCCTTAGGCCGTCACCATCTTGGATTTTCTTCTGGAGGTAAAGAAATTAGACAAAATGGTGCAGGTGGTAAAGAGCGAAGAATTAATCTGACTGAGACTAGCGCCAACTGTGACAGCACCCCTACCTGTCACTCAAAGAGGCCACGCCCTTAATCATATTTACTGATATCTGCGGATTCTGCGGAGCAATTAGAGTTGCTACGCTAACCACACATAACCGCATGGCCTCTACTATGATTTTTATGATTAGCTGGTCAATTTTCCAGGGTCCTTTAAGCATGATGACGAGGTATTGGTTAACTATTAATATTAATAATTGTAGTAATTTCAACTTCACGCAATGACATGCTGTTGTGTTAATGAATATATTGATCATCCTAAAAAAACAAAAGAACCTCACCGTCTACTGTGGCCTCAGCAACATGTGCTAAACAGGAGGGGAAAAAAAGAAAGAAGGGGTTAAAGGGTGATGAGACCTATTTTCTTGTTTTTAAATGAGTACAGGTGGATGATTCCCTTTATGCCTCCAGGATACCGAGAGCTCTAAAGTTTCTGTCTGTCTAGTATGACACATACACACACACGTATCCCTCTGTACCTTCATGGAGATGGTTTTATAATATCAGACAGATAAAATATCTGGGGGAGACACACACACACACCCTCTGTGTCTCTCTCTGATCTTCAGTTTGATCTATATGCAAACAATTCTGTTATCTCCCTCTGCAATGCCTGTCTGTATACGCCTGTGACAACATGGCGGCCCTGTACCTGCCTCAACTTGACAAAGCCATTAATAACAGAGCACATGAGAGGAGTGCCTTTCACTAGATTATAATGATTACACTGACCTAGATGAATCAGCTTACAGGTGGGAAATAAAGGGAGAGAGAAAGGCCTTGAAGGAAATCTCCTTCCTGCTTTGCTCCCAAACTTGCCTTCAAGCTACTGATGAAACTTTCTCAACCCACCAGGTACAAGCTAGTAAAGTTGGTCTCCTGAGGTGAGAACGAAGCTCATCAAATTTAAGTTTCAATCAGGCAGAAAAATGGGCAAAAGTTAAAAGGCTAAAGTGCTAAAAAAAAAAAATCTGAGGGAGATTTGTAACTTTATAGTGGAAATCCAGACGGCGGCTGTTTCGCTGGGTGCATAAAAATGACGGGCTCATGATTTGATATCGTTGCTCACAAATGCACTGTTGATAGTCTGAAACCCATTCATGTGAACCGGGTAGGAAAACACTGATTAATGCTTTATTGTATAAAAGAATAATACGCTGAATGCTGATCTTCACTCAATGCCCCAATGTTTTTCTGTTCAAATAGATGACCATCAGGCAAGGGGACGCAACTTTAGCCACCTGTCAGTTTATAAAGGAACTCATTTCAGCTTTTAAAAAGAAATAAGGGCTCCTTTCACTGGAATTTCTGTTCATGCGTAACTGTAAAAACAACAAAAAAAAGTGAGAAGGTGCCAGATACATCCAGTCACTTTCTTTCCAGTTTCTTTTTTTTAATCTACTGAAAGATAATCGAGGACCAAAATGTCGACTCAGTCCTTTTGGAAAAAACTCACATGTGCAGTCCCGTGTTACCATCGTGAACAATAATGATAGAGCCTGTATTATTTTGCTTTACAATGTTATTATTACAATTGTTGGAGCAAAGGCAGAAGAAAGCAGTGTGGGATTTACGTTTTTCAACAAAGGAAAATACAGAAAAAAAGATTTACTTGACATTTTAAGCCTTCGTGGATTTTAGAATATATTTCTAAGTTTACAAGGGGCAACTGAATGCACCATGGACGATTTAGACGTCAGATTTTATTAGGTTCACATGAATGTAGCGTTCACAGTCCGTGTGGTGCTACCCGCATTTGGTGCATTACGGGTGTTAATTTCAGACTCTGTCAGTACGTAGACACTGAATGTAAAAATATAAAATGATTTTTGACAATTCAGCAACACTGAAGGCAAATGTTGGTAAGGGAGCAATAAATCATGGTCTAAACTTGGCTCATCTTGTTCCGTGTAGTTTCAAACTGCGTGCTGGGTAATCAAAAGTCCTCCGGTACATAAAGTTCCTTGACTGTTTCTTCATGCAAGCCTGCTGGTAATGCTGACTGTAAGAGCAAATGCTGCTGCAGCCATGAATAATTTCAACATATGTGGTTACTAACCTCCCGATCCAACACTGCGGCTTTGCCCTGGCTGTGGTGGGTTGTCCACTACATTCAAATCTCCCAGAGCATCTTCCAAGTCAAATCCCCCGGCTGAAAAAATGATTAGACATCACATGGTTACAGAAATGCAATATTAATCCCTATAGGGACATTCTCTTTCCACTGTCCCCGCCCAAGTGGAATAACATCCAGATGTTCCCCAATAACATGTTGTCTCTCTAACACACTATATGGCACCATGTCCATGTTAAACTACTGTTCTGAAAGATATAAAACACAGTGGAAACATTATTTATTCCAGTCCCTGATGGCCACGAGTCAACGCCCTGCAGAGCTGTCCTCCATTGGACACATGAGCAGCTCTGAGGCCAAAGGGTGTTAACAGTGATCGTGTGAACTGGTGATCACTTTGATTAAAGGATATCTTCTATCAGGAGCAACACCTTAGCTTTACACTATATTATTTGGGGGAAAACCCCGAGAGACATGTACAGCATGTATGACTCAGTGCACTACAGTGTTTTAGACAGGGCAGGGCGAGGTAGGATTGCAGAATTATTTTATGGTTGATAAAATCTCAGAGGCAAAATCATCCCGTGAAGTGCAGTACTCCTTCATTTAACAAGTCCTAACAGTAAATCAGCACAGCGCTCACATTGTAAAGCACCATTTTTTTTACAGACATGCACGTGAATGTTGAGTAATGAGACCATATTCTGAGCCGGAGCCAAGTTTCACACTGATACTCTCCTTTCTTTATTGTTCCACAGCCTCTCAGTTACCCTCCACACCTTGTCCTCTCTCTCTCTCTCTCTCTCTCTCCCCCGTTCCCCTTCCCTTTACTTATCCTCTCATCTTGCTTTTTTTTTTGGTCATCATACTTATTTTGTACTTTCACTTCTCGCTGAGCTCTGAACCACTTGTCTCTTCAAGTCTTTCTTTGGCTTCCTCTAAATATCTCAACTCGTTTCCTCCTGTCACCACAGTGAGAGAATGTTCACATGCCAGTTATCACATGGAAGAAACCATGACTGCAAACATTTCCTCAACACTCAACTGCACCCCCCCCCCGCCTTTTCTTAGCAATGCTATAAGAGAAGATGATGGCCATCTTAACTTAAATTTACAATATATCCGGTTACAAACCAGATTGAGATCCCAGGAAGGTTTGCAAAGTAGAAAGAAGAAGAATTCAAGAAAGACAAAGGGAGAATGTAGACAACATAAACAGAGGCGCCACTTCAGCTCTGATAAAATTGCCATGAGATCATTTGGGAGGTTACTTTCTCAAACCATACCACCACCACCACCCCCACCTCACCCCCCTCCCCTAATTTAGGAGGTAAATTATACGAGCCAACATCCCACCTCACAACCTGCCAAAGTAATTTGTGTTTATTGATAGAAAAACACATCTGTTTCTCATTGCTTTGTTCAGAAAAAAGGGAGTTATAGTCATGTACATTTTTTTAAATGACACACACACAGACACACACACACAAAATCTTTATGATCTTCCTGAGGTCAAATGATGACACTTTGGAAATCTGATATGTCGAAAGGACAACACTTATTGCCATCCACACCAGAGCAGGACAAGATGGCAGATACCCCTCTCTTCTGTGTGTAAGGGTCCATTAGGGAGCTGAGATCCACAGAGACTAGCTGCTAGTTAGCTTAGTAAAATCAACAGTAGTGGTTGGAAGGGTTAGCATAGCATAAATTGTCGTTTCGTAACAAAAAAAAATGTAGCCATAATAATGCAGGTAAAAACTGTTTTGAAAAAAAATGTATTTGATGACTTTTGAGGGAGGTATGCTAACCTGCCCACCCACTACCATTCACTGTGCTAAGCTAATTGGCAATCAGCAGGTCTACGTGGCTCTCCGCACCCGATCGAAGCACACATCTATGTCCTTGTCTGGTTTGGTGTGTGGGTGGGGGGGTGGAATGTGTGATTTTTTTTTTGACCGGAACGTCTGTGTTTTATTTAACCAAATTTGTGAAATCAGTATTCAGTCGGTTTACCTCAAACAATACAAATACTATTTCCAAACACAACTGCTAATACTGTTGTTTTCCCACACAGTGCCTGTTCAGTGGCTTTGTCATTTTGATTTAGAGTGCTGCTTTGATCTAAATGAACACAATGACAGTGTCAATACCTAAGTAGTTAATCAAATAATAGATAGTTTGTCCTGAAGTGCCCTTTGCTGTCATATTTAAAAGGAAGTGTGGTTTGTTTAGCTAGGGAGAGACTTGTCTCTTAACCTGCGGAGGTGTATGAATCGTGGCTGAATCATTTGTGGATTGTTGAAGTGACAGAGCCTCTGAGGACAGAAAAAATGAAATTAAAAAATATCTTTACCTGAATCCACCTCAGGCACAGGAGGGTCCACTTTATCTACGTACAAAAACAAAAACATTGTTGGATGACAACAAAGTCAAATCTAGATGATCATTACTGATCAAATCTGATGACGAAGGGTACGACGAGCAGTGTTAACTTAGTTGGTCTGTTATGTATGTTACTCTTTTAGAAATGCTAATTATATAAAGAATATGCATTTGAAAGACAAGCTTTGAATCGCTTCAACAACTAATACCACCTTGCCATCCCCGTATGTACTAAACCTGCTTTAAAAGCTGCCTGATCCTGTTCCAGCTGCGAGGAGAGGAGGGGTTGACTTTGTGTTTTTCTTTCCTCTGGCGCGTCATGTTCAACGTCACAAACACAGTTAAAGGAGTAAAAGATGTTGTCAAAACAGCAGTTGGGCTTGTATAATAAGGTAGCTGCAGTCGTAGCAGCACGGTGGACAGTGACAGCGTTTCTGTTGCACTTTTTTTTCAAACTCAGCACTGAATGGACCACGTTAGAACGTCACTGTTTGAACACAAACAGGTTGACTTGGTTGCTGTGTTGACAAAAAAGTCATGGACGTTACCACGAGGAGTTTTCATTGCCTCTATGTATTTTGTTGATAGTGGATCTCCGACCGCTCGTCGTATGTGTGTCTGAGATTGGAGGCACTGACCGTAGCCAATGAATGCCCGTGTCTGCTAGAGGGTCATTTGAGGTTCTCAGGTTCCAACAGCAGACAAAAGCCAGATGCTAGCAGCGGTTTGTGGGTTATTTGCCAGCGGGAAAGGCAAATCTCACAAGGCATATTAAAGGTTTTTAAACAACAGGCATGGCAGCAGCACCAGTTACAGGAGCAAAAGTGTACTAAACACTACTTTTAAAGACCATTCATTACAAAAATAGTACCGGAGAACATTCAATAACAAAGCCAGACATTGTATTGTAAGACATCACATAAGAATATAAGAGATCTATTATGAGCAAAAACTGAATCTATGTTAAATGGAAAGAATCGTCTCTACTGTTTCGCCATGGAAGGCCGACAGATGCTAAAGAGCTGAGCTCATTTACTGCTCACATCTGCTCTGCTCACTGTGGCCCTTTTATATGGTTTTGTTCTTGTTTTTGTGACCCTTGACACGCTATCATTCACACGTCACTGCATCCAAAATCTTTAACAGATTCTTACCCACTGTCTAAAGACACTATTATGCACCACCTTAATGAATGAAAATACAAGTATTCATGAGTGAGCAATGCTAAATCTCTATTCCAACCTGTAGGGAGGAGGGACTTCACTTCTGTTACCACATCTGCCACCACCTCTTCCACGGAACCTGGGTTTGCTGGTTGGGTACCGGTGGCTTCACTAGTTGGTTCTTCCTCATCAAGGGGCTCAGTTGGATCTGCCACTGGTTTGGTCTCCCCGTCAGATTCATCCTCCTATTGTGTCAAATAGCATATACAGAGGGTGTATTAGCTTGTTAGCATCCTGTACAGCATCAGAGTTATACCCAGCATGACAGCAGTCATATGATATGATGAATAAAAAAACAACAACGTGGGGATCATTTTCATATGACACTGCGAGATGAGGTTTGAATGAGATGTTGTTCCAAAACTAACCTCCTTGGCAGGTGGTGCCTCGGTGCCGACAGTGGCTTCCTCCTCTAAGTGAGGTGTTAGTTCATCAGCCTCGGGATCTTTCACATCTAGATCAGCTGCAGGTTCTGGATCAGCTACAGGTTCTGGATCAGCGTCAGGCACTGGAACAGCTTCAGTCTCTGGAACAGCTGCAGGCTCTAAAACCGAGAGGGGGACAGGTGTTAGATGGCTGATAGATAGCGTGTTGTTACCTTATAGAGGTAGTACTTCGTATATTAACAAAGTACATGGAAGGAGAGGATATGGTGGTCAATTCAATTATCATGAGGATGAATGAAGGCTAAAACAACAGATTGGAGTAACTGCAATTTTTAAATGACGCTAACCCCGATGGAGTGGGAGAGCCGACATGAAGTGGAACAACACCAGTAGAGATTCTGACAAAGAGTAGAACCTGCACACTACTCTTTGCCTCCAGAATATTTTGTTTTCCCAGTTGCTACGTTACGGTTAAGCAACAGTAAATGAAAAACACATTTGAGCAATGAACAGCGTGTGAATTGTTCTTTTTGCCAGCTTAGTAAAAGAAAAGTGGAGGACGTTTACAGCATTTGGGTCATATGATCATCTAAGTACAACATTATCATTTTTTGAATGTGCATATTTGAACTCCTGCTGATCACCTTGTGTTGCTGCAGCTGCTTCCGCCTCTGTGTTTAAAGCAGGAGTCACTTCATCTGCATCTTCATTTACTGGAGTCTCCGGTTCACTGGCATCAGCTTCAGAGTCAACGGCGGGCTCCGTTTCAGACCCGATAGATGGCACTTCCTGTGTGCAGTAAGAAAAAAGAAGTTGTATCTCTTGAAACTGAGTTCCAAAAAAATCCCTACATCTATATTTATTTTTAGTGTTTCATGTGGTTGGGGGTTTTAAGATCATTCATGTCAGTTAGTGGTTAACCATCTTCTGCAAAAAAAACCCCACTAAGACTAACATGATGTTTCTTCTAAACACCCCCTTGTCTGAGGATTTCGCAAGAAGTACAGTGAAAAAACTGAAACTACACACTAGCTTCAAGCCTAAAAAGAATCCAGCAAACAAAATCTCCTCACATCTGCTGTTGGGTCGGATCCATCTTCTACCTCTGGTTCGGATGCTGCGACATCTTCTTCAGGGACCGGGGTACCGGCATCGACTTCTTCGTCTGTTTGGGCAACATCATCTAAAGAGAGAAATGTACAGGAAGAAGTTATGAAATAATGAAGAAAGAGCACACATCCAGTGAAGCCTAGACTTCTGGGACATATCACTTTCAAACAAATAACAGAAAACCTGGCGCTTCAATAAACATCAAACGACTGACAGAAGACATTTTGTTTTGAAATGGGGAAAAAAGAAGGCAGACATGGCAACCCAAACTTCCTCTCTGTGTCTCAAAGGGAGTTCCCTGTGTGCAACACAACTCTAAAATTGACGATATTTGGCTGAGATGTTGTGTCTTCTACTACTCACACGACTAAAACAGAATCAATAGAATATACGTCTGGTAGTAATTAGTTTAATGACTGGCAATTTAACCCTGTGGCTTTAATCCATCTTTGTCATTGAAATTAATGTGTGAAGAGTCATTAACAGTTGTGGATCTAGCAAATCCACACACACATACACACACACACACACACACACACACACACACACACACACACACACACACACACACACACGGTCACACCCTGGTCTGATTGGTTCCTGGTGCAACAATGATATGACTGACACATCACTCTCATCTGACCTGCTGCGACACCATGAGGCCTCGACCTCCACTGGCATTGCGACTCTGTACTAATTAGAAAATACAAAGAGCACGTCTTTGTTATTCTTTGTACAATTTCTGTGTGTGTGTGTGTGCGTGTGTGTGTGTGTGTCTTTGCGTGAGTGCTGTGACATTCCCCAAGTGCATGTGAGAAGCTGAAACAGCAAGCTGTGCTCTGATTTCAGCAGCAACTTGATGATGCTTCATCCAGAGAAGTTGCCTTTTCTAAATACAGTGATATAAACATTAACTGAAAGACGTCGCCCTCTAGTCATGATGTCATTAACATGACTTCAACATCACCATTACTAACTTTATGCTTCCTTCTGCCTTCAGTGTGATGGGATTTGTTGTCATGTTTAGCCACTTGATGGCCACCACTGTTGGTAAGACATATAAGCTTCGAAATCCATCCATCCATCCGTTTTCTAAACTGCTTGTCCATTGAGAATCGCAGGGAGCTGGAGCCTATCCCGGGTCACCAGTCCGTCGCAGGGCCATCAGGAGCAATTAGGGGTTCAGTACCTTGCTCAAGGACACTTGGACATGGTCACTGGGGGAAGTGAGGATCGAACCAGCAAGCCTTTGGTTGCTAGAAGGCCAATCTACATCTGAACCGCTTCGAAATTCACAAATATGAGATTAACTGTTGTGTTGTATTTTGTAGAGCAAAAAGTTAGAACATAATGAGTGTTTATAGCTAGACTGATGATAGCTGTTGCTAAGCATGGTGTTTCTATTTAGCAGAAATACATGATTGGTAGAAATTTAGCTGGAAATACCAGTACACATGTGATTTAGCCACATTTTCATGCTACAAGCTACATCAGTCAACACATCAGAAAGCAGGTCTGAACCACAAAAACGATGGGATTTCATCCTCTCATGCTCACTGGAAAAGGTAAGTAAATAAAAATGGCGACGTGACTTTTGCTGTGGTCCGTAGCAAACAAGCTTCATCTCTTGCATCGCTCTGGAAACTATGATTTGTCGGCTCTGCATCGTTTCATTCACGAAGGGATGTTGCAACACGTCTTACAATCAAAAAGCTGTCATTTCTACAATTTGAATGTTGTGTTCGGCCAATGTGCAATTTCGATCATATTTTGATGAATAAATTAAAAGTTTCCAATACTTCCCCTCTTATTCTTCCTGTCTTGACGCAGGTGCCGGTTGCCATGCATGTTTTTAACTAAGTCTTGGGGTGTTTGCCAAGCTTGATTATATCAGAGTCAGTGGAGCCTGAAGGCAAAGTATTTCCATCACATTGTAAATTCTGAACAGCACTGCTGGTGACACCTTGGCTCATTTCACACACAAACACACATTCGTATACCGGTGAGAATCCACACATATAAGCGCACACACAAGCCCAATGAAACACATACCACTGAAACATGAATGAGACACGCATGGATACTGACCCAGGGAGATAAGAACAGGCACTCTTTGTCTCTATCACTCGGTGTTTTTTCAACATGTCTAACGGTCCCATCTTCGCCTCCAACATAAACATGAGTCAGTGCCCCCCATGATTATTTAAGAATCAAACGACATTTGGAGCTGAGTAAACAGGTCTGCAGGTGTGTGCATATGTGTGGGTGTGGTCAACAAAAGGTAGGGCTTGGAAATTAATCAGGTTTTGTTTTCAGCTACAATTTGGGAAGATAATCGAGATTGAAAACGGCTACTAGGTCAAGCAGTGTTGGAAGTAGCTGGGCTGAGTATCGGCAAGGCCCTCGCGACACGAGTAACAATACATGGGTCGCGATTTGATTAAATAAATACTGCAATTAATCAATAAAATAGAGGTAAAAATGTACAATACGTTACTTATGACATTGGTGTGTAACACCTGGGTAGTTGCCATTACATACAAGGATCACAAAACAGTTTTATCACGTTTTATTGTGACATGATGTGACACAATGAATATTGCGATAAATCGATAAAAAAAACAGCTGTAAATACAGTATATATTATTTATTACACTGTTGTGTACTACCTGGGTAGCTGTCATTACATACATGGTAAAATTGTATCATGACATATTGTGGTATTGATACTGGGGTTTGGAATCGATACAGTACTGTGAAAAAAACTACTCCATTACATACCTTTATCTATTTCACAGTTCTACAAAATGATACGTTAGAGTGCTTTGAGTACTTTTTGTTGTATCTAGTAACATAACTCATTGGGTCTCCAATTCAAGTAACCAGTTATTTAGTTACTTCTTCAAACAAGTAATCTGTTTGTGTAGAAAGTTCCCGTCACATTCACACCGTTTCTGTGCCGCTCAGATATCGAGATAACAAAGATATCTTTTAATGTCGTCGAAGAACTCGCTTTATTTTGACCTTGTGGGTGAAAGGGATATGAACATAAAAGTGAAATGCATGCAACAGGTTTTCTTTAATGTCAGTTAATATGTTAAGTAACTTCTAGAAGGAACATTACCTACCTACATCACCTACACTGGACACGCTCTTTTTTACAATGACGCTCTCTTCTTGTGACAACAGACACTGAGCTGAAACCAATTCAGTTCTCTGGAAATACTTGAAGGAGTTTGAAGAGGAAAAACAACAAACAAACAAGCCAGCCAGCAAGCAAGCGTGATGTTTCCAAAGAAATCCCTTTGGAATAATTGTAAATTACAACGCTGATCTCAGTATTGGCTGTTGCCTGCACAAATAAATAAACTGGCATTAGACGACATGAATGTATATCACATGAATGAGGTTTGAGGCATGTTCTCTTTCAGTTCCTGGCCAAAAGAAACTTAATCGAGACTTTTAAACCCCTCTTGTCTAATTAGGACAAGAAACAATAATAATAATAATAAAAAAAACTGAACATGAACTATGATTGTAACAGATTGTAATTTATGGAATTTTTTCAGACCACGATCTCTTGATGAGCATGAATGAGTTTCATGGCACCGTGCAGAGTGAGTAATGCCTCTCAATCTGTATGTGAGAGACAGTCAAAGACACACTTTTTCTTCTGTCACTTCATAGAACATAATGTTCTCATCTATCAGTTTGCCACTTCTTCCTCTAACTCCCATAACCCCCACCACAACCAGTATGTACACCCACACACACACACACACACACACACAAGCTCATGTGTACAAACTCATAAAAGCGCTCCCTCTCCTCCCCTTCCAGTCCAAACATACTAACAGCCACATGTTCACACAAGTACAGTACGAGTATTCTCACGCACGAGGAGTGAGGGGTGTCCTGTTTTGCGTTAGCGCAACAGTGTCACAAATCATCTCAAGCTCTCTCTCCATCCTTCCCTAACTTTCCTTTTGTCTTAAACCCTTTCCTCTCTCTCTCTCTCTCAAACTTATTACTCCCCCTGTTTCTCCGCAGCCACTCTCCCTTGAGGCTAATGAGTCATCGGTGTCTGTCTGACATGGTCGCACGCTATTGTATGAGTCAGTGTTAAATGGCAAAAAAAAAAAAAAAAAAGGGTCCCCAAAAGTAAACTCTTAAGTCAAACCAGTTTGCACAAGTTGCATTACTATTCTTTTGAAGACAAGTCATGAGGTTTGAATTAAGTTAGACTGTTACAGATCGGAATGGCTTTGAATTGAGTTGTTTACGATGTATATCTATGGCGTTTCTTTTATCAAATTATCTGCTCTAGCTAAATATGTCCTGGCTACTGACGTGGGTAAATCTTTGATACTGGGCTTCTTGGTGGACAAGCACCTCTTTGTTCACTTGAAACATTTATGGAACTATTCTATACCAATGTGTACACTCGAAACCTAGTTTCTTTTATTTTCAAGTAGCCAGGATTTGGGGCTGACTTGGGAAATGCAGCTATAAGGGGCACCAGGTTTGTCCATGTGGGTCGCCTGCATGCATCACTAACAAACATTTCGATGTAACTGAGGCAACAGCAGGGTCCATGGGAGACGGGGCATCAGTTGTGAGTAAAAGGCTCACAATCTAACTTATATAACAAGTCTTTTTTTCTTTTTCCACTAGCAAGGTCTGTGGCCAAAGTTTTTGTTTTTACTTGCCCCAACAAAATTGTTAATAGGAGTTTTTTTTCCCCCCTTCTTCTTCTAACGAGTCTCCATTCTGTGGCACACAAGTTGCAAGATTTATTGGCCCAATGTGGCATTTTTATTTGCCCCGGTGTATATTATTAAGCACATTTCATTAGGGGTTACATCTTATTGTTTTTAGCTATTAAAGGTGATACAGCATGACAGCTTTATGCGTTAGGTCGCTGAACAATAAAAAGGTGCCATGCTAAAGACAAAATTAGTCAGAACAGCATTGTGAATCAGGTATTGTGGTGCTGCAGGGACATTCCAGCCAGGAAATGGTATTCTACAGACTCAAAACAGCGGCATTTGGCACAGACCCCCTCAAAAACTCATACCATTTTAGATTAAAATGCGATTAATGACAACAGAATTATTACAGCTAATATCATAAATCATACTGCGAGCAAACCAGTTAACATAACCGAAAAAAATAGGACTTTCCAAACCCTTCAGCCCTGTTCTAGTCGTTGCTGATGTAGGTGCTACTGCTTACATATGATGGAACATTTCACCTTGACTCGTGAAGATGTTCTCTATAATTTAAAACTAGAATTACCGCCTCGTGGTTGTAGGCCTCCGCCAACCAGTCCAGCTGCTGGACTGGTTTACATGAACGTTTATCCAGATTCATATAATTAACTGTGTGTAGTGACGACTTTAAAAGGAATTAAATTGAAGGTTTTAAGTCTATTTTTTGGTGAAATGGAATACATTTACTTGAAGGTGCCACTGAGCTGGTACTGAACATGGCTAGAGAGGTGTTTTTGTCAGAACGTTATGATGTCACATCAAGTTGATCTTTCGGATATTTACTTACAGTGACATCAATTCATCATTTCATGACATTAAACATTGATGTGAGACTTGCCGTAATTTCAATATGATAATGTGATCAGTGCTGAATCACCCAAAAGCGGCGGATGGATTTTTATGAAATTTTATAAGATGACACAGTTTGGAACAATTGATTAGATTTGGAATTGATCCGCATCCGATGATGTCATGGTGCCTTGCTCTCTGAATGCCCTCTATAATAATAGAGAGAAATCTTTAGTTATGGTGTTCTGTGAGTGTAACCTTCGTTGCTTAAGCACGCCCGGACTCGAACCAGCGACCATCCGCGTTAGCAAGGCTAACTTCAATGAGCACGAGCATCAGTTGTGATTGTGTCTTTTGAAGTGTCGGGGGTGAGGTCTACTCACTACTCATCACTACCTGCTGGTCACTGCTCCACGGGGTCACGGTGACCTTGACCTCTGACCTCCACAATCTAAACACTTGAACCAAATATGAGGAAATCCCCTCTTGAGTTTACTGATATTTAGTTCACAACCCAGAAACACGCCGTCCTCAGACACATCTGCTCCTGGTGTAGAGGCATAAAGGAGGAAGTATTTAATTCCCCCGAAATAAATCAAACAATAGGCTTGAACACGTGTTCCATGAGTCAGTCTGATGGGTGTTTCAGTACCAGGACGTTATTTTAGTGCGAGAGATCATCCGTTGAGTGAGAGGGATTAATAAATATGTGCACAAGCGTGTGTGTGCGTGTGTGTGTGTAACCAGTAACCAAGCCTTGCCCAGTAACAGTACACCTGAAGCTATGTTTGAGTGTGTGTGTGAGTCAGGTGATACGCCAGCACATTGTACCAACAGGTATGGTTCTATTGTGTATTTGTGGGACAGAATGTGCTGTTTACCACAATCATGCCCCCATAGGAGTAAAAAAAAGTGTGTGTGCGCTTCACATTTTACCCACCAAAGAGTGTTTTATGTGTGGGTAGTTGAAGGTATAAACACACACACACACACACACACACACCTGGCACACATCACACAGGCCTTTGCTCTTTCATCTTCCTCTAAGACACACATGTTCTAGAACTGACTTATGCACACGCACGCACACTCACACACACACACACCTGGAATGTTTGTTTGAGGGCCAAAATAGCTCAGCGAGGCCCTGTCGCTGTCTTTTCTCAAGTTGGTGAATGTCACCTTGGACTTTTTTAATGAATCAAGGACCCTCATTTATTCTGTACATTAAGGCTACTGCCCACACCCACACAGATGCTGAGGGCCCAGGGGGAGAGGAAAGGGGCTGAAAGTGGTTGTGTTGTTGGGTGTTGTCTACAGCTGGACCTGGATCTGATTACTAAAACACTCCCTATCCGTCACCTCTATAGCACACTCACTGTACAATATGTGCAGCGGACATAGCAAACCATCTTTTTTTCAGTGTACACTAGCAAGCACAACCACATCTCGCCTTCCAAAGAAAACATCCATTAGGCTTGTAATGAAGTTAAGAAAAGAGAAAAATGCGTAAGAAAGTAAAAGAAGGAAATGTGTGTGCGTGTGTGAGGGTGGTTCCTGAGAAAAATGAAGTGGTCGAGCGACACTGCCCCACAATCACAACCAAGCGCACCAACGTTCAAGAGAATTGCGATTGCATGATGATGAAGAGGCTAACTTTTCCTCATTCTTTCTTCTCATGTAAATCTCTGTCTTCCCTCTCAGTCGGCCGCATTTTTCTTTCATCTTCCTCCAACATCTTCAGTGCTTCTTTCTCAGGGTCTGTCCCTTCCTCACTACTTCCTTTGTTTTATTGCATGTTTGAACAAAATGAAATCATGGCATATGCCGCAGGGGATATTGGCCAGTGGAAGAAGAAGAAAAGAAGCATAAAAACACAAAAAGGAAGACAAATGACAAATATAAAGATGAAAAATGGCATTTAGAGATTCAAAAAAAGCAACAGGGATCAAATGAACAAGCTGCAAGGCCACTAGGGAAGCACAGATGTTCGACAAGGCCACTTAAACTTTTATCAGCCATAAATCCTACACATTAACAGATACTATCTTGAGTTTTTACATTAACATCCACATCATTTTTCTAAAATATCAATAAAAATGTCCAAAAAAGGGCTCTATCGTTTCCTGGATCTGCCCCAAAATTTAATGGGTTCTCCCTTGGGCCATTCTCCACCCCTTCGCTAAGTTTCATTAAAAACAGACGGGGGGGACGGATTTTTTTTTTTTAATTTTATGTTTTGTTTTGTTTTTTTTGCATAATCCTTCTAACAAACAAACAAACAAACTTAACAACATCCCATTCTTGATGGAGAGAATAAAGCAAGCAGAGAGGGAAAGGTAAAGAGGGTGAGAATGAGTTTAGTAAAAGACAATGGGTCCACCACCACACCCCTCATGGGCTAAAACTCATGTTGAGAAAAGATAAATGACATGACACACCGAATTCAGAGATCAAATCTGGACTGCTGCGCTCTGACAATGGAGACAGGGAGGGTTTTTCCCCCCCTCAGTCATTCAGAATGAAAATGCTGAAGGTGAATTGTAACACACACACGCACACATACACACACGGAGACTGATGGATGGATGATGAAGCAGAGGTGGAAAAAAAGACATAAGGAGAGCAGACAGACAGACAGATAGATAGATACAAAGACAGATGAATGGATAGAGAGAAAGACAGATGCATGCATGCAAATTGAAGAAAAATCTGCTGACTCTGGCCTGAATATATTAAAATTAAATCGTTACCTTGTGCCTTGGCGCCTCCAGCCAACAGGCTTCCTAATAGCAGAATCCACAGGTATGACATCATGGGAACACGGTGTTCTGGCTGCGACTAAACCGGGGTTGACACTGTCTTTCTTCAGCCCTCAAACGGGACAATTAGCCGGCGTGCAGGTGGGTCTGGAGGGCGTGTTTGTCGGTGTGTGCTGGTGCGTTGCTGTGCGTCGGATCAACCCCGTGGCGTCTCCAAGGCGCTCAGATGCTCAGCTCGGCTCTGTCGTCCTCTCCTTTTGTCTCGATTGGAAGAGAGAAGGTCCAGTCTTTATTAAGGTGGGCGGGTCTTTGCGCCCAAATGCAGACAGGCAAGCAGACATAGGGCTGGGTTCGGTCCCGTGAACACAGTGCACTTGTCAGGAGTGTTTTGGTTTTTTTTTTTAAAAAACATGTAGCAGCATCTATGACGTGTATTTAACAGTTTCTTTATAATAAACTTTAAAAAAATATATACAAAATTTTAAAATATCCTGAGTGATTTCATCCAGTGGTGCTCCTCGGTGGCAGGACTACAGTTTGATTCATTTTAATCCAGCACTTGTATCCGTCCTAAAAGAAGTGTATGATTTAGGATGAAATTTAAAAAGAAAAGAAAAGAAAATGAACTACCTCGTGCCATAAATCCTACACTTGGCTCAGGGTGGGGGATTTCCTGAATTAGCCTTCTGTAAGAGAAAACGTCCCATGACATCATTCAAACCAGCCACGGTTCAATCTGAGAAGAACCCTCGTCTCCTTCCCTCCCTTGCGTGCTCCCCAATCACCTTCCCTCCTTCCCTTCCCCTTTGTTCGAACACCTGTGTCAAATGATTTTACTAGTTCTGATCAGCAGATGGTGCCATCCATCACGGGCTACACTCCGGTTGCTCCTCCGTGATGACTCAAACCTCCATGGGGCGAATTCCAATCTTCTTGATTCTGTACCTCAGTCCTTCCGTGTGAGAGGAAGGTGAACAGGCCCGGAGGGAGGCGTGTTGAATCACGAGGTTTCAAACAAGTCCACCTGCACCTTCATGTGACGCGGTGAATGGTGGGATTGAGATGATTGAAAGGAAATGATTGACTCCCGTGACTGAAGGCACGTTTAGTCAGAGAGACAAGTGTCATACGTGAAGCATTCATTCAAACGCAGCTTACTTCTTGGTTGAGAGGAATGTTCATTTAAAAAAAAAAAACTCACTTCTGGTAATTCAAAGTATGAGCTACACATATATATACCTCTATGTGTACTCATTGGACCTTAAGGTACAAATACACAGTTTTAAAGGTGAAAGATGTGCATACATGTTCCCGTTAGGACAGAAACTAACACGGGGAAAAGCCATTGTACCCCTAGAAAGTACACAAATGTACTTTTCTTGTCTGTAAGCGAATAAGCAGCTTTCTGAATATTTCACTCTGACACTGAAACCCCAAGTGAAGTGACTTCCTGACAACAATCTGCAAGAGTGAGACTTGGAAAAAAAAAAAAAGAAAGCAGTTATTTACGCTTTATCTTGTAGTAAACTTAAGACGGCGAATGAAACAGCGACAAATACTACGAATACAGATGTGTGTTTGATGGATCATCTTCCTTTTGCCAATTTCATATAAAAGTGTAACAGCCATACTTTTTTTTTTTTTTTTAAAGAAATGTTTATTAGTGTCTTGACCCAGTGGGTTCAGAAACATAGAAATCTGCCATTTAACAAATTTGATCATAAAAACATACACAAAGCCTCAAAATATGATTTAAAAAATAATTGATTACAGTTACTCTGAAAAGGTTGCTGAACACCTTCACATGTTGGATGTTTTGCGCCATTTTCCCTCATACTGTTACCATGAAGGGGGGGGGGGGGGGGCAGCGCAATGTCGAGAAAAACGTTAAGGAAGTCGTTTTACACCGTTTGGTCAATAATGTCCCGTAAATGTTGACTTGGAGGCATGAAACTTGGCAGGCTGACAGTACGAGGGGTGGGTCAAACACACCTCTCGTCTCCGCTGAACAAAAAAAAACAAAACCTGTCTTTGTGTGTTTAATGGTTGTTGAGTTTGTTGGCAAACATCAGGCTCAACTCTGTGAGTGTGTTGAAATGTACAGTATGGTTTCTTTGGTCAATCAGCTGTGGGGTTGACGGGCGTTCAAAGGGCCTTCGTTTGAAGAGTGCATGCAAGGAGGGTAGAAAAAACAACAACAACAAAAAAAAAGGCTGTACTGTAATCGCAGTGGTGTGAAGCATTCAAGAGGCGCTCATTTGGCAAAAAAAAAAAAAATATATAAATTACTGAAGCTCATCAATCTTTATACTTAATATAAAACACTGTGCTTGAACTGAGCATAATATCAAATCAGTAAAGGTAGAAATGATATTAGCAGCGCTACTATTATTATTATTATTATTATTATTTTTGTCGCTTTAATTGTTAAAGAAAAAAGAATCACAAATAATTGCAGTTTAGTGTGAAATCCCCACATGTATGTAGAACCTCGAACGTTAAAGAACCACAGTTTTGTTATCCAAGGTCAAACGAACCACGTTCTTAAAATGTGCAGCTTCTCCCGCCAATGGCAGTTATCACTCTGGTGTACATTCTTTACTTCTGGGGTGAGAGATGGGTCACTAACGAGCAATAATCGAAAGCAAGCGCCCCACTAATCCCGCTGACACGCATGGCTAGCGCAGAGGTCCTGAGGAGGAACCAAATATTCTCAGAAGTATTTTGGATCATCTGCGGTAATAAGGCAACAACAACCAGCGCAGGCACTGTGGAGCCACTTGCATTTAAGAGGGATTGACCAGGTGATTCAGACTTTTCACAATAAGTTATGTGCGTCTGTTTGTGTGTGTGTGTGTGTGTGTGTGGGGGGGGGATCAGAGAGAGAAAATGAGACATGAAAATCAATTCCAAAGAGCTTCCACTTGGCGTAGCAAACATAGAAAAAGTCAATATTTTCACTCTCGTGGTCCATTTCTGTAAGACTGCAGTGTGATGATTGGCTTCCTGTCTTAACAGACTATTGTTCAGAGGGACAATAAGCGGCAGGAAAGTGGCTCACATTTTGCTGAAACACTCCTTAGCGTTGGACCACACCTGGATTCCCTGAGAGTGACAGGACGAGAGCAGAGGTGGCATAAGGAAGACGGCTTTAGAAAAAACAAACAGCTGAAGAGTCTGCATGCCACTGCCTGGCATTTTTATAAGTGCGAACGTTTCTGAGGAAAAACAAGCTGTTGAGACACACAGACAGATGCTCGCACCTTCTTACACATGCTGATCTGCATTATGGCGTAACTGATTAGTGCTTCACGCAAGTCTCTGTCCTTCTGCTCCTTGAAACGTTCGATTTCTTCCCAGGCTGTTTGCACAAACTCTCTGATGGAGAAATCACAAAGACACATGTGGTTTAGTCCTTCTATAGGAAGAAGGCAGGTGGAAGAGGAGGCAGATGAAGAAGTGAACAAGCAACTGAAATGTTTCCGTTTTATCATGAAGGTACTTCCTGTTTTGTTCAAAAGGTGCTCATATTAAAACTGAAGTTCCCCAACACAGAACCTGGCTTTGATACCAAAACGAATGATGAATTTCGTAAAGTGGAAGAAGGCAGAGGAGGTTATCTAGAGGTTCATCCAGTCTGAAAAGCTGCAAGTACGCCACAAAACAAGTAATTGGCGTACCTGATGTGCTGACGGCGAGATGGGCCACTGTGTTGAGCAGCTTTGCGTGTTTCTAACAACGGCAGCAATGGACATAAGACACGCACTAACGCTATGAAGTCATATTAACTGAGATCAACACGACACTGAAAAGAGCTCAGCCCAGACGGGGAGATGGTGTTGACATGTGTGGGAGGAATGAAGCCGTCTCAGGCTGCATCGCCACTGCGTGCAGCTGCTTCTCTTGGGATGTCAGGCTACACGGTGAGACTGGGTTTACCTACGAAGACGATCCCATTCTTGAGCGGAGATAATCACAGAGCACAATTGACCTCTGTATAAAAACGAGAGGCTGCACGGAAGCAACACATACATGATTTATCTAAATATATATCTATATATATCTAGATATATATCTATATATATAGATATATATCTAGATATATATAGTGTGTGTGTGTGCGTGTGTATTGATATCACAGCAGATCTGCCTGATCTGATCAAATGACCTATGTAGGTTGTGAATGGTTTGAGTAGCAGCAGTGTTAATTACCGTAAATTCCGGACGACAGAGCGCACCGTTATGTAAGCCGCAGATGCTTATTTTAGGGAAAAAATCAACTTCGTACACGTATAAGCCGCACCGGTAAATAAGCCGCGGTGCACGGCGGAAACACCTCGGCCGCCCGTTCTCTGCGCGTTGACCCAGTCTTCCAGAGCGTTTTCAAGTCCGGGCCATCTGCTATTATGACCTCTGAAAGCTTTTGTCGTCTTTTTGCATTGGGTCAGTTCGTCATGTTGCCGCCTCCAGCGTCTCACCATCGATTCGTTTATGCCAAACTTACGTGCTGCAGCTCTATTTCCCTCTGCCACCGCCAGATTGATTGCCTTTAACTTGAAAGCTGCATCATAAGCACTCCTTCTTCTGCTCCCCATCTTGAGGGTGAGTACAAATGACTGAAAATATCGTGTGATGCTCTTTTTACACTGCACCGCGGCATGGACTGGACGCTCCAAGTACAGTACTTAGAGAGATTACCATAACATTTAGCTAGGAATTTCCCTAAGCACGGTACTTGGAGCTACCATTAGGAACAATAGGGAATTACTGCCCGCTGCCGCTGCCCGCCACACCCCAGGGTGAAGGTAAAATCCTCGTATAAGACGCACCTGAGTATAAGCCGCGGGGCATGGAGCGTCGAAAAAAAGTCGCTGCTTATAGTCCAGAATTTACGGTAGACAGGACAGGATCAGGTCCTTCCAGTTCATCAAGAAGTTTGACTTGATTTATTTCTTTTCCTTCAACCAAAGACTGGCTGATGTTAGCGAGCAGCCCCGGGAGTCCACATTTCTCCTCTTAGCTCTTTCTCACCCCTGACTTTATTTCTGTACTGGTAATTCCAAGCTAAGTTCTAGTACCTTCAACGAAGCAGCACGCAGCTCAAGCTACAGAAACAGATGTACAGAAGTCAGAGGAGGAATGAAAGAAGCACCAATGTGCTTAGCTTAGTTGAAGGATAAAATGCTGCATTGTGTTGCTATAAGATAAACAATAGTTGAAATGTGAAGGAGAGACAAATTAGAGAAGATGGACATGTTGGTGTTGATCTTACTGGCACTCCGTATTCTTCTCCTTCAGCATTTCCTCTCCCTCCTGGATGCTCTGTTCCAGAGCCGCCAACCTGCTCTCCCTCTGCTCCTGGCTCTCCTGGCCAAATATTTTACTTGTCATCCCCTTCAGTGAGAAAACCCGCACTGTCTATGGACACATGCACATGCGCACACACACAAACACACACATTAACTGTTTAATACTTACATCGTTGAGATATTTGTGATTAAGTGCATGCTTGAGTGCGTTTGCATGTTACCCCAGTGGCCAGTTCTTCTTTCTGCTGTTTCTTATACACCAGGTCCTGAGCTGCTACTTCCAGCTCATACTGGATTAACTCATGTTTCCTACATACTGACCTGAACACAGAAACACACACATCATTTATTCTCTGCTCCATTTCAATACAATTCAATTTAATCCACAATGGACAAAACATTCGAATGGTGGGTTGAGCAAAATTATAAACTGTACCCACACTTACCGAACAGCTTCAGTGTAGAAGAGGTATTCTTTTAGTTGGTCTGCATAGTGCTCCTCTTCCTCCAAAATATCATCTATGGATGCGGCATAACTAGGAAGACACACGCGTGCACGCACACACACACACACAGTCAAGTGAAATCCATTCAAAAGAGCAGTGTGTGTAACAGTGTGTGAGAGAAGACTGATGCGAACACATTTAAATGTTTGTCTGTGTTAAACTTGTGTGTGTGTGTATGTGTTGACTATGTTCTATCTGCTTACGTGTCCATGTGGTGGCCAGCACTCTGTAATCCATCTCCCATCTCTTTCTCTATGGCGCTCCATTCACTGGACACACAACAATGCAAGTGTACTTCACTTCAGTTCTAGAACGTCGAGTAAACGTCAAGTCAGACCAAAGTGTTTGTGTGTCACTGTTTGTGTTTGTTACTCTCTAAAACAAAAACACACCTTGAACACATGCAATGAAAATTACTCAAATTGAAAAATAGTGGGCAGCACGGTGGTGCAGTGGTCATCATTGTCGCCTCACAGCAAGAGATCGAGCCCCGGCTCGGGCACGGGATCTTTCTGTGTGAGTCTGCATGTTCTCCCTGTTCCTGTGTGGGTTCTCTCTGGTACTCCAGCTTCCTCCCACAGTCCAAAGACATCAAGAGGGGACGAGGCTGATTGATTCTCTAAATTGACTGTAGGTGTGACTGTGAGTGTGAATGGTTGTCTGTCTCTATGTGTTGGTCCTGTGATGGACTGGTGACCTGTCCAGGGTGAACCCCGCCTCTCAGCCAAAGGCGGCTGGGATAGGCTCCACCCCCCCACAACACTTAACAGGATAAGTGGAAGAAAATGGATGGATGGATGGATGGATGGATGGAAGAATTGTGGGTGGGTAAGAACCCGCACACAAATTTTCAACATTGCTGAAAGATAAATAATAATACTATGGGTTGTATTTTTTTAACCTTCAAATGATATTTAATGGTGTCATGCTTATTTTCCTATTTCATTCTTGACATGCAAATTAAAAAAAAAAACAACCTCCTCTCGCAAACGCGTGCAATAATACCTGTAGATATTTAAGATATGCACTATCACATATGACAGCTCTACAGAACAGATGCAAACGATGTAGTAACCCAGTAACATTAGCTCACCTGAAGACTCTGCCATAGTTGCCATGGACTTTGTAAACTCCATAGAGCCTGTCAGCCACTCTCTGGAATAAAAGACTGTCAGTTAGCAGCTGGCCAAAACAATACATGGAGGCAGAGTAGTTTGCTCTGTGTACTGTACACATACAATAGTCATTCATTCCAGTAGGTCCAAACGAAACCATAAACACTCACACAGCACAACAGCAAACATTCTGAAGTAAAAACGCTTCCCCCTCCGAGAGCTTCTGGCTTTTCTCCTAATCTGGTAAGTGTTTTTGCTCAACGTGCTGAAACAAATGCGGTTTCTTCTGTCGATCAGACTGTCACGCTTCAAAATAAACAGACATTTTTATCACAATTCATTACTTCCACATTACAGAGGAACTTCCTATGTTTGAGACTACCTTTTCTCTCCTCGTCTGGATTTGTCATCAACTGCTGTTTATTACAACACGAGGAGGGATTGTACTGAATATCATGGGTGATGCGGTCCAAACTGGTCCAACCTGAGCGTGAGAGTATCTGAGAGTCTCAAGTGTGTGACACTCACCGCTCGCACCCGGAGGAGCTGAGAGACGACGCTGCTCATATCATCACTGTATTGTTTCAGTGCTGTGAATCTCCTAACACAGACAAACGATTAAAAAGAATTAAAGATAAATTTTTTTTAAAAAAGCTTTAAAACTTTGCTTAAGTTAATTTTGTACATTTGCATTTGAAGGTGCCGACATGCACGAGCCTCGTACAAGAACATCTGCTTGAGAAAATCCAACATGGGATTCATGAAATGCACACGGGCAGCAAAAATCAGAGAATGACAGACAATTTCATTGAGTAACCTGAAAAAATTAAAAAAAAAATAGAAAAGGAAAAAAAAAAGAGATTTGCTGCCAGATTTCAACAGCACACCTGCGCGTACTACGAGGCTCATACGGGTTCTACAACTAGGATCATCAGGCACGTGCATTTGCAGACATCCCAACCAAAAAAAGATGGTTTTCCAATTGAATCATGTGCTTATTGCGGATTTCACACCTACTTGTCAGGGTTCTTTACTCTGAAGCTGGCACTCAGAGACTTTAGTCTGGAGTCTACCTGATGGAGAGAATACACATTCACACGGCAAGGGTTTTTATTTTGCATGAAGCCATGTGACTACGTTAGCTAATAATTGTGATTCCCAGTCAGGGAAATCTGAGATGAATGGTTGTTTCAAATACAGCTGACACATCAAGTCATATCCAGAAAGGGAATGTAGGCCATAAAGCACCACTGACCTTGTCTTGGAAACCCGTCTCCAAAACTGCATCCCTCCATCCCTTCTCCTGAGAAAAGGTGATTGACAGATACCAGACAGGGTTGTCAGCTATGCCACATATGAGAGGAGCTTTACAATTGGAACTGGAGATGCAGGCTGAACACAGTTAAGACACTTGAGCGTGTTTGAAATAATAATTCAATGAAACACCACCTTGAATTTACTCAGCTACAAACCTCTGTGAGAAAGAGGAAGAAGATCTTGTCTTTGGAGAGAACAGGATGTGATAAAACACGCAACAGGAAGTTCTCCAGGCCGACTCTGCGTCGCTCAACAAAGTCTGGGTCCAGGTTATCTGCTGTCAGCTTGTGCCACACAAACTCTGCCTGCAGGGCGTAAAGAGAGAAAGTATAAAAGGATGCGCGCCAAGAAGAACTTCCTGAGAACGTCCTTCCCGCCTCCACCTGTGTGTCACTCACCCTTTTCTCTGGTAGTGGAGGAATAATGATGTAGGGGTAGGTGACCAGGAGGTACGTTCTGAGCAACTCAAACTCACTGTAGCGTCTCCACAGAGAGTCTGGTGGGGCTGGGGTACCACCATCTGGGACAGCGTCAGCTGGCCTGCAGTCACAACAACAGGCAATGTGTCAAAATGTATACTTGCATGTATTTACCTGTAAATATTTGCAATTGCATGGGAGAGATCCTATACAGCTGATTATTTCTACTTATTTCAATGCTAATATTCTCTAAGTTACTACTCTAGCGGCTGGGTTTTTTTTTTGTTGTCACTTCTAATTTACCATCATTTAAATTCTTAAATCGTTTTTTCCTTATTGTATCTTCTGTGTTTTTCAGTGCTAGTGCTGCTATGACACCTAACATTTCCTTAAGGAATTTTAAAAAAAGGCTCATTATTTCAGATCTAATCTTGATTTTAACAATGTATGTTTCAAAGTACTGCGACTGCCCAAAGTCAGCTGGGATAGGCTTCTTTCTTATTCTAATTAATCAAGAGCATCTTTTTTTTTTTTTAAACTTAAGATTTGTGGGGGCAGCACGGTGGTGCAGTGGTTAGCACTGTCACCTCACAGAAAGAAGGTTCCGGGTTCGAGCCCCAACTCCAGAACACTATCTTTGATGAGCTTGCATGTTTCCCTGTGCCTGCGTGGGTTGGGTGCCTCGAGGGGACGAGGCTGATTGATACTCTAAATTGACCGTAGGTGTGGCTGTGAGTGTGAATGGTTGTCTGTTTATATGTATTGGCCCTGTGATGGACTGGCGACCCGTCCAAGGTGAACCCCGCCTCTCAGCCAAAGGCGGCTGGGATAGGCTCCAGCCCCCCACAACCCTTAACAGGATAAGCAGAAGAAAATGGATGATGGATGGAAGAATTGTGGGTGGGTAAGAACCCGCACTCAAATTTTTGACAATACTGCTTTTGCTGCACATCTACAATGGGGAGAGAAATGCTAAATCACTAATAATAAAATCAGCACAAAATCTGAGACATGTACATCAAAATAAATGGATTATTAAAACCTGATATTCTTAACACCTACCGTGTTTCTATGAGGTAGACAGTATAGGTTTCCTGGATGTTTACTGTGTTCTTCCCTGTTCTCTTCTCGGCCTCTGCCACATTGATTTCCAGTTTTCTCAACAGCACGGTTCCCTTTTCCACCATCTACAGACACAAAAACACGTTTGGGTCAGGAGGCCAGTCAGGGGCGAGGAGGGCAGGGACATGAATGAGTGGAACAAAACAGAGAACTGGAAAATAATAACGTCGGGAAGTGTGTGTGTGTGTGTTTTCCAAGGTTCGATTACAGTTGAGAAAACGGACAGAAAGGCCCGATTTTGTCTTTCTGCAGAAGAAAGCACCAGCATCGCACTTCTGCAGGGTTGTGACAGTCGCGTGCAAGTCACAAGACAAACTTTACCAATAACGAGTCATTGGGGGGAAAAAACCTGCTTCTGTACCAGGATCCTGTCCTCTCGCCCTGAGTTGTTAGCATTTGGCTGGTTAAGCACTGAGAAAAGTTACGTTAGTGCCTTGTAAACAGAACTTTGGTGCCGACGTTAATTACGCTAGCAGCTAGCTAACAAGCTAACCCCAGGAGTAAAGTTTGCAAAGAAGCAACGTTTTTGATAACTCTGACGTTAAAATTCAAAGCTGTGTAAATTGGGGTGCTTAACGCAATTTGCAACAATTTTATGTACGTTTAAAACGACATTAGGCGACGTACCCGTGGCTGTATGTGTCACGATAACTCAACCGAGCTAACATTACGTTAGGCCTGTTTCGGGAAAGTTTTCACTGGTGAAAACCGGCTTTTTACGCTGTAAACGTGTCTTAAAGAGGGAAAGGCAAAATATTACGACCGTGTTTATGATGTTGTTCTCCGATTCCGTTGAAGTGATGTCGGTGTTACCGATCACCGCGACTTGTTCGTTACTTCCAGAGTCTGCCATCACCATCTGGCTGCAGCTGCCGCCGAGGGGGTGCTGCTGTTGTCAGCTGAGCTGGCACAGCGGCGCCTACCGGCTCGTATGCGCATGCGTACCTGGGAGACTCTTGGGATCATAGTGGCGGAGGAGGAAATCCCTCACGAGCTCACGCCTCTGACAACACCGATCCGGTGCCTAAAAAAACCTGTCCCGTGCAGTGTCGTATTGGTATGAGACACAAGGGAGCCCGATCCCTGCCACACGTCAAGGTCCGTGGATCTAATTGGCTCTTTGGTCAAATGTAAGTCTCAAAATACACTTTTGCGCACACGCAAGGGATTTTGCAAGTGATTTTTCATGAAGTGCAAAACTACAAATTATGTTCTCTGTGTGTAATGCAGTATGTATGTCATTATTGTTAAATTGGAGAGTTTATGATGACCTAAAACTTCAAAGCAGAACCCCTTAGACCTCCCTTTGGCATCATTTGCATTTTTTTAATGCTGCTCTCTAACAAGGCCATGAATGGGTAGGACTTTTGTTATATATTCTTCTCACTGTTCTTACTTTTGTTTCCTGTGTCTGTTTTCTGTTTGACAGGATTTGGCAAAAGAGGCTGAGTTTCAGGTATGGTGTACATTAAATTTCGGGGCAGCTTTGTCATAGCGCCACCTGTGACAACAGGAAATGACATCTTTTGTTAGGCTTTGATGTACGTGGGTCAACCCAACTCTCTTCTAAATCTGTTCAGACAGAAAAGCTTTATGAATTTAGTGATGGATTGCTGAGAAGACTGTGTGTTTTCATTTAAACATTTATTACAGTGTTTTAATCTGTCACTTTAAAACAGGAAACTGTAGTTTATTAACTCCACATGTTCCGATCTTTCTCTAACTTTAGATGTTTGATGAGAGTCCCGGCCTGGGGACACAACTGAATTTAAGTTAGAGTGCTGCTTAGTGTTTACAGGAAGTAAGCTTCATGTTACAAACATCATTTATATCAGAACGACACTGCGTTGTCTCCACTTGACGCATAGCAACATAATAATCGTGAAGCATGTTCTTTAATCTTTGATGCCACCTTTCACTTCACATTGGGTTGGACTAAGTTTGCCCTGGTATTTGTTCTGAGGGCCTTCTAGTTTGTGTGATCAGCAACCCTGGAATATTTGCGATGTACCCACAACACTCTGATGCTGTAAGTAAATGAATGTGACTGATCAATATTCCTACTGCATCATGCCCCCCCCCCCCCCCCCCCTTTAACAAGTGTGGCACATGCACCATCAATAAGACGACCACCAATTTGGATGTTCCTGACTTTTTGATCAGTGCATCGATAAAACCTGAGAAGGTGATGATGAATTTCCTGACTGTAATGACATCACTAGTCCTTCTCACGTTGGATGTAGATGGTTGTGGGCCCAGATGTGAATAAGAGGGATGCGGTAGGCCTCAGGCTAGTAAACAGCAAAGAAACACGGCCTTTTAGTTCCTGTGGTCACGCTGTTGTGCAGCGTTTAATGTTTAAAGAGAAGGGTGGAGCACCATTTAGTAGGGAAGCATTTTATATAAATGCCACTGGGCATGGAATGGGGTGTCGTTAGATGTGGGATTGATGAAAACGTGAAGAAGAGAGACAACAGACCGGTGAGAGGGGGAGATGGACTGATGAGATGATTGTAAAAAGGTGTGGGGATGGATAGATGGATGGATGGATGGATGGATGGATGCATGCATGGATAGATGGACGGATGGATGCATGGATGTGGTTACAGGCTGCAGTGTGTCAGAAAACCAAAAGCCTGAGCTGTGATCAGCCGTAGTCACAGCAGCAGCAGTTACTATTCTTTCCTGCCACTGACCTCAAACCAGCCACCACCACTTCCTGTCCGGACACATGGGGAAACACACGCACTCGCGCATGCGCGCGCGCACACACACACACACACACACACACACACACACACACACACACACACACACACACACACACAAACTCATGCACCCAACTCTAACTCTAATTAGTTGACTGTAATTGGCCATTTGACAACTTTTTCCAAGCTCTCTGACCATCTTTATTTAACTCTAAGCTAATTAGGTGTGTGTGTGTGTGTGTGTGTGTGTGTGTGTGTGTGTGTGTGTGTGTGTGTGTGTGTGTGTGTGTGTGTATCTTCCTGTCTTGCCTAATTTGGAAGTACTACTGACTGTAATTCAGATGAGCTTGGGTGTATTATGACTCATGATATTTATACCAAAAGCCTGGGGAAAAAACAAAATAATTGCAGTCAGTAACAAAAATCAGTGGGGTGTAATGGGTGTAGGATATTCTACAAATAGTAAGAGTTGATGGGTTTCAAACAATTAACTGCGCTTTAAATGTTCTTGTCATGAGTAGTCAGTTTTTCTTCAGTACGCCCACTGAAGAGTGAATAATATCTTTTGAAGTTTGAATGTTAAACAGCAGAGGGAAGCAAAAATCCAGTGGTGCACAAACACGGAGCCTGCTGCCTCCTGTATGTGCACAGCGAAGGTGAGAAACAGCACACACAACCCACCCCGCTCAGGCCAGGAACACCAGATCCACACCAGATTTATGTAGAACGCACATCTTTTGACTGTGTTTTGCTGCCTCTATTTTGTATGAATGTTTTAATAAAATGTGGGCTGCCCACATTTTATAAAGGACCAATAAAAAATGTTTATTTTCTCAATATTTTCCATGTGACCAAGGGACTCCAACTCAGTACCAGATATTAATGCTTGATAGAAAATATACATGTAAGGCAGGATATATTTATTTGATTGGATTGTGCTGCCTCCTATATTTTATGTGAACATTTTCATGAAATTTCTGCTTTTTATAGTTATGCATTTTTTGAATGAAATAAATAATCCTGCAAGTATATTCTTAGGATTTTCTGTAACGTGCAAAGTTAATTTTGACAAGCTCAGAGCAGGTAAAGCATCACTCATCCCTTTCACGGGAGCCACTGTCCCAAAACATACCCAGCAATTTTGTCTCTGTTATATAAAAGGGGAACATAAACTGATGAGAAAAATGTTCAGGCTCTTTTTTTTTTTTTTAATCAACCGTGTGAACGAATAGATGCTCGAATGCCTCTGGGTCTGAAAAGTGAGGCCAATGTGGAAGGGGGCATTCTCCCCTATGACCAGCAGGGGGCAGCCCCAGTTGTTGGAAAAAAAAAAATACTCCGATGGCACAGATGTCCCAGAGGAATATCAAGACTATCAAGTTCACAACTGCCAAAATACCAAGGGCTTCAAAACAGGACTCCACAAAACCAGTGGATGACGTCACAGTGGCCGTGTCCACTTCTTTTATAAACCTAGTGAAGGCCGGTCCTGAGGAAGCCCTTGTGGTCACAAGAAAGGAACACGTGTTTTGTTCCATGTTGTACTCTCCTCCATCCGTCTGTTCTTGACTCAACCTCTTGCAGTACACAATATACCATCTCCTTATCAAGGATCTCATCTCTCAGGTGGACGTAAAACTTCGTATTGTTGCGGTAAGAAAAACACACTCGCCATCACTTTTACATCACTAGCTTGTCAGTGTCTCATTTCTACCAGAACCTTTGCAAATTCTCCTATCCATCACCACGCCGCTGACAGATTAAGACGTGCGAGCCTCGCTGAACGCTTCCCTGCATGACTGAAGCTTCTCTCCGACAGGCTTCAACATCACACACACTCACACACACACATGCACACATGTGCAAACACACATGTAGAGTGTGAGCAATGCAGTATAATAAGCAGCATGGCAGCGACGTGGTCAGCTTTGCCCCATGTGCAATCGTTGAGAAGCCACATGAAGGTTTCTGGGTATTAAAGGACAAGCCTTGGTTGGCTGGGAGGGAATCTGTCATGCAACGAGAAAACTGTGTTTTTCACCCTTTTTCCCCCCTCTTTCATTTCTTCTCAATCCTCTTTTACTTCTTACCAAGTTCTGTCTTTCACCAAATTCTCCCCCTCTCTCACCCACCCCACACTCCTTCTGCCCCAAGTTTTTTCTTCATTTCTTTCATTCTGTGGCATATTAGACTCAGTTGTAATACCCTCCATCTTAAAATGCTTAGACCACTGGAATGTTCCGTCAAAGAGGTGGGTGGACCTGGGGGGGCGGGACAGACCAATATAACCAATTAAGGAGGAGATTGAGGTAAGACGGACAGCTTCTAAATGGTGTAATAACAACCTACTAAAATGTAATTACAATGCAATAGCAATAGACACTTATAATGACAGGATGTATATGCCAATGTGATTTCCTAAGTATGGCTTTGGCATAATGGGTGACTGTTAACATGGCGTGGAGATTATAGAGACGTGTCTGAATGCAGAAAGTCAACCGCAGGGACTTGTAACCGTGTTGAAGGGCATAATAACCACTCCGGGTTATTGATCAGAGACTGAGAGGGAGCCTGCGAGTCAATGAGTTAATAATTGAAAGCATGAGTGAATGATGGGATGAGTTTATTTATTCATCCAGCCATGTATTGAACGTTGATACTCTATATTTGTCCCACAAGAATCCTTATTTAACCTTGGTCCATAATTCCTCACCAAGCTGATACGTCCACCAACTGTCCATCTGTCTTTCATAGGCCTATGTGATGCCATCCAACCATCTATCCATCCATCTATCCATCCATCCATCCATCCATCTCTAACAAGAGGAGTGGATGGTGGCGTCCATTATTACAGAGCATCCCAGAATAGAGTCTCGTTTTATTACAAGTCCCTCTGGTCGCCGTGGCTACCCAAATTACAGGCCAGCCTTCTCACACATAAAAAAGGTTGCGCTGCCGAAAACCAGCCACCTCAATAAAGGATGGATTAGAAAATCCTTTGCTTTTTTCCCTTCCTTTCCTTTTTGAAAGGTTTTCTGTACATTTTTCTCCCTCTGGTGTTTTGTTTTATGTTGGGGTACAGCGGTCTTCTTCAGTGGTTTTGCTCCCCGACCCTGCGGCGGGAAAATACGCTCACTTGTGGGTTTCTGGGAAGGCAGCGGTGGACGAAACATCTGCTGGGAGCAAGATGTGTGTGTGTGTGTGTGTGTGTGCGTGTGTGTGTGTGTGTGTGAGTGAGCATGTGCACAGGGACACTGCCTTGGCATCATGTTTACGTATAGAGATCTGTTTGAGTGATGGTGAAAAGGAGATAGAAAAAAAATCTGCATTAGCCTCATTTTTTAATTTAGAAAATAAATTATAGTGTCAAGTTCTTTAATAACACACCATCTCTCCTACTGATAACTGTTGAAAAATATGAATACAATAAACTTCAACTTTTAAGGAGTTTAATTAACTATTTTCAAGTTGAAAACCTTGACGGACGCCATCAGCTACTATGTTTGATGTTAGTTAACAAATAGAATATATAGAAATTGTCACAGAGTGGCTTGAAATTAACAGTGTATTCGGTTGTCCTGATATATTTCAATTCAGAGCTTCATCATCCCAGAATATGCGACTCAATGGAACGAGCATGAGAAGACGCAGTCATGTGTTAACAAATGACATCATGTGGTAAATTGGCTTTTATGTTGAACTTTAGGCTTTTGCTCCTATTTCTAAAACTATAAATCTTAGATGAAGTGATAATTCAAAGCCACTAATATGTATCTGGTTAGCAACTTTATTAAGAGCGGAAGTCTAACAGGATATTACAAATTGCATCTACAAGCGCACTCAGGGAGCGCAGGCCATTCGCCAAGTTCTACGTAATATTTCCCGATGAATAAGTGAAAGTATCCAGAGTTCATGCATTTGAATATTCCCATGAACATATCATGATTGACCATTTGAGCCTCACGTTAATGTCTGGGTACGCTGTGATAAAAATTAGACCACCAGAAACGGCGACAAGCGCAGAGAATTTGAATTCATGTGAGCGTAAAATAGCACATGATTTTCCCATTTTTCCACATGTAGGGAATCCTGCAGAGCACGTGTGGGAACAAGGCAGCCCTCAGAGCGATATGAAGTCATCGGATCCAGGTGAGGGTCCTGTTTTGTCCTAAAATCGAATCTATAGTTCCTTCATCCTGCCAAATCTCAGCAAAGGTTTTGAATCATCCTGCAAACAGTCAGACACACCAACATCAGAGACCACATCACTTCCAAGTGCAGGGATGTGAGTATGAACACAAAAGTGCTGCAAACTTTATACATGATAAAAAAAATACATATAGGATGTGTATGAAAGTTCTCCATACAACTCAGAGTTCAAAGAATTTTAATGTTCCATTGGACAGAATGAGCCATAGTAAAACCAGAATACTGAAGTCGTCTGTTCTGTTCTGTTCTGTTCTGTTCTGTTCTGTGTCAGTCTTTATTCGTTCCTCTGTTCCTTGTATTTGACTTCTGGTGTTTTTCGACTGTATTCTGGATCAGGTTTTTGCCTCCCTTGGGTCTGCGAACTGAACTTGTTCAAGTAAGGGACTGAGTTTTACAGTACTGTCGTGTCTAAATTGTGCTTTTGAATTTGTTTGGTCTCCAGGATTTGTGTTGGATTTTTTTTGCACGCATGTTATCCATAGAGTGTAATCCACGGTTTTAGAGTTGCATGTGGGACTCACATGTAATGTGATGGGTTTCACATACAGGATTCAGAAGAATTTTACTTTGGAATTCTTGTGGGTTTAGTGCATACTGTAATCCCACTGGTTTCACATGTAATCCCATGGATTTCACATGGTAATGTGGATGTTTTACACATCATGCCATTCCTTGAAAGTGCCAAAATCGTGTCACATGTGAAAAGAGAGATTTAATAAAGGAAGGGGTTTGATTTATTGAAGCGGGCTTGGATGAGGTCGTCTACTGCAGGTTTTACCTTCAATAGTTGGTCAAGGTGACCTCAGTGCAGAGAGCCACATACCACGTTGGACCACCTCATGCAACCCCAATGCCACAAATGTGATTCATCTATTCAACATGTGGAAAACACATTTGTTCCACATGCTTCACATGGGATTCTAACATGTTTTTGTCTTCCATGCTAACAGCTCGCTGAGGCTGCGCTCACTGAGTTCACGCTGTTCTCATTCAATGTGGTCAAACAACGACACCTCCACCTCGTAGAAGAGCGTTGCATTCTCACTCTGACGTGGTGCGAGAGGCATGTGACTGAACAACACAACACCAGCGTACATCCATACAGGGAGGCATGCTGGGGCACCGGGTGGCTCCGGTCATTTATGAGCCAAAACTGTACGGATCACTGCGAGTTCCTCTCGATTGTTTTCCCCTGTAATGTGGGTGGGACTTAAATGTTTCTATTGGAACGCTGCACCTGGTCTAATCAACAATGGTAGCAATAAGTCGTTCATCTCCTTGGTAACAGGTTGTGGTCATATCCCGGAAGAGAAAGATTACAGAGGACGAAATTAAAGCTGGAGACTAAAACTCCTTGATGGATCGGGGAAAGATTTGGGAGTGGGGGGTGGGGGTGGAGATATCACCCATAAAACGAGATGTTTATGGCAGTTTCTGCTTTTAAAACCAAAATGAGAAATACAGCTCAGGATGCAGGCTCATTAAACGATATGAGGACTCTTTATCATGTGGCAACCCACCAGACGTAGGCCTGTGACCCATCTTGGTTTGAGACCCACCGTTTAAGAAGCCAAGGTTTTACAGGAAGTGTGAATGTGGTGTACGATGAAAGGATGGGATGAGGTGTGTGTGTGTGTGTGTGTGCGCGCGCGTGTGTGTGTGTGTCTGCAGTGAACGCTATTATAAGGGTGCTGCGGTTGTAATGATGTAAGACGCTCACAAGGGAGTAAACAAGAGCAGCACGCTATCTGCTAAAAACATATGAAAACATCATGTTTCTGAGTCTGTCAGATGATGACGATGAAGACTGGAGGTGAAAGTTGCAGATTTGTGCGTCTTAATGTGCAGATTTATGATACAGTTTTTAACCCCCTGAAGTTTACAATACATTAATTTGGAGGATTTTACTTTTTTTTTAATTTTGGGAGGGTGAGGGTGAGGGCCCCCACCTGTGTTAAACCCCAGTGTTGACCTCAGTGACCCCATCTCTGGTTCAGCATCACACAGAGCCCAATCCCAGCAGAGACTATGAGAGGTGATTTATAAGCCAAAGGTTTGACAAACTTTGTTGAATAATAATAACAATGCTAATAATCATTATTATTATGATGATGCTTTTTGTGTTGGGCTTTTCTCAACAAATGTTACAAATTGCTTGACAAGGCAATAAAATGGAGAATGTGCTAAGTTAGAACAAGAGAAAAATGACATAATACAGATGTGAGATGAAGAGATAAAAATCAGTCATAATATGGTAATTATTGTAAAAAACAAAAACAAGAAAAGCTAAAAACATTGACCCTGACCTATGAGCACCAAATTCTCTTCATTTCATTTTATAGTTTGTACTAAATTCTAAGACATTTCCTCAAGACAATCCCTAACTATTGCGTTCATGTGAAGTGACCTTTGACCCTCCAAAATCAGATCAGACCATCTTTGGGTCTCGGTGGACCATTGTGGCAAATTTGAATAAATTCTTTGAAGGAGTTCTAGAGACAACGTGTTAATATGAGGTGACATTGATCTTTGACCACTAAAATCTTTTCTGTTCTGACTTATGGAGCCAAGTTTGGTTAAAAGAATAAATAAGTGAGAAGTAAAAATTATTATTATTTTTTTTAAATTTCAGTGGGCATCACATCTGTGGTCATAATTCCATTTAGATCTTAATATCTTTTAAATGTCGGCACGGATGCAGATGGTGATCGCTGCGGGGAGAGAGATTTAGCTGGTAAATGTGTGACATACTTGGACCGAAAGCTCAATAATTATTGATGTTCCCATCAGCCTTAGATGTTATTGTCAAACTCTGGTAGAGCTTCGCCCACCGATACCACGAGCATATATTAGTCCTTCTTGTCTAAACACTGTAATTATCTGTAATTATAGTTTACAAATGCACATTACATGAATGCAGGCACCCTGGTTTGCGATGACATGAATCAGGCCTGCTCGTACTGGTAGGCTTCATATCATATACATATTTGGACAGTGAAATTGTTCTTGTTGTTTTAGTTCCATTTCACTTCATTGGATTTTAAACAAAACAAAGCCTATGATCAGAACCTTTTTACAGTAATACATGCAGCAGTAATTTAAACTTAAATATACAGTCCAAGCAACCGTGCGCCAAAGAGTGGAATGTTCCGGACTGTCCAAGTCGGTCACATGATCTCAGTCCAGCTGAGGGTTTTTCACTCGCTGAAGACAAAAAAGATCCACTTTTGTCAACATCTCTAACCAAATAACATCACCTCCAAGGTTGCCAGTGGTTTTTCTAATGAGGCTTTTAAAGGCACATCGCTGTCGTTTCACAAAAGCAGTAATTAGAATACATCAGAGGAAAGATCATCTCTGAAGCAGCGACATTAAACTCTGGTCTCACTGTCGTACCGGTTTAGTACTTGAGGGAGACAAAAAGAAGTCCTCTTCCCATCTTTTATTCAACTTCCATCCTGAGCATCATGATGTAACATTAATTAACTTTCTTTATTTTTACCCTTTGAATGACAGTTTGGTTACCTCCACTGTTTTTAATAGAGAAAAAAAAAACCACAAAAATATGTAAAAGCTTTCATTTGGAAGCTCCATGATGTTAGAGTTTGAGGTTATTACACTTTTGCGCAGGTATTCTATGTAACTATTGAGTGTACAGTGTGATGTTGAATTTTTATTGTTCAGATTGAAATTCCTCACTCAAAATAAAAATATGCAACCTTGGTCAACACACACAGACATTTGCACTGGAGGTGCCAAGAGATTTTTGATATCCACTGATTCACATGGTGTGCAACCGCCTGTCAGGTCAAGGCTGGTCCACACGTGTCACATGACCACACCTGACCTAGAGACAGAAGGACAAGGCCTTCATGTTCCAATCCTTCTCCCACTTGGATTCTTATAGTGTTGAATGAAGTTCAAGGAATGAAAAAAAGTTTGTCAAAAATGATTTTCAAATCTCGCATGCTGAAATACTGAACTACCCCATGTGTCAAAGAGTTCTTGAAGGCACCAAGTGTGTGTGTGTGTGTGTGTGTGTGTGAGAGAGAGAGAGAGAGAGAGAGAGAGAGATTTGCATAAATCTGTAAATGTTATTCAGATTATTTCACAATATATATTCATACAAACAGAAATATTTTCTCTTAAATGAAATGCAGAAATTCTCCTCTCTCACCCCCCCCCCCTCACCACCAAATCCCCACCTTTCTGCCTTGTCAATCAGTAGTAGAAAAAAAGTCATTAAATCTCTCTGTTGGCCATACATGTAATTAAAGTCTGCCTGTATGTTGCTAAATACGCCCCAGCGCTAGTCTGGTCTCCCTGGTCATGTTTTTTCCTCCCACCGGCCGTGTTTGAAGCCCTTATAATTGGCAGAGGCAGCGTGTCAGGATTAGAGGCTGCTGGTTTGAAACCCCAACACCCCCCCCCCCTTTCTCGCTCTGCCCCCCCCCCCCCCATACAGACAGCCACAACTGTAAACCCTAAACTCCCTCTTACCTCTTAATTCTCTTCAGATTATGTGTGATTACAAAGGGAACATCATTAAAGTCTAATAAAAATATAGAAGTTACGAGTTCAGATGGATCACTATTGAGAGGTTATTTTCCATTTATCAAGCTGAATACACACACACACACACACACACACACACACACACACACACACACACACTGCAGCATTTGCACCCATTTATCATTCTTTAATCTGCCCTCCATTTTTCTCTCACCTACTATACACAAAACAGGAGAGCAAAGTCTCTAATGTGGAAAACATCTATCTTTGCTTGAATATATCTTTTCTTATCCCAGTGGAGTGTGACAGTCTATATGTAAATTAACCAAGGATTACATCGCTAGGCTTGTTAAGGGGTTTTAAGCGTGTTAATTACATTGCTATATATTTGTCTGGTGCCTGCAGGACGCCTGTGGTCGTCTGCCCCTCTCATCTCAGGGCACCGCTCTTCCCACTAGGCAGTCGCTGTAAAAAATGATGCAAATTTTGTAGCGATACCAAACTCATTATTAAAGTTGGACAATATTAAAAATCCCAACAACTGGGCAGTAAAGTCATTTGACTAAAAACTTTCTTTTTTTTCCTTTTTTTTTTTTACTGTGCTACAGGGCTACCTCTGTCTCACTGGCTGTAGTAAAACCCTTGTGGGTTTAGACAAATGAAGGTTGTTTGGGGCATCAAAGCATTTAAAGTTTAAATGATGGAGCTGATGGTCAGTGATGTCAGCAAAGATGTTGACTTTGTCTGAGTCAGAGCACTTTCTGGTCAGTAGAGCCCCTAATTTCTCGGTCTGTCCGTCTCTGTCTCTCTTTTAACCTCTCACGCTCTCACATCGTCTCTGTCTGTCTCATACATCCAAAAACTGCAACCCTCTTATCCAGGTCAGAGTGGTGACCTCAACATAAAGTGAGTGTGTGCATGTGTGTGTATGTATTCATGAATCTTTGATATGCTTTATATAACCCTCTGAACTGAATCGATTTCCATCTGCAATTTCCCTTTCAACATGAATCTCTATAAAGAGTCTCTCAAACATGTATTTGCTGCTCAGTGTTTAGTTTTCTCTGTCTTGGTAAGATGTGATGGTGATCTGATGATACAATATGATACATGTTCTCATACGCCGTGTCATTTACTGAAAATGTCAAAATAGAGCTGGAACTGCAGCTTTCCGTGCACCGACTTGGTAGTCGACTATGTTTGTCACATTATATCATATATATGTCAGTTGGAAAAAGAATATATATATATATATATATATATATATTATTGCATAGCCCAAGTTCAGTTCCATTCTGAAGAACAGGGAGCAACTTAGAATGTTGAACTCATCTTGCTTCCTTTCAGTAACCCTAATATCTCAAAGACACCAGCAGTAGCCAAGTACAGCACCCATTACGCCTGCTGCAGTCAGTGAGGTCCAAAGTGTTCACGTTACCAGGGTAACGAACAGGGGAAGTGGCATCTTCATCGGTGACATCACTGGGTTTTCTGAATGGACGTGTTTGTTTTAGGGTTGTTCCCTAGAGGTGCCATTCCCAGAACAGAGGAGCAGAGAGTACACTATGGACGCACCTTTGAGAAATAAAAACCTGACTGACCTCATCATCCATCCATTTTCTACATTTTCTTATCCTGTCAAGGGTTGCGGGGGGGGGGGGGGGGCTGGAGCCTATCCCAGCAGCCTTTGGGTGAGAGGCGGGGTTCACCCTGGACAGGTCACCAGTCCATCACAGGGCCAACACATAGAGACAGACAACCATTTACACTCACAGTCACACCTACAGTCAATTTAGAGTATCAATCAGCCTCGTCCCCTCTTGATGTCTTTGGACTGTGGGAGGAAGCTGGAGTACCAGAGAGAACCCACACAGGAACAGGGAGAACATGGAGACTCACACAGAAAGATCCTGTGCTGGAGCTGGGGTTTGAACCTGAAACCTTCTTGCTGTGAGGTGACAGTGCTAACAAGTGCTACACCACCGTGCCGCACTGACCTCATCATTGCAGAGGCAATTTGATGTCTTAAGATCCGGATTCAATTCTGGCTCGGTTCCGAAACTGAATCAATTGTTCCTTCAATCAACAAATTCCTTTTCAGTCCATCTTCAACTGTTTGAGTTATTCTGCTAGCAGAGAGACAGACCAACACCAGGGATTGCGTGTAATATTTCCTGAAAAATTAATAAATGAGTTCCATGTTTCAGACTTTTTAAGGGAATGTTCCCATTGTTTGACTGAGATATCCAAGTGTGCCTACAGGCCTTCCATGTGGTGCCATGTTCATCTCATCCCTGAGATGCCTGTGCTTCTTTTGACTCTCAGGAGAATTCCCAAAGTTTCCTTGAACTCGCACTATTAATGGACACAAGGACACGTGTCATTTCCAGTTGACTCTCTGGATGTGTAAATTAATTCCATGATTTGACTAATTAACATTATAATCTCCATGCTGAGTTGCTCGATGGAAATGGAGTGCAGATGTTGCTGAGGAATGGAGGCCGGTTGAGGTATAATTATGGTAAGGTAAAATGAGGCTGTTGATGGTGAATGAAGGCAAATGAAGACGTTGTTCTACTGGGGTGTTATTTTCAGTCACGCCTTTAAATGCGTGTGACACAAACATGTTTTTGAACAAGAGGAAGGGGGAGTGGTGGTGTATACATTACATACACCAGTATCAGTGTGTAGTAATCGGTGTCAGTAATACTACAAGCCAAAGAACAAATAATCTAATTTCAGAGGTGATTTGGATCAAAGTTTAAGATCCCGGATCCCCTAGAGATCCCGGATGAGTCAATTTGAAAAAGTTAAAAGAAAACTGTTTTTGCTTCTGGAAAAGATCTTGATTGTGTTCTGGATCCAGAAGGTTTATTTGTGATTCGATGCAATGAAGTATTTTAGATAGATAAGTATTAACTTCCTGGAGAATGGAATGGATTTTTGCTTGTTGGGCTCCTTGGTGGAGGTGCGCTCACTGTGACTTCTGTCTGGTTGAATTTTATTTTCCAGTATGACAGCTCACCCAGTGTACGTGGTGAAATTAGGCTTGTGCCGACTGGCGATCAGGAGTGTGAGTACAGGGGGGTGGGGGTGGGGGTGGGGGTGGAGAGGGGGACAATCATGTCTCAGCACAGTGCAAGAATGGATGTGTTCTACATCATAACTGTTAGCTTTAGCCATGCCGGCTCCTCACTGACGTGCTGTGGCGTAACTCCTCCCACCTCCTTGGTCGGCTACTGGATGATCAGAAAGTGGAGCTGATCGCCAGACGCTTGGTGACATTCAGAGGCCTGAGGCCTTGAACCGCATCGACTCACTGGACAAACGATACCGAGGACACAGTATGACTGCCTCAAGCAGCTGAAAACACACGCGGACACGCACACACATTTCCTTCCCCTCCTGTGCTGCTACCTCAACATGGAAATATCACTGTGTGACACAGATCAAGGTTGAAGTCGCCAACTGAGCAGAGGCAAGACAATGTCCTGGGCTGGTAGTGTAGTGAGAAGGAAAGTATCGAAACTTTGGTACTCAAACTGGCGCCTGAATGGTACCTTTTATGCAATATTTACAATACAACTCAAGGTCTGCGGGTCCGCAGAAACTGTTATTAAATGGAGCAATAATAGAAAAAAACCCAAACAGAATCTGACCAGGTCTTTTGTTTATGATTTTTTAATCCTTTCTATCCTGCATCAGGAATGACTTTTTTAATGACAAATTCACAATGATATCCTGAAATGACCGCCGCCAAGACCACGAGACCACTCCTCAGTTTTACCCAGAGCTGTACAAACTCCTCACATATGAATAAAACATTCAGTAGATTATCACTGCAAATATGCCTGCTCGTCTTCATAAAGGTCAGCGAAATTCATGACCCCAGTAAATGATGCGCATGTCAAACAATGCAAAAAAAAAAAAAAGAAGAAAAAAGAACAGTTCTACCACAAAAAAATACTCACGTTGGAATAAAAATCTCCTGGATTGACTTCTTACATCAACAAAAAGAAGTGCTGTAACGTATAAAATGAGACCGTGTGGAGTCTCTCCTGCCTGCAGCAGCTTAGGAGGTTTCGGCTACGCGTAATGATGCTTTGCTAATGTCTATGTGGCCTTTTCACCCTCGGTGCCACACCCCCCCCCCCCCCACCCCCACCCCCCGGTACGTAAGCTCCCACTACAGTTTTGAATGGACTTTATAAAAACCATTGTAACCGCAACAACAATAGCGAAATATTCTAAAAGGCTCTGTGAATGTGAATGCCTTCATTCAGTAAACAGCTGAACAATAAAACACCATGTAATTTCCCAAGTTTCTGTTTGGCCACAAAATAAATATTTCTCTGTCTTTGCACAGTTTGTGACTCCGTGGGTCGGAATGGTGATTCCAATGAAAGGATCTTGTTTTGTTCGTTCCAGTCTTCACTTTTTTTTTCACCGGAGTTCACACGTGTACGTCGGCAGTGAAGTGCAAATTACAACAACAGCTCATGAAACGCAACGACAAATTGTTATATAAATGAACAGACGAGAATAACAGACAAAACACTCCCACAAAAATTGGAGAATACGATGTTAACTTCAACCGGAAAAGTACCTGTAATCAGCAGGGGACTTTTTTTTGTTTTGTTTTTTTGAAAAGAAGGGACTGTTGGGGCCAGGCTAGCGCCAGACGAAGGAAAATGGCCGGATGGGGAATCGAAAATATTAAGAGGAAGGTCTCGCCCTCATTGTGACAAAAAGGTCGCTGATAAAGAGACGGCGCGTCAGTTGGCTGTGCTCCTCGTCATCTACAGGTGCATCACCCGACTCCTCCGGTTGAAGTTCATGTTGTATTTCCACTGTCTGGTTGTGGTTTGTGTTTTTGCGGTATTTCTGATTTGTTGTGTTGTCTCCTCTTGATTTTTGATTGGATGTTTTGTGATTTGCGAATTATCTTTTTTTTTTTGAAATTGATGTGTTTTCCTATTTGTTGGTTGTTGTGTGTGTTTTTTTTAAAAATTGTTGTATATTATCATTTGCTCTTGCGTTTTTCCTGGTGTTTTTCAACCTGTCGCATTTTCCTGGGTGTTTTTTGTTGTTGTTGATTTAAAAAAAAAAAATCTGTCGTTTGCTGTTTTCGCTCTTGAACGTTTTCTTCTCTTTCTCTCAGGTCCAAGTGAATTTCCTCTCTTCCCATCAACTATACATGTCTGTTAACATCTTTATTCCGTTGCGTACACCCCCACCCAGCCCCCCCCCCGCCCAAAGACTACCCCCCCCAGACAGCTGTCTCACCGCAGCATAGATCTACGATGTGACACCATGCTATAAATATGAGTACACATGGACACATACAAACACACAAACTATAAATACCATCTCTGTGCAAAACACACTGCTGCAGTATAAATATTTGAGTATAAATGTGTAATGAATTTATTGATATGGTGCCCATTCCAGCAGGCACTGTTTTGAGCCACAGAGTGGTGAACCAGTGTGGTGGGATTGAAGTGGTGTTGAGGGATTGTGGGAACGCATGTTCCGAGTTAGGCAGTTGACCAATCGGTGTGCTGGAAGCTTGAAGCCGCATCACAGAAAGAGCTACTGATCAGTACCAGTCTTCAAGCCGTCCATCCCTCTTATTTGCTGTCTCACTTTCTTTATTCTTTCACTTTCTTGCGGTCTTTATCTCTGTTCTCTTCATCTCTCCCTTTTTTTTTTTGTTTCTATCTTTGTCCATGTTTCTCTTTTGTCCTCACAACTCTTTTTTTTTTTCATGATCCTGCTGACATTTGGTAACGGACGGATGCATTTTGATCCGCAAACGTGTCTAATTTTTTTGTTTTTTTAAGAGAGAGAGAGAGAGCAGGAGCGCTACTGGTATCCCTCAAACCACCGGTGCTCATGGAAGGGTATATTAGAACAAAAAAGGAGGACTTGTGACCAGAAAAATGTGCCTCAGAATGTGCAACCCAACAGCAGTTGTTGTCCTTCGGTGATTGTGGCCCACTCAATAAAAGGCTTGTATATTTGTCATCCATCCGTCAGTGCCTGGACTTGGATTATTAGCCATTTTTGGTCATAAGTCCTTTTTGTGTCATTTAAAAAATTTCTTTGTGCTCAGTTTCTTCTTTACGTACAAAAAGTCTGCAACTAACATCTGTTTTAATCACTGATTAATGGATTTTAAGTCTATTAAAATGTTAAAAATAGAAAAATTAAAGTGATCGCCGGTTCCACAAAGCCCAAAGACATGTTCAGATTGCCTCTTTTGTTAATTCAACAGTCCAAAACGCCAAAACACTCTCGTCATTCTGTGCCATATTAAGGAGTCTGGAACAAGATGTTTGACATTTTTGATTGAAAAAAACAAAAAAACAAGAACCAATCAATCGATCGTCAAAGCAGTCGGCGATTCTTTTTTTTTTTTAAGTGACAAATTGATAGATCAGGGAATTTCTGCAACTTGAAGTCTCATAATTACAGCGAAATAAACACACACACACACACACAAAAAATAATAATAATTTTAAAAAAGGATCTTATTATTGAAGAGTTGCTATTTTAATCCTAGGCTGGGAAAAGGTGATGCTGATGTCCTGGAAACAGCCCACCAGCCAGATTTCCCTTTGTAATACTGTACAGACGTGGATGCATTTATACGATTAAGTGGGATTGTGCTGCTGAAAACAAGTGAAGCATTAACTCTCCCTTAATCTGCCTTACTCTCACTGTGGACACTGTGGCTATTGTAGTTTTATTGGGAGTAGCCGGTATCGCTTCCTTTTGATAACAATCGGGGTTAACTCTGCAGCTTATTCAATAAAATTGTTTCAATGAGCTGATTTCCTTCCTCAGTAGTAGTTGTTCCATTCCAGTAGCTATTTGACTCATGGGAACATGAAACTTATGCTGAATTCTATAAATTCTGTGAAGCAAGTGATGGGTGGTAAATGTGACTTTGTTTTTTGAGCAAAATCTTGTATGATCAGGCATAGATAAGCTTTCACATAGTGTGACTTGGCTCAATTTGGACTGATATTGTTGCTTAATAGCTGCGTGTTAACCATAATTTCAATGTAAATGACCAAGAGAACATCTATCTTACGTGTTACCTCAAAAACTACACATCAAACATGTTTTTTTAATTTAATAACACAATGACGGTAGTAGATTTTCAAATATTATATCTGTCAGTACCTTTACCTCCCCCAAGGAGGTGGTGTGTGGTGTCTGTGTGGTCTTCTACTTGCCACATAATGAGGACTTGAATAAGTATTTAACCAACAGAGTGAGGACATCTTTGGAAAGTGAGGACAGGTTACCCGGTCCTCTCATCCTCAGAGTGCCATTTGAACGTCAAGACTTGGTTTTAGGGTCGAGGTTAGAGTTAGGCTCTGGTTAGGTTTAGGGTCAAGGTTCAGGTCAGGCAGTCAGTTGAGATGGTTATGTTTAGGGTCAGTGGCGAGGGAATGCATTACGGCCAGGGGTGTCAAACTGATCCAGTAAAGGGCCGTGTGGCTGCAGGTTTTCATTCCAACCAAGCAAAAGCAACACCTGATCCAACAAATGAGCTGTGTGGACACAGCTTGATTGATTTAAGTAGATTCAGGTGTTGTTTTTGCTGGGTTGGAATGAAAACCTGCAGCCACACGGCCCTTTACTGGATCAGTTTGACACCTGTGCCTTACGCCAATGAAAGTCCTAACAAAGATATGACTACAAGGATGTATGTGTGTGTGTGTGTGTGTGTGTGTTTGTGTGTGTGTGTGTGTGAGTGAAACCTGAAAAATTAATTGATAATTTTTGGTGAAATTTGATGGAAACAGAGGTTGAGTCACAAGGACCAGCTGATTAACTCCTGGAGGCAGTTACAATCAAATCCTGGATACTGAAGTCTTTTCCAGGCGACTGGCAGAATAAAGCTGTGTGTCAAACACAAATCTTCAACAAACTCCTTGAGTTTGCGTGAAAGGGTTGACAGGAGGACATTTTGGCATCTGGAAATCACCTTGATTGCATTCTGGATCTATGTTTGGTCCTATTTCAATGAAAAGTTCATTACCTTTGAAAAATATGAGCATATTTTCATTAAAGTGGTGACCTATTTTTGTTTTAGGAACTGATTTTAATAATTCTATGTACATGTTCTGCATTCAAGGGTGTGGGCTCTCTCAGTGCTGTCTTTATCAACTTGATGGCCGTGATCTTTAAACTAGGAGAGAATTATTTACAGATACAAAGAATCACTGATTAAATTTATGTCATAGAACAGGAGCACAAGGTCAGATTGTTCCTGGATGAACTTCAGTTTCACTAGTGGGGACGGTGGCAGAGGCTGATCTGGTGCACCCAGGGGGCTTCTGGTTCTTATATGGGCCGACAGGAGGAGAGATCTCAGTTATTTGATCTGGACTAGACTACTGAGGCAAGAGGAGAGGGGGACCCACCTGAAGTGGCTCCGTGTGTGCTGGAGCGAGCTGTCAACCACCTGATCTTCCTCCCCAGCCTGTATAGGCTGTCTGTTGCAGTCTCCACTCTGTTTTCTGACCACTTCTCTGTTGACGACACCCTGCAATTATTGTCGGTTCTTGTCGTCTCAAAGAGGATGTTCAGCATCACCTAAGGCTCAGCCTGGACTGGTGTTCTCGGAGGTAAATGGGGAGGGGAACTAATTGTATACAGCAATCAACCTGGTTTTGGTCTTTGTTGTCAGCAAATGCTGGAACGTTAAGTCCAGTCTTGGACATCCAGAGTGCAACACTCTTCCTAACTGGTTGCCCTGATGCTCACATAATCTTTTTTTTTTTTTTTTTTTACTTTAAGCCTACCTCCACAGGAGCCGGCGCCAAGGGTCCACATCTCAACTTGCTCTGTGTCCAAGCTTCTGATGATGTGTCTGTCCCCAGGTCCTGACGCCATGTGTTTCTTGGCCATCCCCTCTTCCCTTTGCCTTGGAGCTTCCAGGTCATAGTTGGCCTCGTGATGCTAGCCGGAGGTTTGTGGAGAGTGTATCCTATCCATCTCCTACTCTGCCAGCCTCTGGTTGGTTGTTTTAATATTTTGCCAATGGATGAGGAGGATTCTATGTACACACATGATGACAACGGTCTCACACCAGTTGTCCTCCATGTCTCAGACCCATCTGTCAGATTCTGACCTCGGTCTTCAGTGCCTGATAGAGCTCCAGATGTTCCTCATCTGCATGGAAGCTCTGATACCGGCCACGAAATCAATGACATTGCCTGGATAGGTAAAGGCATCCATCTCATTGAGGCGTTTGCCTCACAGTCAAACTGGCTCGGCGCTTGTTGCGTTAACCTTGAGGATCTTGGTTTTTCCATTGTTGACGTTAAGGCCAGTTTGGGCCAGAGGTGGCTGCCATGGTTTTGGTCTCCTGCATCTGCGTTTGTGTGTGGGATGGTATTCATCAAGCTGTGTCCTTGGACATATGCACAACGACTGACCAATGTAAATAATTGTGGACAAAAACATCTGTCAAATTAATGTAATGTCATGTAATAAAAATCCTTTCCTGAATTGGATCTCAGAGACAGTAATTAAATTCCCAAAGTCTTCGTATGTTCTTCCCTCATACCCCCTCCCTGTCTCCACACCCTCCCTTTGTGACTAGAACCTTGCACCTCTTTCATCAAAATCTCCTCTCATCCCACTACCCTTTCCTGACCTCCTCTTTCTCTTTCTCTCTCTCTCAATTCTCCCAAAGCCACGTCCCTCCTTCCTTCCTACAGCTCCAATCATCAGAGGTCACTGTTGCTTTTCTCTGGTTATGTCTCCATTCGCGTGTGTGTGCATATGCGTGTGAGTGTGCCTGTGTGTGTGTGTGTGTGTGTGTGTGTGTGCGCATACACATGTGAGGGTCTGTGTGTACGAGCACTGTGACTTGACTCAACATGTCCCATTTCTGTGTTTACCGTTGAGCACTCAGGGTAATCATATTGTCACAGCCTATTTCAGGGTTCCCACTCAACCTCCGTCCATCCTCCTCTCTGTTCCACATCTCCCTTTTGTATCTTCACTCTTCACCTTTTTTTATACTGTCAGTTGTTCTCTTTCCTTTCTTTTTTGTTGTTTGTGTCATTCTGTTTTCCTCCAGCTTTCATCACGCCCCTCTCTCTTTCTCACCCCCCCCCCCTTTGCTTTCTCTCCCTCTTTCTGCCCAAAGTTCTGCAGCCCAGCTGGCATGGCTTTCCTAGTGGTGTAGTAAAATATAAATATAATAAGGACGTTTTTGAGCTGGTGAATCCATTCTGAGCAGAGAAACATCACCACAGAGCCCACAGATGTGGCACACACTCAGGAGAGAGAGAGAGAGTGAGAGAGAGAGAGAGAGCGAAAGAGAGAGAAAGAGAGAGAAAGAGAGAGAGAGCTGGAGCAAGGGAGAAAACCCCATTTGACATGGAGAGAGTACAGCAGGAGCACTGACTACATTATTATTGGCATCACCCAACTACTGGACTTGTTATTAGGACACTTCATACAAATTTGACTCTTCAACAAAGTCTCCAATCTTACAAGCACAAGTCTTACTCAGCACTCGACTCTCTTATTTTAAAACTTGGCCCCTTAAGTAGACTTTTGAAAACCTATTAATTAATAAATTCACTATTCAAGTGCATTTTTGGAGTAGCAGCGTTGAGTTTTGCTTTTTATTAGTTCCAGCAAAAGTTTGGTGTCTCATAGGAAACCGAATCTGTATTAATTCCTGGGAAACATTATGAGAAACAGTGTGAATCTGTCTTCATGTATGTGTGTGTATGGTTGTATAACACGATGTTTGCAGTTTTGTAGACATGCATGAATGCTTAACTTATAGGGCCTGTGGCCACCTGCGTGCTTGTGTATGAGCATGCTTCCGTCTCTCCGCGCTTTGTATCACAGCACAGTGAACTTCAGTCCCTTGGGCAGCTCTTTGTTTGCTTTAGCCATGCGGTGGCTAGCCTTACCCGCTAACTCCAAGATACATTTAGCCTGTACTCCACTTTTATATCATCCTGCTTTTATTTTCCTTCAGTCTACCCTCTGACCAAACACACTGCACTGAACTGGCCTTAAGCAACATTGGCATTGGTGCCACTCTCAGCCATTGATAGACAGATTTGGTCATTGTGGTTTTCCCTGGCTGACATCCGGCTTAGCTCCAAAACGGCTCTCACTGGCCAAGTAGCACTCACCGCCAAAAATGTATGGCCAAATGTGTGAAGGCCACGGTTAAGAGCTGTACATTTGGAGAGGCATCCGGTCAGGTTTTATCCACTTGTCTTGAAAGATTAAGACTTACGAGATCTCAGACAAGAACCACTCGGATACTTAGAAGCCTTGTGTATAAAGACAAAGTTTTAGGTGTTTATTGTGGTCTGGGGTTGGACGCTGGAGTGTGTGAAGGGACAGAAGAAGGAGGAGGAGGAAGAAGAGGGATGGTGGTTTTAGCCACCAGCTGCCGTTACCTTGAGCATAACGTCCTTTAACCCCCATTACAGCAAACCACCACAAGCCACAAACACGCTAACTCCCACTGACTGCAAAACAACACAAACTCGCTTGTTTACCAGTTAATGTGCCTTTTATCCACTCTCTCTCTGGTGCAGCCCACGACTTCCAAAGTTGCATCCCAATGTGTCCTCCTTTCACACCCTCCCTCATTATCTTTCTATGATTTTCTTTGACATCCATCTCTTTCTCTTTATCTCCCTCTTAGCATATGCTTTCATCATTTCCCTTCATTTTTCTCCGCCTTTTGCCCCACTCAGAGCCTTTGTTGGTTAGAAGCCTGGGTATGCGTGGGTAACCCCGGTGCCCATGTAAAGGCCCTGTGCTGTGGACTCATACAGCCCCAGTGACAGTAGATAAAAGTGGAGAGAGAGAGAGAGAGAGAGAGAGAGAGAGAGAGAGATTCCAGGGCTGGCACCCATCTCTCTCTGTCCTGCTACCGTAGCCTCTTATTTGAAAGAGAAAATTAATAACTTTAACAAACATCAATGAGCGAGAAAATGATGCTCGGTTGGGTTGTCGGCTGGCCTGGTGTGTGTGACCATGTGAGTCTGTACTGTGCCACACATGCCTGGATATGTACGTGTGCATATGTGTGGTGTGTGTGTTTGTGAGTCGCTCATTGCAGTACATTGCAGAATTACTGAAGGAGGCTGACAGGATCCGTGTAAGACAGAGACAGTGACAGGTTGATGAATAGTAAAGGGGGGGGGGGGCAAACTGCACTCGGGTTTGGTCTGATCCGACTGTTGCCTGCTTGAAAGGCCATGGTGTCCTTTCTTGAGGCAAGGGAGAACTCAAAGATGGATGGATGAAGGGAGGGATGGATGGATGAGAAAATATGACCACTTCTGAAGCATTGTTGACAGCCACGTTGAATAGGCAGCGGGCCTGCCTGGAGCCACGCCTGTATTTATGATCTTCAAAGGAAGGATGACACACACACACACACACACACACACACACACACACACACACACACACACACACACACACACACACACACACAAAATGTTGATAGTTACAGGAAAACATATGTTTGTGCAAATGTGGATATACTCACACATTGGCGTATAGATTTCTGCTGTCGGGAGCACAGAGAGATGCGAATCTATGGAGAAAGGCAACTCGAGCGTCACATGTGACGTGGGTTATGATAACTTGAAATTGTGTTCCAAGAGTACTTTGACAACTTTTGTTCATTTATGGTCAGAATTTAATTGAAATTATTATTATTAATAATAACATAATAATAACAACGATAAAATGTCTCTGGGTGATGCATGAAGGAAAAGAGCCTAAATTCTTTTTTATTGGTCTAAAATGAAGAATTGGAAAATGTAAACTCTTTGATCCAGATGTTTCGCAAACACCTGTCAATTCGATCCCTGTCAGGGTACCTGTCTTTTTTTTTTCTTCTTTTTACCTCTCAACAAATGCCACGCACACACAGCCCACAATCCTCTGCATTTTGGTTCCTGTCCTGCAACTGGGTTGGATCAGGTTCAGATTGTGCTCTCACTGCAACGGAACAGAGCTACGGACCGAGTCTTGAACCAGTTGTTGAGTATGATTACTGTTTTCACAAGAGCCCAAATAAATTGTACCACAATTGGGATAAAATAAGCTGTGAAAGTGCACTAAATGGACCGTTTCAGGTTTAGTTGTTTGATAGTGTGAATGGTCGGGAGCTTACACAGATGCAGGAGGGTTCTCATGTCTCAAGAGTTCCAGCCAACCATTCTGGAAAAAAAAAAATTAAATTTTTTGGAAATGTGCTTATTATCTTCTCTTGCAGAGTTGCACCATAAAGTATAAACAGCTCTCATGCCAGTATTATTAATATGAACTACATTTAAGTTGTGGTATAGTACAAATACTGCATCGAGGTGGAATGGCTCAGTCCAAACACCGCATCATTCATTTATAATGTATAATGTACAAGTCTCTTAACATGGAAAAATGACGAGTTGTTCTCTGGGACGACCATCAGCCTGAGTGACTTCCTGGAGTCTCATCATCACAGAGAGGTTGCCTGGCAACCAGACTCCAGGAAGTTACCGCACCTGGCTAAGAAATAACCTGGCAGGTTAGCTCCTGAAAATGTAGTCCCAAATGTATCACATATTAATCATAAAGCTTTAGTGTTGCTAGTTGCTTTGGACAGAGCTAAACTAGTTGCTCCCTAACTGGCTTACTGGTGCTAAGCTAAATCCGTCTCCTCTGCTTAAAAATCAATAAATTTTGTACTTAAGATGAGTTGAAACTTGATTATCAGAACCTTTCCACTTTAGAAAGATGGAGAAAAATTGGGGAAAACACTGCCACCATTATGACAAACTTTGATTTCTCTTAACTGGCTCGTATATTTCCACCAGGCGAGTCCTAATGAATTTACACAAGTGTCAGTCGACGCTCTATTTCAGCTTCAAGGTAAACACAGTTATAGATGGCTGTTTGCCGTGTGCGAATCTCTCTCTTTGCTTTTCTCCGTTCCACCAAGAGACATGAAAAGCCGCGGTGCAGCAAAAATACTTTATGGTATTTACACTCGCAAATAATAAAACATAAATTGTGTAAACCTGCAGCCTTGTACAGTTCAGCTCATTCAAAGGAGGCTGCACTGAGAAACAGGGGTGAGACCACTGATTTTCTGCAGGCAAATATTTGAAGAGCTAATTCCGAGGAGCTGGGTTTGCTGGTGTTAAAAAGTGTGTGTATGCCACACACCGCCAGCAGCGATCGGAGCCAGACAGCAAATGTTATTAATGTAATTTGTGAATTTTAACACACTAGCAGGTAATCTAGTTGATTAATTAGGATGATTGTGTGCATTCATTTCGGAGAAGCGTTTGTTCAGGCAGCCAGACAATCTTTACAAGTAAGCAAGTAAACAATCTTGTTTGTCAATCACCAATAGTCCACCAGACACACTGTCTGTTACTCAGCTAGTACAGGATCCTATTACCCAGTCAATCAACCAAACTAGGCGGCCAGTTAACTAATGACCCTTGAGCTTGTTTGATTTTGTAAAGCAGTAGTGTGTGTGTGTGTGTGTGGGGGGGGGGGGGGGCGCATTCTCCAGGAAATTGATTGGTTTAATTGATTGCCTGTTGTTTACAGTTTAAAACAGACTGAAAGGGGGGCATAAACACATGGCTGTCAAGGGCACAGTAACAACAACTGGAAATGTGAAGTGGCAGCAATAAAGGGCAAAGCCTGTGTTTGCTGCGTGCGTGCCTGCCAGTAGTACAGTGTGTGTGGACAGGACTCTCCACTGCGCCCTGTGCCCAGGAGGGGCGGGGTGGGTGGCAAAGCAGGGACATAGGGAGAGAAGGAGAAGGAGAGAGAAAGAGAGAGAGAGAGAGAGAGAGGGAGAGAGAGAGAGAGAGGAGGGCAGGACTGGCAGGGTGCGGTCTGAAGTGGCAACAGATCGTTTTGGATCACTCAAGTTCTTTCAATTCAGCTGGAAACCTGCAGTCTTGTTGCACGCCGGCGGCATACGAGGAGGAGAAGCCTTCAATGCAGAGAGAGAGAGAGACGCAAGTCAACTGCAGGCGAAAGTGGCTGATGTTGTGACAGTTTCCCAGAGCTAAAGCCAGAGAGGGAGAGAAACCACAACACTGCCACTTGGATATCAGTAACCGCTCTCTCTCTCTCTCTCTCTCTCTCGCTCTCACTCTCTCTCTCTCTCTTGCTCTCTCTCTCTCTCTGACTCTCTCACCCACTAAATCGACTTTGAACCTGTTTGTTTAAATACACGGACTTTACAGCCTGCACACTTACGGTCGGTTCTGTAAGGCGGAGGAAGCAAACTGTCTCAATTTGGGTTCGTTTCGGAGCCGCTATAAACTTTTTGGTGTCCTCATGGTGCCCCGGTGCAGATGAGCCAGTGAATGAGCTCCTCTTATCCGAGATTTTTCGGACGAGATGTTGCAGCAGTCACCGACCATGGAGTCGGGAACTGAACCGGAGAGGTACTGAAGACATCTCTCTCTCCCTCGGGAGAGTCCTCCCTCCCCCTGGGGCGATGCGGATCTCCTTCCTCCTTCTCACCGCCTCTCTGTGTGCCTCGATCCTCCTCCTCGCACCTGCCACGGAGGGCTGCGGGCCGGGGAGGGGGCACGGCAAGAGGCGGCTTCCAAAGAAGCTTATCCCGCTAGGCTACAAGCAGTTCAGCCCCAACGTGGCTGAGAAGACCCTGGGAGCCAGCGGGCGGCCGGAGGGCAAAATAACGCGCAACTCCGAGCGCTTTAAAGAACTGACGCCGAATTACAACACAGATATAATCTTCAAAGATGAGGAGGACACGGGCGCCGACAGGCTCATGACCCAGGTGAGGAGGAGAGAGGTGGATGGCTGTAGGCATGGAGACAGATGGACGAATGTTCCTTCTGTTGTTACTGTCGTATATGGAAGGAGTGACGCTTTAATTAGAGCAGTAAATCCATGTGTGTGAGGGACTTAAATCACTCCAGGCTGGTAGCTTCACTGAGTAGTCCGCTGAATGTTTGCTGTCAGTTAAAAGTTAAACCAAAGGTTTGATTTCATTGACTCCTGCCCCCATGCTACCTGACATACTTGGCTGCTCCTTTGGCTGCTTTGCTGCGTTTTGCTTAAGAGTTTTTGAAGTGAATCAATTTGGCGACACACGTGGGAATGCGTAAAAAAAATCCTTGTTCGAGTTCGAGGGTGAAATCGTCTAGAATTGTCTCAAAAACAATTTAAAACTAAGTTAACGGACTAAATACCAAAATTATTGTTGCATATCACGTTGAATTTCACGTTTTTGTTTCAGTGGTAACTCGGTCTTTACGCACAGCGAGCAAACTGCCACCAACTGCACCGTGTGCGTAAAAGTGATCAAAACTGCTTAAAATTGTCCAGGATTCATTCCTTTATCAACAGGAAAACTCAATATTCACCGTCCAGATCGTCAAAATCAGAATTAAACATTTGTGCAAACAGGCCTTGAATATAGATTAAACATCCCAAGGACACAGCTTCCAACAACCTTGCCCTTCTGCAGCTGATAGACCTCAGGCTGCTCTCTCACCTTCAGTACCTCATATTAACGTAATATTTTAACCGTTTGCTCTCTCTGGTGTCTCCTCAGCGGTGTAAAGACAAGTTGAACTCTCTGGCCATCTCTGTAATGAACATGTGGCCCGGGGTGAAGCTGAGAGTCACGGAGGGCTGGGATGAGGACGGCCATCATTCAGAAGACTCACTGCACTATGAGGGGCGTGCGGTTGACATCACCACGTCAGACAGGTGGGGGTATAACACAGTCTATCACTTTACACCAAAACTCTGGTGTTAAGAAAAGTTGAAGCTAAATCAAAATAGAAATGGACTCTTGGACAGTGAAGCTTACTCCCCAATGTTTGGGTAGAATTTGTGTCATCAATTCTTTTTTTTAAATTACAGATCATTTCGTATTATTTTGTTTAATGAATGAAGTATCTTGTCGTTCTGCTTCACAGGGACAGAGACAAGTACGCCATGCTGGCTCGGCTGGCTGTAGAAGCTGGATTTGACTGGGTCTACTATGAGTCCAAAGCCCACATTCACTGTAGCGTCAAGTCAGGTAAGACATGGATACAAGCTGCTGCTGCTGCTGTGTGTGTGTGTGTGTGTGTGTGTGTGTGTGTGTGTGTGTGTGTGTGCTATTTAGTCTGTGGCCAGCTGCCATTAACACTAATGAGGATGTTGCTAGACCCTCTGTCTGTGATTCACTAATGGTTTTGTTTCTCATTCAGTGCCAATATCATCATTCTGCCTGTGTGTGTGTGTGTGTGTGCGTGCGCGCACGTACGTGTGTGTGTGTGTGTGTGTGTATGTGTGTGTGCGAGAGACACAGAGAGAGAGAGCATCTCTGGCCCACTGGGAGCCAATCAGAGCAGGATGCGCACCTGTGCTCTTTGCTGTAGTCACTCCCTTTTCTTGATCAGTCTTTGTGATCACATAATACCCAGCTTGTTGTTTTTAACATGTATACAAACTCTACATTGTTCAGTGGCGGGGAAATGTAAATGGCTTATTTCTGCCCAGAAATAATAATCGTAAAAGGAAGACTGGTAAATCAGATCATGACTACCTTCATATTGGCTGTATATTTGAAGCGTATCCCTTGATGAAACACAAATAAACCAAAAACCTCACGGCAAACAATCGCTTACCACATTCCACCTCAGGCTACTCGAAGCCTTGAGACATTTTAGGAACTCATGTCTGGTACCACCAGTTATTTGATGCCAAGCTAAATTCTAGCAGTCCGTCCACAGATGATTAACTCTCTCTTTGTTTTGCTGTTGCTTTTCCTTCAGTAGGTTTCTCTCAGATCTCTTATCTGGGTCTTATCACCTCCTGGTCTCAGACCTCCTTTTCTGCAGCCCTTGTGCTTACAGACGCACACACCTTCGACAAATATTTGGCTGCTTCAAGACAAGCCACACACACACACACGCACGCACGCACGCACGTGCGCACACACAGACACACACACATACACACACATTTATGAGTAAGGGGGATGAAGTTCCTCTTTCAAATAGATTTGTCTTCACTGCAAAGAATTTACCCTATTGTATCTAATTCTCTTGTGCTGTGCCCGTTCTCACCTTTCACTGGACTTTTCTAAATGAGTCTGTGTACTTTCCTGTCTCTCTGACCTCAGGCCGTGCTCTGACTGCCGTGATACAATCAGCTGGTTATCCATTAGCTCTTGCTGACTACTTCGTCTTACCACCTCATCTCACTGCGTCTTAAAGGGCCACCTTAGGAGGGCAAGATGAAATGTACAAGCTGCACCATCTTTTGCAGTTTAAATGAATGACTGCAACAAACAATCAGACAACCTAATGTTGTGTTTCTTCTGTCATAAATGTCAGAAAAGCAGCCAAATACATATAAAGGATAAAAACTGTTTCCTTTGACAGTTTTATTTCCGAAAATTACCCTTTTGCCTTTTTCTCGGATTGCACAAACACATTCCTGTGATTTCACCACGAACTTGACCGGCCTCTGAGGAAACACTGCTCACTTTGGAAGCTATAGAATGAACAAGCACAGAAGTCGTATTTATATTGTCGGCACTACTGGGTCACTTAGAGGGCCACTAAAACGTGAGATTAGATCTTCGAGCATCTCTGGTAACTGCAAACTTGATCATAAAATGATTTGATCAGTGATAAAATCTTAAAAATCAAATGAGCCAGAATGAGCCAGGAACGATCACATGTAATCTAGATTTTAGACTCTGAATTTCTGGATGCCGCTTTTTCATTTCTGCACAACTTGATTATCTGCAAAATAATGATACTGATCAGGTGCGATGACTCTCTTGTTCCCCTCAAGCAGTTGATGACACAGTTGTAAGAATGCACTAAGAATAATCTTCTCCCTTAAAGGAAGAAATACTTCGCCACCACAGACAAAGCTGGCTGCCATTGCTCTGCTAACTGAGTAGATGTACTTTTATTCATCACTGGCCTTTGCTGCTATTTGTTATTATTTTCTTCTGTTTTGTCTTGTTTTTGTTTTCGCTATTTTTCTATTATGTTGTGCTTGCCAGTGTTGTTAGGTATGACTGCTGGAGCGATTTAATGACTGCTGCTGCAGACCAAATTACCCCTCGGGGATAATAAAGATCCCTTGAACCTTGAACCTTGATATGAAATCAAATAACGATTATTTCAATCTTTTTTGTCTTGATTATTTTAATGACCCTTTTTTATTTACACCACCCACCTCATGGTTTTCATCTAAGGCCCACAACAAATGAAATAAACCAAATCCAATTTCTTTTATGCAGCCAGAAATCAAAAAACCGAGGGGCTTTATAATCTGTCCCTCGACCTCCATACATGTTCTGACTCCGTTATGTAATCATACTCCTTCTTCTCACTCATACTTTTTGATTGGTCAGCACAGCTCAAACATGTCAAAGGTCAAACCACAACATCTAGAAAAACAGAGATTCCAGAGTAGGAAATTGTATGTAACGTAACACTCGATGCAGTTGACACTTCATGGCACAGCAAAAGAGACACTAGCGATATACACGATAACTTTAAAAACTACAATGGAAAAATCATCCTGAAACATCTCTGTCTGATATCTTTTGGTTTGTCTCTCAAATATATGGATAGCCAGTGATTTTTGTCAGTAATAACCCAACACCAAAGCCGAGAATCAGTGTGTTTGTCATGGCTTGTGTGTGTGTGCGCGTGTGTTGGTTCTGGGAATGTGAAGAGACCTATTTGCAGACAGAAAAGACCGTTGGAACACCAGTAACATTGTATACTCATGTTAACAATCTACCACTGCTCCACCGAGATAATATTGTCCTTCGGTCGGTGTCAAAGTCTACCTGGAGTTATAGATCACTGAGTCACCCCGAGCAGCCGGCTGAAGTGGAAGTCCCTCCTGATCACGCCTGTTACACGTGTGATACAAAAAAAGAGAGGACAGAATTTTAAAAGTATGCTACGATGTCTTTCTTTCTCCAGAACATTCCGTGGCAGCCAAAACAGGGGGTTGCTTCCCAGGTGATGCTCAGGTCACCCTGGAGGGCGGAGCTACCAAACAGATGCGTGACCTTCAACCCGGTGACCGAGTTCTGGCATCCTCGTCGGCAGATGGCCGCGGCCCGCTTCTGTACAGCCCGGTGTTATCCTTTTTGGATCTCCAGCCCAATGTCTCAAAGACCTTCACCCTCATCAGCACCAACACGGGACATAATATCACACTCACAGCGGCACACCTTGTTTTTGTCACAGACTGCACTGCTGGACTGACGAAGCCTCGGTGGGAAGAGACAGCTAAAGGGCCGTTTGTGGACCCTGGAAACGAAGGCAGGCCAAGCTGGGAAGCAGGTCTGAGGACAGTTTTTGCCAGTGAGGTCCAGCCAGGACAGTGTGTACTAACATCACAAGGGGAAGGGACAACTCTCTCCGTCGTGACCTTTGTAGAGGAGCAGAGGAGCACTGGGTTATACGCCCCCCTAACCCAGCACGGGTCTGTAGTGGTGAACAGCGTACTGGCATCCTGTTATGCTGCTGTGGACGATCACCTTTTGGCTCACTGGGTTGTGGCCCCACTGCGCTTCTTCTACAGCCTGATGGGTCCTTCAGAACCGCAGGCTGATGGACTGCACTGTTACTCCTGGCTTCTACAGAAGCTGGGGGCGATGCTGCTGGACAGGGAACGCTTCCACCCGCTTGGAATGGAGCAAAGACTGACTTAGAAATCCCAGAGACACATGGATGATGTCATCCACCCGCCTGTATTCAGGAACACCAAAGCACAGGAAAGAGCTTTCTTTCTGTACACAAGAGGGGCCAACAAGACAACTATTAATACTGTATATGTGTTTTTACTAACTCTACTTGCCTGTATTTGCTGTAGCACATGCAAAATGTGCCAGAGACCAAAAGAGAAAGTGGAGAACAGTTTATTTATAAAATTTCAGTTTCATTCAAGCCAGCAGACAAGGATAAGACAGACAAGTACTTGGTAAACTTAACTTGCCGTGAGCGATACTAACATCAAGCATCTCCCCTGTCTGAAATGTAGAGATTCAATTTCACAAGTTAAAAGTTAACACAAGTTTCAAAAGTTAAAAGGAACAATTGAACTTTTTGTGAAATCGGCTCATTTGCCATCCTCTCCAGAGCCAGGAGCTGAGACCTACAGGGTCCAGTTGGCTGCTAGTTAGCTTAGCAGAGTGAATGTTAGTGGAGGGGAAGTGTTAGCATATCTCTGTCAAAAGCCATCAGATACACTTTTCTCCCAAACAGTCATTGCCTGCATTCATATAACTACCATAGCGCATAACACTTGTTATGAAATACTAATTTCAAATCACAAGAATTAGTAGTTTTAGAGTCAGATACTTTGCTGGCAAAACTTCCCTGACTGATTTTGAACCAAGATCTTGAATCTGATATATATGATGACTTGTGACTAGGGTATGCTAACATTTCCCATCTACTACCATTCATTGCGCTAAGCTAACTAACATTCAGCGGGACTCTGTGGGTCTCAGCTCCCTAATGCACACACAGAGGAGAGAAGGGTGTCCATCCTCTTGTCTGGCTCTGGGGAGGATGGCAAACAAGTGCTTTTCCCTAAAAGTTGACACCTTCCTCATAATTTAGAGGTCACAAACAAGGACTGTGATTTAAAAGAATTTCCTTTTTATAGAAAAAAAAACAGCAAATAGGACAGTTAATAATCAGGGTTCGTTATTCCTTTGTACTGTATTTAAATCTTCAGCACTTGAGTATCTTAAGATCACGCTGAGACATACTGATAGCTTTCATGAGTTCTCCTGAGAGCTCCAGGCATTGGAGGGAAGGTTTCGATGAGTGAAGAGCACATCAGCAGGAGGAAGAACAGACAGAACGGAGGGAACGGGCAGAATGCAGTGAACAAGGTGTGATTTAAAAACTCTACATGTACATTTTTTTTATTTATACAGTTGTTATGAAGTAAAAAAAGAAGTACAAATGAACTTTGCAGTGTTTACTCTCATCACAGTAAATCCACAGATTCTTCGGTCAGACTGCTATATAAGTTATAAATGATAACATGGATATTTAACTGGACATTTTCAGATCAAGTTTACTGCAAAATGAGAGAACAATTCTCTGGGATCAAGGTTCAAGAATGTTAAACAAAGCAGACGAAACATTAATCAAGGATCTACCAACATTTATAGACCCTGAGCCTGGCATCCTTAGATATGTTGGGTGCAAGTCGGCAGCACGTCCCTTTGACAACTCACACGTATTTGACCAGATGAGTTGTCTGAGATTTGAACTCCAAGGAACTTGATGCTCTGCACTCTATGGAGGTTCTGGGTTAAACTGGTTCCCTCGTAATCTGGTGGTACGGTTGTTTTAGAATTGCAGTGGGCTGAGCACTGAGCCTTGGTGGGCTTCCAGGAGGTTCTTTGCTGAAATCGCCTTATCGCAGCCTCCAGTGATGGATCAACGTATTGTAGCAGAGTAGGGGAAGTTTCTGTGAAACAGTAATACTGAACGGCAGTATATTTGAGTTTTTTTCTGTGCAGAGAGGAGAATATTGCCTCCTCCACAGATAACTTTGGTGGTAATGGATCCAGTCACCTGGGGCACCTGATGACCTTGTCAAAGCACTTCTGCACAACTGGAGGTCCAGGCAACCTGATGGCAAATGTTCTTACCAGACGCACCTGGTTTCTATGCTACTGAGGTTATTGTGGTGGTCTGGAACTAAATGACTCAGAGAAATATCAGAACATCTGCTTGCTGGTCCACACATTCACTCAGCACACGTTCTGAGATGCTCCACGTGTTGTAAATAGATCTGTTGTCATTCATGGCTTTTACCTTTTCATCTGCAGTAAACATTCTGAGAACAGAATAGTGTCAATGTGGCCGTCCTGGAATTTTCATGTCAGGATCCCAGGTAAGGGTAATGGGAGCATGATGTCCCAGTTAGTGAGCAAAAACATCTGCCCATCCATTTTCTATACCTCTTATCCGTTAAGGCTCGCCAGGGGTGGGGGAGGGTGGAGTCTATCCCAGCTGACACTGAGCGAGAGGCGGGGTTCACCCTGGATAGGTCACCAGTCTGTCACAGGGCCATCAGGAGCAATTAGGGGTTCAGTATCTTGCTCAAGGATACTTTGACATGGCCAGTGGGGGAAGTGAGGATCGAACCAGCAACCTTTTGGTTGCTAGACAGCCACTCTGCCTCTGAGACCTGCTGCCCCCCCAAGCAAAAACAGCTTACATCTTTTGACAAACCCCTTATCCAACATGTTATCAGTAGAGGTCTGTATGTTGTTTGCGTATCAGGTCTGAGGTGTGCCTCAGGAACTAGTATTCACCAGAACACTATTCAAATACTCTCTTTCTCCTGCTCCTCATTTTGCTGGAGCACAGTCTTTGAACTGGTCTGCTTAAAAACATGACAAAATTGTCAAGGTGTATCATTTGGCCCCACAGTTTAGCTGTACCTTTATTATTAGAGGACAAAAAAAAAGTGGCCTGATTCATGAAATATTCATGAAATTTGTCCGTCAAGGACATTTTTAGCCCTCAGTTTAGTCAGACAGGCAGGAAGCGAAGTCTGGTGGCGACTAGTAAATCCTTGCTCCTTAATGTACCCCTTGAAACGTGAGTCGTCTGTAAGTGTGGGTGTCTGACAGAGGTACGCTATAAATGTCAGGAGCTACGGGCTGGAAACAAGAGAGCTAAAAAAGGTTATATCGTGTTTACTCCTCATGAATGAGGCCCTCGATTGTGGCAGGGAATGATCTGGCACTTGGTGGTTCATGTTGCTGTGCATGCAGTTCTCTTTTAATTGGAAGTACTGATCAGTGGACGTCTGTTTTCAGTCTCCTCTCAAAGACATTTATAAATTCTTTATGGTTCCTTAAAACATTTTCAAATTTGTCAGGTATTTTATTTATACGGTTGTATTTCGTGACATGTTTTTAATTCATTTTCAGGTCAAAAGCATCTAGTTAGGACATACACAAGACTCAGGCTGTATTAAACTACTGTATTTAAGCTATGCATCGTGTTATGTAGCCGTTATTTTGACCTGTAAATATTAAGAGTTATTTTTATGGCTCTCCTTTGCATGATCTCTCTCTCTCTCTCTCTTTCAATCTCATCTTTAAAACATCAACTGTGGCAGAGGTACAAAAAAAAAAAATTCAGATTTTTTTAAAACTAAAGATCCAATCTTGCGATGGGTGGCTGAATAGATGCCGTTCACTTTACGTGACCTTTCAGGACAAAACCTCTTGAGTAGAACTCCAAGGCATTGTTCTATCAACGATTTGTCAAATATGTATATTGAGCTATTGTTGGAGAAACTATTTAAAGATCTATTTTTTGGAGAACAGTGTAAATGTATTATTTTTCTGGTGCATACAATTTGTATGTTGAATATAAAGCTTTTGTTTTTAAACCACATTGTCTTGTGATTCTTTGATAGCGACATAAAGAAAACTTTTCTTTTCCAGATTTATGTCCATGGAGGGGCCACACAGCCCTCCAAAACAAAACAAAGCAACACTTTAGTGACATTGCTCTGTTCATAGTAAAGCTAAAATAAATTTAATGTCAAGTGCAATCAAGTTTTGCTTTCACTGTTGTTTATATGGAGTCCTCCGTTTTTACCATCACTGCACAACACATTGGTTCTGATGATTATGTTATTATATGAAAAGCCCGATGAGCTCAGCTCATGAATGCAGCATCCTGTGGTTGGAGGGTGGGCTGCTGGTTGGTTTCAGTACCACGGACAGCAGCTTTCCTCCTTTTGATGTCTGATTTTTTTTTTTTTTTTCATTTTCCAGGATGCACAGTTACTGTTTGAGCACAGCGCACCCTTCTGGATACTTTAGGACCTGCAGAGGGAACATCCTGTGAGCAAAATGCACAATTGTAGAGGTTAGGACAGTGAGAAGAATAAATATCCAGGACTGTCAGGACCATGATTGCGTTCGTATGATAAGTAGTTGAGTTTAGCATGACAGCATCTCCTTAAAGTTTGGTAGAAAAGGGGAGTATTTGTTGTCACTGCGCAAAGTACTACATTTAACCCCCACACTCAAAAATGAAGCTATTAAAGAATAGATCTGTCCCTGATGAAGGTTCACACACACATTACTCTGCAATTGATCAAATTATGAAAACATAATTCTTATACTTTAAAAGCAGGGTTTATAGAGCAGCTTTAGCTTGTGAAAATAATCCAACACGAATGATGATTTATGTCATTTTTAGAGAATTATTTCACGTTTCTGTCTCATGTCGATGCGTCTACTCATACTACAGGATACCTCGAGAAAAAAAAAGGCAGACAAGGGAATAGCATGCGAGCTCCACACATAGAGGACCTATCCCAGCTGGGGCTCGAACCCAGGACCTTCAGCTTTCCACCCCCCAAAAAGGCAAAACTGAATTCACACAAGAGTCACAAAAGATCAGCAAGCAAGCAGAGCTTCTAAGTCATCTTCTTTTTAATATTGGTCAGTTAGGTACTGGAAATTGTCTTATCCCATAGCTCGTCACAGGAGACTGATCCTTTAAGACAGATAGAGAACCAGACCCAGGTAAAACGAGTCATACAAAAAATTTGAAAAAATAAATATGATAAGTGATTGGTTTAACCTAAATGTGCAGCTGACGTCCTGACATTGAAAAAAACCTCATGCACATCTGAAAGGGTTTAAATTAGTAAAAATGATTTTGTCCACCCGAGTCTGGTGGTTTGAACTTCGTCTCTATGTGTCCCGTCTCCTTATGATCGTGTTTAATTCTCTTTGGACCACGATACACTGGCAACACTTTGAGGCAAAGCTAATGGACAAACAAGTCACCTGGGGACAGAGGGATGATGTACGGAGTATGAAACTTCCCATCACCCCCCCCCCTTTACTAAGATTAACAAAATGAATGATTTAAAAATTAAAAAAAAGAAACTGCCTTCAAAGTGATCCAAGTATCATCGTCTTAAATTAAGGGTGTTCACACAACAATACATGGGAAGTCAGCATGCTCACAGTAACTCACATACAGATATGAATGTCTTTATAGAATATGTAACTGTCATCACAGCTTGGCAAAATTACACTTATACACAACAAATGCACATTAACACCTGGAACCGTAATACCAGCCGGATGGAAAAAGACCCAAATACCTGTCAGAAAAAGCTTGGTGTAAAATGAACCATCTCCTCCTCCGGTAGGCGGCGGTAATATTGTCCGGTGACATTAGCCTATAGATAAAGAATTTATGTTTCCAAACACACATACAACCGCACATACACGTTCCCCTCACGCTTACTACAGGTTAACGGGAATCTCTTTTGAGTCTAAATGAATATGAGATAGTTTGAACCTGACAGAAGTACAAAACACTCCGTAACATCCTCATGTTGGCAATTACGTTGACGCTAGGCTATAGGTATTCGTCGCTTGGCAGCATACAAAAATAAAAGAAGTTGCTCTGGTGCATATTCTGAATTATCTGCATCTGATTATGCAAACAGAAGGAATTGTTTTCGGCACATTTCTTCAAAATGAATGAGGCTGGCTCAGTCATGACATATTTCAATTAGGGTGTAACTATATATCTGACTAACTATTATAATACCTTTAGCAGCTTTTCATTTTTGTACTTTGTTGGCTAGCTTTTTAGCAAGCCTGGCTAATGCATATTTGGATTCAAATAAATGTAAAAGTTGATTTAATAACCTTGCAACTGAAAAGAAAACATGACAGTTTTTACTCTGAGACCGTTTTTCTGGATTCCTGTAATCGGATAACTGCATATGAATATATTCAGATTTTAACAACATGGATTTACCACTTCTACCACCGAGAAATCTAAACTAATACAATAACCAAGGGCCCTTGTTTAACACCTAAATAAGTGAAGTAGGAATTACACGTTGGGCTGGATTTACTCAAGAATTTGACACCTGTGAAAGCCCAGGAGTGATTATTGATTATAGATCAGTAAATTATACATTAAACTGTTGGAATCCTTGACACCAACTGCTTGATCATTACTGCCACGTACTTTGATCCAAGTTAAATTAGAGCCAGTCACAGTTAAAATTATAATGGGCACATAGAGGAAGAACTGACAATGCTACACAAAAGGACCAAAATAGGTTTGTCATGGTGGTGGTGTGTGTGTGTGTGTGTGTGTGTGTACGTGTGAGTGTGTGTGGGAGAGGTTTTAATGAGACACGACTAATATAATGCCACTGACCAGCTCCGAGCTTTCTCTCTTTATCTTCCAATCACAACCGATGCTTAACTTGGACAAATATTGACCAAGGTTTTGATGGGAGGGAGGATCAAGAAAAGGAGGCGGAGCTAAGGTCAAATACAGTAAAAGCCACTGCAGAGGTGCCCATTCCAATATTCATCCAGTATCATGGGACCTGTGAAATGGCTCATACCTGTAATTTAACTTTTGGCAAAATACCCGAGATCCACTTTTAGCACAGTGTATCAGACCTCGGAAATGCATTCAAGCCCGGATTCTGACAGCTCTGCTTCTATGGCCAAAGTCCTAGTAACAATACAGGGCAAGGAAGGGAAGGAATGACGGAAGAAAAAGGAAACATAAAGAAGGAAGCTGGAAGGTCATCCCATCCTCCACTCTCACAGCCTCTGGGTGAAGTTTTCAGGGAAGACTCCTCTGATGGCATTTTCTTTGTTCTGGAGCCAGTCGTCCTCCTTTATTCCCATCAACCAGCCTTCATCCTGAAGACGCAGAAGAACAAAAGAGGACATTAATAACTCATTGTGTGTGTGTGTGTGTGTGTGTGTGTGTGTGTGTGTGTGTATGTGTGTGTTTACCTGTTCCTCAGGATTGTCAAAGGTGATTACTAGCACCACATCTGAAGCTTTCATCTCCAGTTCATCCGTGTCGTTGGCAGCATAATCGTGCATCACCTGGACCTTCAGCGCATAAATACCTCTATATTATATCTGAAACAGGACATACTGGGATTAAGGAACAAATTAGACTTTTTAATCCTGTTTTACCTTGAACAAGAAGCCCGGGGGCATTTCTGCAGGCTCTGATGCTACTGCTGTTGATTCGGGCACTGCTGCAGGTGTCTAGACAGAGGAGAACATTTAAGAATATCTTCGAGAGATGTAGCAGCTGAATTAGTGGCAGTGGGATGTTCACACGTGATCCTTACGAGATTGTTTGTGGGAAATAACAAGGGGCACAAATGACCGTTATAGTTAATAGAAAGTAATTCTACCGAGTCCATGGTAACAATTTATTCTTAACACTTTGGCCATTAAAAAAAGAAAAAGAAAAGGTTTAATGGCTCAACTAAAGCTAACTACATGAAACCAAAATAGTTAACAACTCCCAAATGTTCAAAGTCACAACTTAATTATAATCAGAATAAATTTCGGAATTTTTGAAGGTCATATCCGTGATGCTGTTAATTTATTTGAATGCTTGTGAAAGGCTAATAGATTATTGCGAGTCAGTTTAGGGGCCCAGGGAATGAAAGAGTCCCTGGTTTAAAACATAATCATGCACCATGTCAATGTTTTAATACTTTAACGAAATTGTGTTTGAAAAGAACACTGAATAAATACACATGCCACTGAGTTTTGCAAGGAAACAAATATGTTTTTTTTCCTGCACACAACATTAGCGTTTCTGCTTGAACCCACCTCCTCCGTCGCCGCTTCATCTGCTGTTGCTGCTTCATCTGCTGTCACCGCAGGAGTTGATGCAGACTCGCCCTGGGACCAGAGATAGAGAGACGAATTACAGCGAGAGTTTGGAGGATGAGTCGGTTGAAGGATTTAGATAAAGAAAGAGGAACAGACACGCAGTACCAGACAGAGACAGACAACAACACATGCAGCGCTATGACAACCTCAACAGCCGCGTTATGGTTCGTACAGGTAAGTGTTGAATAGACAGTAAAACTAGACATTACTGCACATCAGCAGTATATGTGACTATGTGTGTGGACTAGTGATTAGCAGTGGCTGCGGTTACACATATGTGCATTGAGAAGCAAATGTCTAGGCTCCTTGCTTTCCCTCATCAATTAATTTCCACCTTGCGTCACAGTCGATGCATCCATCCTGCTGGCTCAGATGCATCCTACATCTTTTCATCTCAAGATTTCTCCATGTTTGACCTTCACTTTCTAGTTCTGTATCATCTGCCTCTTTCCTGCACTCCAAACTCAAACCTCCTCCTCAAGAGTCGATGCATCCGCCCCTTGCATCCAAATGCATCTTTCCATCTTTCTCTCCTCGGTTACCTGATCCTCTTCATCATCCACAGCGGCATCAGCAGCAGCATCATCATCAGCAGCAGCCGGGGGAGCTTCTTCTTCTTCTTCTGTGGTTTCAGTTGGAGCCTCAGCTACACTTGTGTCATCCTCTGTGGCGGCCACCTCAGTGACCGGCTGGCTCTCCTCATTGTCCCAGCCCTCCTGGGCTTCACCTACAGCATCATCATTGACTGGCTCCGTCTCATCATCCCTCCATTCCTCCTTAGCCACAGCTCCAGGGTCATAGCGGACGGGCTGGTCTCCGTCGTCCCCCCAGCTCTCATTGGCAGCTGCTATGGGGTCATAGCGAACAGGCTGCGTGCCATCATCCCCCCAGGCCTCTGCAGCGGCAGCCACAGGGTCATAGTGCTTCTGGGTCTTCTCTTCCTCTTGGGCACCACTGTCCTCTGGCTGAGGGGCAGGTGTCAGGTTTGAAGGGGTCAAAGGTCACAAGACATACTTTACCTTATAGCTATATATTGGAAATGGGGGGATGTTTTAAGGGGAATATAAATAAAGGGTAAATTCAATTGACAGTTATTCTAATGACCAAGGAACAGGGATTACGGGGAGAATGAAGTATTTTTCCAGGGCATGTAAGGGTTAATAGTCCACAGATACTTTATACATTGAGGCAGGGAGCATGTCTGGAATAGCGGAGAAGGAACTTCAAACTTTTAAGGACCAATGACTTTGTATGTTTTAAACAATTACATAAAAACTGAATAACCGAATTGGCTCAAGTTTCACGTTTGGTTCAACAAGCCGGCAGAGTTTGATGTGGACGTTAGACGACATCACGCTGAACATACACAAAATGCAGAAGTGTAAAAGCTTAGCTGTGAAGTTGAAATCAAGAATCTTCAGTGTTATCTTATGTTCTTCTTACGTTAGCTTTTACTTCTAGGGATTCAATTTACACTTATAAAAATATGATAGTATCTTTTTTTTTTTTTTTTGCCACAGAGCTTTCTTTCCTACAATAATTTCATTGGCTTTTGTTCAAGAAGACTCAAGGGGATGCTAACCTGTGGGTTAGCCTGCAGAAATAGGTCATCCCCGCAGCGCTCTATTCCTCATTAATTAAGAGGCTAACAGGAGAAAAACCACCGGCGGGGTCTTGGCTTGGGATTTGAACACAGAGGAAGTTTCAGGGCCACAACTAATGTGAAAACTGGGCTACGAGCAGGTGAAGCGCACTGGTGGGAGGAGTTCAACAGCAGGTGTCAGTCATCACCACCATAATCATCATCATCACCATCATCATCACCATCGACAATTGTGTAGAGGGATAAAACTTCGCTGAGAAGGCTCAAGTTAAATCAAAAGACAAATGATGTTAAAGAAGAGTTGCAGTAGAAGTCAGTAAAACAAAAGTGTATCAGGCTTTTTTATTCCCATCAGAAGATCGATGTTAGTTCTTCTGTGTGTAGTTGACAAGCATGGCCAGATGGAGAAAGGAAGAAACTTTTGTAAGAGTAGAAGTGTCACTCCATTCTGAAGTATTCGCCTCCAGCTGTAATACGTCAGAACTGTCGTGTTTTGGGGACACGTCTCTCTTACAGGGACGAGGATGGACGGAAAGGTTAGTTCATGGTCGGGGTGCCGAGTTGCAAGCACGACTTTGTGAAGTTGCCCACTGGCTTGGATTCATCAGCACTTCAACAAAACATGAGCAACTTCACTCCACTATCATATCTGTTCCCTGCGTGTTACATGGCATGGCATGTACTGTGGCTAGCATGTTCTGTCAGTATAACGTAAACATACAGGGATACAAGGGGAAAAGAAAGTTAGCCAATTCGGTTGCAAATCATTTCAAACAAAGGGGAATTTTAATTCATATAAAGTACATTTAAATATAGAGGTTTTTTTTTTTTTAAATTCTTCACATGTATGAAGAAGGAGTGAAATAATAATAACTGAATTGGCTCAGGTTCATTCCCCAACTCTATTTGTGCTGTGCAACAATCTGTGTATCGAGGTATTGAGTCTGCAGACAGAAGGACAACGCACAAACAGATTTGGGACGGACAAATGAAAGAGATGCGTGGAAAAGTGAGTGTTATATAAAGAAAACAGCCATTCTAGAAGTCACTGACTAACATGCAGGCATCATGACAGCTGGACTGGTATAACAGCTGCGTCTGTGGTACGAGTGTAAGGATGGCTACCGTGAACACAAATGACATGCTGATACAGATGATGATCATAATGGTGACAATAGTTGTTTTTTTGTTGCTTTTTTTTTTTTGGCAATATTCTGGAAAATGTAAGGATGATATACTTACCCATGAGTCCCAGTTTGCAGGCTATGGAAAGAGACGAATTAAAAGAATGAGAAGAAGAGAAAGGACTCTTTAGAAAGTTCTTGATTATTGCTGATGCGTTCGGTAAAATGCTTCCAGTGCGGGTCCATGCTCTAACACCCATAGCCCATAGCAGAGGATCTCCAGCACAACAAGAGGACAGGCAGTGCTTGTGGAGATAATCTCCCTGAAACACTAAAGCTAATATTATGGAAGCCCACTCTGACCAACGATGTAAATTATTTTAATCATGACTGATGTACCGTAGAAAAGAAGGAAGAAAGAGCAGCTGAATATATTTTCACTAGACGAGATACCTTATACTTGAACAAACTTTTTTTGTACAAACAGTTTAAAGTACAATTCCTGTCTTTTCTGCATTTCAAACAAAATGCTCCTGCACTTTAGTCCGAATCTCAAGAGAAAGAAATCAGAGCATGTGTGCATCAGTGCTGGATCTGATCGGTGGTGCTGAAGCGGGGAAGGGTGACTAGAAGCAGGGTTCTTTGGATCATCATGCCACCATCCACCTTTGGTTTTTAATCGGTAAGAAGCAGAGCAGCTAACACCTCAAAACATGCCAAGCTTTACAAGAAATTCTTCTCATGTTTATTTCAACATAGTTTAGATCAAACAGCTGTACTTTTGTTGGCTCTGTCATTACTGATGCAATACGTGTATAAACCGCTTCCCAATTTTGATCAATTTGGTCTTTAGAATGTCTAAAAGAGACGTTCCATTAAATCATTTATCCACATTTAAGTTAGCACAGAGCTAACAGGATGTAGGCAGCTTGCTTGCCACACACAAAGCTTCACGTGAATTGCAGAGAGAGATGTACTGTGTGCGGCAGCGATGAACTTCATGAATATTGCTTGAACTTGAATGTCCTTTTACAATGAAAATATGATGTTCTACAGCTTTAAGATGGAAAAATCTCTTTTTAAACTTGGTATCTCTTGCAGTAGAAGCTCTCTACGGTCAATATGCTCATGCCATGAATCATCCACCTGTGCGACCTTCGAGGCTTCGGTTGCTCCACCGAAAGAGTCCAGGTCCATGTCCAATAGGCTGCTCACTGCAGGACTGTCAAACTGATAACAACAGGAATGGCAGGGCTCACTGGCTAACTAACCATATTAGAGGGAGTGATGTTCAGGACAGACAAGAGAGCAAAAGGTAACAGAACAGACTAGAAGGATGGAGGGAGGACCTGTGTAGGAGAGGGGAGAGTTGAAGGGCTGAACCGCCAGCTCCACTCACCTCTGTAGGGGAGGTGACGCTGATATCAGGAGCGGCAGCGGCAGCGGCAGCGGCATCAAACAGGTTGATGATGTTCTCTGTTTTCATTTCCTTGGAAGGGGTCACCTTGGGTGGAGGAGGCACTGCTGGCTTTAACTGAGACGCAGAGAGAGGGAGATCTTGAAGGCGATCTGATTTTAAATGTTGTAAATTGTTGTGCAATGTATCCAAGTGATGTGCAGTAATGAGAATAATAATAATGATCTGCTGGATTTACACTCATATTTAATTCTGCATACAATTCTGTTTTTAGACTTCTTGCATTTAACGCCTATGTATTGTTTTCACACTTCAAATCACTTTGAACTGGCCTGCCTGTGTTTGAAGAAGGTTTTTGTATGAACTGCTGGAGTCATCAGATATCTTTGTACCGCTGCTGTCTACACTGACAATGTCAACACTGAACAGAATTTAGATGTGCATCCTGACAGAAACTGAAGAGTAAAATGTGCATCATTGAAATGATCAAAATAGTGCAACGATGCTGTCGTGACGTGGCACGGTGGTGCAGTGGTTAGCACTGTCACCTCACAGCGAGAAGGTTCCGGGTTCGAGCCCCGGCTCAGGCACAGGATTGTCCAGGGTGAACCCCACCTCTCACCCGTAGCCACTGGGATAGGCTCCAGCCCCCCCCCCCCCCCCCCCCCGGCGACCCTTAACAGGAATATGCGGCAGAAAATGGATGGATGGATGCTGTCGTGGTAGTGTTACCTTGGATGGAGACTTCGGTATCGGGGGTGGACCTCCCGGCCTGAGAGTGTGGTTAGTTTCATCTTTGCCACTGAATGAATAAGAGACGAAAAGAGGACCAAGCAGTATTACAAACAAACTGGTAGACGGCATGACAGGGGGGTGCAGCAAAGGTTAAAGAGAGCAGCTAAAAGCTAAAAGAGAAAAGTTTCAAGGCATGCAGAGGTGTGTCGTTGCAAGAGCTGCCATGCAAGAACATCGAGCGTCCCTTCCTTCTTTTCCCTTTTCCATCCCATGCAAGCAGGCTTTGTCAATAGCTCCAGTACATCCTCACAAGAGAGCAGTGGCAGTGGCCTCATAGGAAGATAAAGCATCTCCAGATCTGCAGATATCCAAAGACTTGAAGTACACCTGCCGCGTAAAGCTGGGCCAGGCAGTTTTGTACGTGGTGGTGGAGTGAAATGGTGGGAAGAGATGATAAACACAAATACCAAGTCTGTTTTACCAGACAGGTAAAGCGAAGCCTTGACACCTTGGTGTGTCGACTGATTTGTACTAAAGTAACTGTTATTTTGTTTGGGAATATCACTTCTCACCAACAGGTGGTGCTTTATTAGTCTTTCTTGAGGCTTTACCCTGAACTGCTTTTATTACTTCTCCCAAGGAGGTTTTATTTTGGATGCCGTTAATGCCTTCTGCATGCACGATTACAAGAAAACTACCAGGAGGAGCGCAGTGCTGGACATGGACGAATCTCTTAACAAAACATAAAACCCTGTATATTCAGTCTTTTTTTTTTTTTTTTTTTTTTTTTTACTAAGAAAGGAAGAAGCTCATTTTTTGTCCATGTGGGAACTTCTACATAAATTCTCTGTATGTTATTGACATATAGAACACACTTTACAGCGCAGTGACTAACAAATATATTGACTGATTCACCACTTCATGTTCTCAAACACAGCTTATTTGTGCCATCTGCAATGCAGGAGGTTGCCAATGGTGCAAAATGTCAGTTGGCTGGGAGAAAGATTTTTATAATAAAATACATTTGTTGGCCCTGGTTGCAGTACTGTAACAATATCTTTTAAAGCAGCCATTTAATAACAGTAATAATACACACTGCATGCCCTGAACTGGATCAATCAGGAGATCATGTTACACGCTACCCTCCAAAACCTTCTCACTGTGTTGCAGCCGCAAAAATGACTCAGTAGGAAAAAACAATATGAGGCGGCAAAAACAAGGTAAAAAAAAAGGAGCAGAAAAGTTTGGTAAAGATGGAAATAACAGTCAAAGATTCAAACTTCCTGGATCAATATCAGCTAAGTTACATCAGAGATGACACCTTATCTTCCCTCCAGATTTCCTCTCGGTTGTCCTACAACACTTCAGATATTCTTGCAGGAGTAACAGAAGAGCACTGATGGGTGAAATAATTACAGCGACACATGTTAGGTGGTGGGTCAATGATCTAAGACTTCACCTGGGGCTGCGAAGCTGTCAGAGCCAGCTGTTGAGGAGCAAGTCTCAGTTTGAGGAAGACGCTGTGTGATTTGTGCTGTGTTGTTACGTAACAATCCCACCTGGTGCAGCTTTTGAGGCTACAGGTGTGCTCACTCTTTGTCTATCTGCAGCTCTGACCAGCATCTGTGAATTCACTTGCACATCCAAGCACTAGTTCACCCTGAATTCCCTTTAAACCTGCAACATTACTGACGAACATATTTCTGGACAGACATGTCATCTACAGACAGACAAGTGTTGTGTCACCATGGTTACCACAGTTGCTGCCGGTTACCTCCTATTTGCTCCTGACGATAAGGCGCCTCTGTTACCTGTCTTTCTGTAAGGGGTGGGGGGGGTGGGGGTGGGGGTTCAGGGGTGAGGGTGGGGTTCAGGGGTGGCGTCAGGTTAATGCATGTCACTTAGTTTGTTTTCTCCTGCACCTTAACATGTTTGTGAAATGCAGCCCTTCAATACACAAGTTTCTGAATAGAATCAGAAATCAAGGGAGCAACTTCAGTCGGTGGAATAATGAGGTGGATAATTTCAGATCACTTCCCTCTTATCTTCTATTATCAGTTCAGATTTCACAGCGACTTAGCAGGGCATTCAAGGCTGTGTTTCACACCAAGGAAAAGTATTTCTGGGGTTTTCTGTGCGCCTCCAAAAAAAAAACAAAAAAAAAAACAAGAAAAAAGAAGAAGCACAGAACGGCTTCAGTTAATTTAGTGCCATTATAACTTCAGGCGCAGCCAACTACATTTCTCAAGGACAGTAAATCAGGTACTTTCTAGAGGAACACGTACGTTTACACTCTTATTTCAGCTTGAGACAAGACTGAGACTTATATTGCAAGTATTTCTAGGCTGGCTGAGACGACCAACCGCAGTGAATGATTAATGATCCTCTCAGGTAGGCTCACTGGGTTCATGCCTGAGTGGAATATTAACCAAAAAAATGAATGAATGCCGACTCTGCTGATGACTTTAAAAAAAAAAAAAGAAGAAGAAAAAAAACAACTTTCAATCTCATAGTTGAGTTCATACCTTTGACCTCATTAAACTATTCAGAATCACACAAAAATCACAAGTGAAGTTATTCATGAGCAGATTCATGAGTAGGTACCCAGCAGTAGATTTATGACCGAATCTAAATGAAGGATGATTATTTTATGGTTGCTCAGCTCACCAACCTGCTTGTGTCTGTGTCCTCCAGTTTCTCCAGGACATCGTACAAGTCCTGATCCAACTGTGGAGGACCACAAGAGCGTATTAGACAGTCTATCCAGAAACTTTGCAGTGTTTTAGTACTTTCTCCGTGATAGAAGCACTTTAGATGAAGTTTCTTGTGTATAAGGCAATAAGGACCCTATAAATCTCCTCAGATGGTTGTTATGTGATAGAAAGCATTAGTGATAGCATCTTTAATGCATTTGTATGATAATGAGACACAAGGATGACTTAAATAATGTCTCTTTGCCACATCTATGTCTTTATCATTACATTCTTCTCTTTCTTCTGGTCTGCACGCTTACTTCTGTGCATGCAAGTGCATGCGTCTGTCTGATGCGGCCAGTTTGCTCTATCATGTCCCAATCACAGGGAATAATCTTGCTGCCGTCAGTGAAAATCTTATGTCCTACTTTTTTGTTTTTCACAAAATAAGAAATTTATTAAGACTTTGTGGGAAAAAAAAACAAACTGTAATGAATCACAGCAAAAAGCTTCTTTTTTTGCAGCCAGAACTGAGTCAAAGTGGGACCATCCACTGGGGGTATTACAACTGAATACAATACATCAACTGATTAAAAAACCTTCTTCATGTATGATGTGATGCTTGTGTGATGCTGATTTTCATTTCTGCATGCTGCCCAAAGCCCCAGTTCTTTGCAAGCAGTCTGTAATATTTTCATTACTTATGTACTGAGAAGTTATTGACTTCTTATATTTCACATTTTCACTCATGAAATGTTCCGACTGCATCTCTTGATGCAATGTCAGTATAAAGGTTGAACAATGCACTGCAAGTCTAAATCACTGGGTCACTGTAGGATCACATCATGACACAAAAGCCTAATTTGTAAACATATCTTTATCAACGGTTCCGTCTAACAATTGTGTTAACTTGTTATATCTTAATCTAACTCCAACGCTACGGGGGGTGTCATGTTGACTCTCACCCGGCTCATTTCCTTGTGAAACTTCTCTTCGAACCCGGCCAAGCTCTGGAACGTGCTAACATAAAACCCAACACGACTAGAGAAGATGGAGAGAGAAAGAATAGTAAAATCACATGACAATTTGATGGACTTCCTGTTAGACTGCATGTAGAGACGCATAAACAGGAAGTACTTTGAGCACCCTTCCATGCACAGAAAGGATACTGAACATAAACAAATGCTCACCTGTTCCAGAGTGAAGGTAACTCCTCTTGCAAGTCAATATTTATTTCCTCAAAGACCTTCTGGGCTCTCTCCAGCTCCTCCTCAGCCTGAAAAACATGCACGCACGCATGCACACACACTTTTGACTTTCTATACATTCAGCAGGAAGCACAGTCTGATACTGAAACAGCAAACGGGTTCAAATTGAGACCATCAGGCTGCTTTTGACAGTCAAACACACCGTGGTGGATGCATTCTAACATGAGTGTGTACCTGGCTCCTGGACAGGCTGCTTTGGGCCACATTGTGTGCAGACAGGATACCTTGTGCCCATCCTGGCGTAGCCCTTTCCAGCAAAGAGGCCGGCTGGAGGAGAATCACTCAGGTCAAAAAGATTTTAAACAAAATCCAGATCTTGAGGACTTAAAGTGTATTTGCATTACCTTGGTGATTTTAATGCCTCCATCTTTTTTCTTGGTCTTGTGCGTGGTGGCATAGTTGTGCCTGGCACTGTCGTAGTCCACCAACTTTCTATCCCTCTTTGCTATACGAGCCTGAACACAGGTAAATAGAACAATGAGCATTGGTCCTTGCTTGTAGCTGCACGTCTCTGTGAGCTAACAGGTTACCTTGATATCAGGAAACTGGCCCAGGTAGGTATCCATGGAGATGAGAGCATGATCCACCAACTTCTGATGGTAGTCAGTCCAGAGCACGTCACAATCCTGCAGCGTTGATACAAATAACACACAGTCTGAGATTAAACACGACAGATAGATGAATTATTGTTCTGAAATGTCAGTTTCTGTTCCTCTGTCTTGCTTCGTGGTAGAATTTGGAGGTTAACTTGCAGACATGCGTTTTCAACAAGATATGCAAGATCCAACGTACTAAAAGTAAATTCACACATATAAAATCAGCCAATATGGAGAACAGCCCAGAGCTTTAGACCTTCATATTAAAACACACACTCTAACACAAAATACCATGTACTTCAAACAATTTCATAAACAGAATTCCTGACCTCTACAATGGAGTCGACTTCATTCTTGCCGTACCAGTCGGGCTCATACATATCAGCCAGACAGGCCTGAACGTTCTTGGAGGACTCATGCATGGCTGAGGGCAAACACACACACTTTAACATGAGTGGACATATAAGTGTGCATTTTATTTTTGAAAAACGTGGGGCTTGAACGCACGAGTGTATACAGCTGTGCGGGCTCACCTTTGACAGCCTCCAGGTACGCCCGTAGGTCCCTCTGCAGTTTGCTGCCTTCAGCCTGGAACACAACAGCACACCATAATTCCAGCACTCGTTTGATGAGACGCTATAAGCCTGCTGAGAGTCCACGCTTCAGCCTCAGCGAATGCAAACATCAGCGCGTATAAATAGACACAGAGATACACTCGCGAATGCGTGTGGCAGGCAACAGCAGTAAAACCGTCATGCAACATTCACTGGACCCTCACATATTGTTTGTTGAAGTTTATAACTCCCTCCTCAAAGGCTGCATCTTTGGTCTCGTCTGCTTTGCCAAGCTTCTGGAGAACCTGTCAGTCAGAGAGAAAGAACGAAAAAGAAAAGGAAACAATAAATACCGCTGAGTGAAATACAAATACATGTTGTGTGAATCGAACATGTGAGTTCACGCATCGCTATGCTGCCTCTCTAGTTGTAACTGAAATTCAATTTCTTTACATTATTCATAAATGAATGGACATACTGAAGTATGCAACATAACATGAATAATTTACATATCGAGCTCTTCCGGAGCACCTTCCTAAACTCAAACTTAGACCGACAGCACACAGCACGAACTCCCGAGATTATTTGGTGCTTGGAAACCAAATTACAGTTTAACAAAAGTAAACGAACAATTTGTAATCATTTAAAACATCCTTTAGATGACATGGCCCGGTGTGAACTTGTGTGTTTGGAATTGACTCTGGGAAAACCTTTTAATTTACCTATATTTCTATTAGACAGCGGAATGATTTTGAAAATTATTTCGCAATGCTGGTGTGATTCAGAGTACTAGAGGGGCACTTGTGTTTGTGCAGGGATCTCAACACAACACAGGTGTTTCTTAGACCAGGTGATATGTGCAGATATGTGTATTTCTTATCATACTTTATGAGGGTTGCAGTCATGACTCGCTGCCGCAACAGATACCCTCAGCTGTATTTTCAGTATGAATACATGTTTGAAGATGTTGAAAATGATTAAAAGACAAAGAGGAACGAGTATAAAACAACTGACCCGGGGAAGTCGAGCTGCTAGCGTCAGGTACAAATGTGAATGATGCTTTCTCAAACCAGCACTAAAATCTCTTCCTGTCTTCCTTCTCCTTAAATGAATGTGAGTGTGTGAGCAAATTGGCACCCTGCACAGCAGCCTCTGCCAACATGAATATCGTGTGTGTGTGTGTGTGTGTGTGTTGTCAAGCTGTTACAGTGTTCTGAAGAAGAGCTCTACATTAAAGCACATCTACTGTGACTACCATCACACGCACATGTAAGTGTGTCCGTCTGTCACTCTGGAGCCCTATAGGAAGCTATGTGATGCATTATGATTAACAAACAGCGCCCCCCGTCTGACATTCAGCGTATAACTGGCAGGTGCATGAACGCATAGACTCGGTATCATATCTCCTGTGCATCTTGCAGCAAGGAGGATTAGTGCTGCCATAAATACAAAAAAAATAGCAAACATGATTCCGGGGTCTCTAACTGTGTAACTCTAGCTCTACGATAATATTCTGAATATACACACACTCACACGCACACCTAGTCACATGAGGCTCCATTCTCATGACTACATCATGACGAGCAAGCCTGCCGTAGTCGCCTATGTCCCCCTACAATGTCCCTATGACGGTGTCCGCGGAATGACATTGCGTAAAGAGAGGATGCACCAGAGTGGGTACCCTCATCCCCAGATGCAGCATCCCGGCTCTTCCTCTCATCATGTCGTGATGCGACATTGCGCCTCGGCGGTGGGGTGATGCTGCTCTGCTGCTCCGCTGCTCGAAAGGCCTGAACTCCCATTTCCCCCTCCCCCTGACACGTTAGTGACCAGCTCTTACCTTTTCTTGAGCTCTGGTGAGTTTCTTCTGGACGTTGCTGGCCACTTTCCCCGCAGTCAGCCCCTTCCCCAGATTTAACTCAGCCATCTTATAGCGCAGATCAGGGCTTTGGATGCGGGGAGGAGGGGGAAGTATGAGCGAAACGATCGGTGGGGACCGCTACGGCGAGCGTGTAGGCAGATTCATCAATGTCCGGGTGAGAAATCACGGCGTTGGTGTAAGTGTGTGAATCTGCGATGTATCTATAGGAGGATGTAACGCAGAAAGCTAAGCTGTTTCCTCTAATATTGACCTGCTGTGTGCGCGTCCGCGACAGAGGAGGAGGATGCTGCCAGAGATGCTCTTAAAGGCACAGATGCTGCTGCGCGTCCACGTCAGCAACACAGGCGACCGTAGATCAACGGTTATACTGCGAGGACAGCTGTGACTCTCTGTCATTCCAACGTTTACAGCTAGCTTCAGACAAGCTAACAAACTTATAGTCATACCTAAAATAGTATTTTGCCTTTCAAGGACTCATAAACTGGTGTCTCGAGCTCACTGGGCTATTTTTTCCCATCGTCTCAGGTGCTAACTTCTCCATCCAGCTGCATGCTCAGTAACACACAAGTACTTTGACTTGAGCTAAAAACAAACATGCTACAACACTTCCGGTTCGGCACTACCATGAACAAGCCTTGAAGGTGACCAGCTGGCGCATTCATGAACAGACTCCCTCTACTATGTTGAATTAGCGCGATCGTAAAGTGAAACGAGCTGTTATTTCAACAGGTTATACAAATATTTATCCAAAAAATAACGCACAAAGTAATGTTTAAATTGAAAATAACAACAACAACAACATAAAGTGCAGAACATGCCTCATTTACCCTTTTTTGAAGAAGTCGCATGTTTGGAAGTGTACCTGTGTGGCGTTTATGTCTCAAAATCACCAGTAAAAGTTAGAAATTGCAATCAACGACAACCTTACAACAACATAAGACAGAGCACAACAAGATAGTGTTTGAAACGTCTTTGCATGCTCTGTATGTTTATTAGGAAACGATTCCATTGATATATTAAAAATATATTGAAGAAGACTGGGCTTCCTGCTGTGTGAACCTTCAAACAATTTTCCCGCTGAAGCGAATCAGAAAAACCGAAATGTTAAAAGCCTAAGATGAAGTAAGAGAGAGCGGTATGAATTATGAACAGACAACTGCTCTCGGGGTGAGTTTTTTCCTCGATGGTCACCAGCCATGCCTGGAAGACTACAACAGCTTTTATCTGGGTCAAAACAGCTTCCACTCTTCCTCAAAAGAGATTATTCTGCTGTCCTGGAGATGGCGCTGTCAGCCTACTGCACATGTCTGCACACGTACAGGATCGAACTGCTTCCGTTCTGTCACTTGATTAGAAAAAAAAAATGGTTGCATGGTTGTTTTGCTCAAAGGGTGCGAGAGTCTGCCGTGAAGAGGAACTGAATGGAATGCAAATGCGGCTCATGGAGCTGATGGATATTATCTGGTTGCCTCTTGTACATGTAAGCCAGTTCCATCTAATCAGTTTGATGCTGGTAATCTAATAATTAAATGTGTCATATTCTGTGTGTGTGTGTGTGTGTGTGTGTGTGTGTGTGTGTGTGTGTGTTGAGGCTGGCTGGGAACTCTCCAGGGTCCTGAATCACACACAAGGCGCTGCAGCTGACGGGACGCAGCAGAACAAACCCGGTTGTGTGTGGCTTCAAAATTACAAATCGATGCTCAAACTTGTAATTTACTAAGACACACTTCCGTTACTGCCTTCAATTATCACCCCCCCTTCCTCTCTCGCTCACCCTCTCTTTACCCCCCCCCCCCCCCCCCCCCCCGTCTATTCACCCTCGACAATAAGGAGGACCGCGAGTCACCAAGCCCATTCGTTCCCATGATGAAATGAATCGCTCCTCGGCGGACCCCCCCCTCTCTTGGTGCGGGAATGGTTTAACCCGTTATCCTCCACGGTGAGCGAGAGAGCGAGAACACAAAGGAAGCGCATTATCGTTTTGGAAGATGAGGATGTAAACATGGAATAAAAACAAAACCAAAACCAAAAACTACAAGATTTCCCCGTCGCTTTTGGGCAGTTGTTGTTTCTGATCATCGTGATCACGTGAAGAGGCGCTGAACGGCGTCCGCCTGCTCACCGATACCAGGCAGACGCTGAGAGGAGTTGCGCCTTAATTTTCTGGAGTTGTCAACTGGCTCTTGGACTCCGTCCATCGGGGTCATGATGTGGGGTTTCTCGAGCTGACCGAACCGACAAGTGGATTTTATTATCGTCTCATTTACCATCACGGACTCTGGAGGCAGTGAGATCTTTTTTTTTTTTGAAAAAGAAGAAAAAAGAAAATGAGGATGTGTTAGATTTTTGAGGTAAGTTCTTTGTTCACCCTTCTGTTGCCGCTGACGCGTGCCGCTCGTCAAGTCCTCTTCCAGCAGCGTTCAACGGAACCACCGTCCACGTCTCACCGCGTTGAAACGATTCCCCTAAAATCCAATCCTGCTGCAGAGCACGCTGTCCATCCCTGAGAATCCTGTCTTTGTAAATTAGACACAGCGGGGGGAGAGGGGGGGGGGGGGGGAGACTGTCAGCTCGGCTATTGTTTCCCTCCCATTGTTTTCAAAACGATGCTGAGCGGAACATTCGGTGCTCCAGCAAGACTTGAGCGCTTCCTTCCAGGCTTTTTGAACCGTATCTTTGACAGGCAGACGGAGTCCTCATGATGTGCGGAGGGGATTCATAACGGACTGGATCTGATCCCCGCATAACTGCGTTGGACAGCGTGTAAACACTGGGTCACCCACCACCTAGCTATCTATCTATCTATCTATCTATCTGGCATTGCTGTTTGTGTGGCTTAAGTAGAAGATCAGCCCTGTACTTAATACTGGAAATAGCATTAAAAAAAACAAGAGAGGAAGAAGAGTCAAGACTGTTTCTTGTTATGAGCTCAGTATCTCATTTACTGTTTTCAGGACATTTGTGCCATCCACAAGCACATCAATGACCAGGCAGAGTCCATCAGCGTGCCAGATTACTGTCTGGAGATGTTTCAATATCGATGGAACTGGTGGCTGAGCAGTATTTGAATAGATGGTGCTGTGAGTAGAGAGCCACAACATTAAAGTCACTGACAACTGAAGCGAGTAACATTGATTATCTGGTTATTGTGGCACCTGTGAGGAGGAGGGATACCAGGCAGCAAGTGAACTGTCAGTTGTTGAAGTTGATGTTTGATGAGGCACAGCTTTAGATCTGAGTGTTTGTTTTGGGGTTTTTTTTTTTATTTGGAGCGGGTCAAAGGCCAAAGTCTTGACGTCCTCTTGGCGGTTGCCAAATGTGATCCAAGGAAGGAAAGTCTACACCAGAGGGAGTGAAGAATAGCTCGTCTGATCGGATTCTACGGAAGATCCCCGTCTCCTGATTTGCTTAAAACTGACGTTTAGCGTGCACCACCACAGGACACCTTCAGAGGTGCTTTGGTGGACCTCCCCTGCACCCGGCAGCTGGTTCTGGTTGATCCATGTCTAAGAAAACTCAGCTTTGTTTTTTCTGCCTTCACAGTAAAATCTGTCACCGAGACTTTGTTAGTTTGTTCTGCTCAGATGCGAAACTGTGGCGTTCACGCGTTAGAACTCTTAAGATGTAAATAACTCATTAAAAAAGAAAAGGAAAAAAGGAAGCCTCTCAGGAGCAGTGTGTGTGTGTGTGTGTGTGTGTGTGTGTGGGGGGGGGGGGGGGGGGGGTCACCCATCAGGTACACCCCAGACAGAGTTTTAGAGCAAAAGTCTGTCATTTTATTTCCTTTAAAGTGAAAATGGTAGCATTGCAACTTTTCAGTGGTTTCTATAAAAAGATCCAATAAAGCCTGCAATCTCGCTGCTTCTCTGGCGTGATCGATTTTGTCTTAGATTTTTGAATAACGGCAGATCTTTCAGTGCAGTAACTGGGTAGGTCAGCCTTTCAGATGAGCTAATGGGAAGTTGGTGACGAGACATGAGGACAGTGAGTTCATATGACAATAAAACACTCTCTCGGATATAAACATCCACCTTTTAAAAACCCATTAACAACTATTTGAAGGAGGCCCCCCATATGGTGCATTGCTGTTAAGTTATATAACCATAATCAGGAGCCAGGCAGACGTAGGACCTCAGCCAAAGCTGACAGAGCTCGAGAGTTGATGACAAGTTTGGCCAGAAGTCAAAAAATCTATCTCCTTCTGGCACTGGCCATTTCCACAGGTAAATAAAGTGCAGAACATCTAGTGAGGATTAGAGTTTGTGCAGCCAGTGAGGAAAAAAAAAAAAAAAAAAAAACCTCTTCAAAATATCATTCCAGTACAATTTCCCACTTGAAGGAAACATCTTTGCAGACGGGAGAGAAAATGGCTCCACCTCAGAAATATTGTTTCTAAAAACTGACATCCCTGATCATTGTCCAGTATTTTAAGAGCACTGCTTCTGAACACTGAATGTTGAGGTGAGGACGGGAGACATTCATTCATAGCAAAGATATGTTTCCCCGTGTGTCTACTCACTGTGCAGTACTGAGACGACGGGTTACGTAAGTGCAGTGAACATAAGCCAAAAAGACTCCGTACTGAGCACAAAATGTCTACAGGGGCTTCATTGTTAGAAGTGTACAACAGGGCTCCTGATTATATTGGATGTTTAATAGAAGCAGGATCAGGGGTTAAAGACAGCGGACGAGGAAAGATGAGTGGTTGAGGAAAATATGAACATAAGGACTGAGTGTCTGGTGGAACAGTGAAATAGTTCAAATGGAAAGACACAAGGGTGGCGACGAAGCCAGGGGATGTACGTCAAGACAGAAGGTGAGAAAGGATGAGAGGAGAGAAAGCATGAAGTCGATCCTAATCCCATTAATAGACACCAGCACTGTCCTTCCCACTGGCTAATTCACACACACACACACACACACACACACAGCTTCAAAACACTAGTACTGTTTAAGCTCACCAATATACTCTCTGAACATCCTTTAATGATTTGAGCCTTCTGCATGTTTGGTGACCAGGACAACACCTGATCAGACTCAGTGTGTAAGAGTCCTCCGGCACTGTGTGTGTGTGTGTGTGTGCTTTCCTCTCATGGTGGTGTTTAGCTAGAAAACTGTCCCTATCAGCAGCACACACACCTGCTGAAACTGCCAGTGCAAACAGGTCCCCCCCCCTTTTTTTTTTTTGCAGGAGACAGAAAGAGTATTTGCATCAAGTGCTGCCCACAAGATGAATTTCTAAGTTTACTGCGTAGCTGTAAAGGCAGAAGAAAAGTGCATGATCACAAAAGCAGAGAAAAAAACCCATTGTATTCCCTACAATCCTGACCCAACCCTGTTAACTTTTTTTTAAGAGCCACTCACTAATCATTTGTTGATTATGGCGTTGGGAATGCATAATGAGTCGCAGCGCATGACAGAAAAAAGCACCGTTAGGCAGGCTTTTCTCCACCCTGGTTCTGGAGAGCCCTGCATCTTCTAGATCAGGAGGTCTTGCAGTCTGAGACGCCAAAGACAGCGTTATTGTTTCTGGATGCCTGTATATGATCATTATGTTGTCATCCATTTAGCCAAGCTAACCTGAAAGTGCTGTTTTACCCGTCAGATTCTCGTGAAAACGGTGTGTTCTGAGTCATCTATTAGTTTCTGAATCTGGGAAAGTAGAAAGTAGGCTGTTCTACACGATGTCCTTTGATAACTGGTATCATTACACCTCCGTCACAGAGCCTCCCCCTGAAACTATCTGGCCCGCCTCACTCCCCTAGATGTTCCCCCGCTCCATCACACTTGATTTTAATGAATGACTGACAGTTCATTCCCTTGAATCAGGTGTGTTGGAGCAGATAAAGATGCTGGACAACAGCTAGAAGGGACCAGGTGGAAAAACACTGGCCAGCAGCAGCAGAAGCAACTTTTAAATACAAGCATAGCCTTAGCAACCGATGCTGTTGAGACGGTAACATTGCCTCTCATATTGATACAAGTGCTGCTTAATGAAATGTTTCCTGTGAGTCCTTGAAAAATAAGGCATGCCTTTCTTTCTGGTATTGTTTTGTTGTTGTTTGTCTTCTCTGACTATTTACTGGCACATCAGCAGTTGTAGATTTCTGGTGAGTGTGTAGGAAGGCAGTTTGGAGGGGAAAAGAGGAGAAGATTTGTTTTTTCTGCCGTTGAAAGCAAAAATAAGGGGGAAAGAAAGTAATTATGTGGGAATTGGAGGCATAATGGCTTTGAAAGAAATCTGTTTCCCCTTTTTAGAGTGTGTGTGTGTGACCTCAGTTTCCCGAAGACATTGCTGGGAGACTCACATTTCATGCATTTTGAGTGCAAAGTATGTTTTTGATAATGCAATCCTAAACAGCCACTATCAAATCATGAGGGACGTTTTTGCAGAGAGACTTATTGATTCATTTTGGATTGAAGACAAATTCTGGTGTTTTATGAGAGAAAGAAAGAAAGGAAGAGAGACAGAATGGAAGAATGGAAAAAGGGAGTGAGAGAGAGAGCTGTTGAATACAACCGTCACATGAATGTTGCGGGAAAGCGAGACGTTGAAAGACAGAGAATGAGCAGTAATCTGATGAAAGCCTCTTTACTCCGCGGCTAGCTCACCTTCAGGCCGCGAGCAATGACCAAGGCTTAGAGAGGGATCAATGCTGAGACCACCAACCCACACACTACTCATATGTTTCTTCTTTAAAGTGCTCTAAGAGCATACATCTGAAGATACACTATGGATAACCAGACTCCACGGCTCTTTCTTCTCACTTCCATACCTGGATGCTCCATGTTATTTAGAAGCTTTTGTGTTATTGGGGATGATGGTGGGCTTGTGGGTGGGTGTGTATAGGTCACTTCTCAATGGATGTCTTGCTCAAAAGAGACATAGCGAGCGTGTGAAGAGAACGTTAATGGTTTCTCAGCACTCGCACAAATCACACAACTACATTTAAACTCATTGACCCAAGTCGAGGCTGCTTCAATGTGAGGGACCACTAGTTTGAGTTTAGAGGTACAAAAGGCTGCACTCATGCTTGTGAGGCTGACATGGCTGCGTGCGCCTGTCACCTGCTGACCATGACAACGTTTGCGTGGGACTCTCTGATTTTACAAGTGTTTGGTTTTGATATGAAAAGACAGGACGTAATGATCAGTTAAAATGAACGACAGGTGTGATGAAACAACTGTCAGCCTCATGATGCCACCAGAATCATGATTCCCAATGCGAAAAAACCCCACCAAAAAAACATAAAGAAATAGTCGTATCCTCTAAAATCCCTCCAAATTAACCAGTATTTAATCCCCCCCCCCATCTCTACACACATAAAAGCACCAACTGGTAGCCAGTCAGAGGCAGAGTAGGGCTTGTGCGGGTCTCTCGGGGGTGTCAGTTCAATTACCACATCAGCTAGCTAGCATTAACATTCGTGGTGCTAGCCCAGCCACTGGTGGTGCTGGAGGTAGAAGAGTTACGCAGCAGGAGGTTGACTGCTGCAGAAGGTACAGGATTTGCTAAACTGACTTCTATATTACTGAAGCAATCTGTCAAAGAGTTTCTCTAAGATTCCCAAACACTACACTCCTCGGTTTCCATGGTAGCGAAGTATACAAGCAAAAGACAGGGTTCTAGCAATGCTAGACAGCTACACCTCCTCCAAGCCATGCCGCCCCCCACCCTTACATTTTCCAGTGATATAGTCTATATAGAAAAGTCAAATTCGTCTTCACAACGAAACATAATCTTGCACAAAAACGCGGATCCACACGGGCACTCGGAAAGGGTCGACTCGGCATTCGACCGACTCTCCAAGCGACCCGGGTGTTTAGCGGCTCGGCTCACTCGCCTGCAGTGTGAAAAATGCAACTCGCGTCGTCTCAGGTTTCACGCACCTTTCTGTCGCATCCTGATTTTGTCACTGTGCCCCCTGTCAGGCTTCGCCTGTAGCTTCTTCGGCTCCCTTCCAGATTCGCCAAAAACTCCATCCTCCATCTGCGCGAGTTTGTATGCTTTGCAAAAGAGACAACATTGCAATGCACGCAACGACAACGCTTGACGTTCGACTCGGCGACGTCCACGATTTCGCTTGTTTACCTCTCAGTGTTCCGGCGCACGTTTACATGAAATGATGACGTGGTCAGCGCGATGACGTACGAGAGACAGGCACGCAACCCTCACAGCGGGAGTTCAGACCCGGGTCTTCTGGAAGCTTGAATGCGCCCTAATGCCGTGCAAACGCGGGTCCAAAAACCCGCGTTGACACGCGTTTTTCAGTGTGAAAAAGGGTATAAGTCTCTTTCTGCTTCCTTAGCAACTCTCACAGTACACCCCCCCCCCCACACACACACACACACACACACACACACACGTGCAGTGACAGATGGGCTTGATGGTAACATAGTCATCTTGTTAGTAATCATGACATCATACTCGCTGTCACACGCACATGGATGCCCTACCTCTCTTTAGTTAAACGAGAAAGGGAGCAGACAAGACGCTACCGGTGCAGACAGATGGTAACGGCAACGTGATCGCCATTGTTCAATACATACACGACCGCTAACGCACGAGTACTGTGGCAGGACAATACATTCCTGTGCTTCTAATACCTTTCTTTCACAATTCTTAATCTTGTTTGGATGGGATCCCTCTCTGTAGGCCCCAAAAGAGAGATGATCAAAGACTGACAGACACAATGTAAAGCTGAAGAGACAGAAAGGAGATTTGATTTATGTTGGTACAAATTCTTAAACAGGGAGTCAAACAAGACACATTCTCCTCCCAGGATTTTTCACCCCCCTTGTCATCTGATACCAATGCATTGTGAAGTCACTCTGTTCCATCAATATGATGCACACTGGGCTTTTGTTTACTAGAAAATAAGATGATGTCAATATGCAGTAAGGAGATCTTCGTACTCTTTGAGGTGACGTGAAGCACAATGACGGGAACCGGAGGGAATAAAGGTACAGAAGAGCCACTAAGAAGACAGTCCAAGCACAGTCATCGGGCTTGGTTGTCTGCTCCCCTGATGACCACAAAGTCCACTTACACTCATCATCTTATTGTTACTTATTTCACCCGCTTTGGAGTATTGCATGAAAAAAGGGTAAACATAGATGCTCCCTTGATGTAGGGTTTTTTTGTGCCTTTTTTTTTTTGAAAGCTCTGATGTAGCGAAACTTGAAAAACACAATGAATGAATTCCAAATGTGGTTGGGTAAAACACTTCTTGGTCCTAAAGAAGCTTTAACCCCTTAAAACTTGCGATACAGTGGGGATGTACCATGACACCCACTCTTGTTGGGGAACTGAAATGTGTTTTTGATCCATTTTGCCACGTTAATCCAACCCGGATCCCCTGTTGACTGTAGTTTATTGCTCTATTGGCCAACTGTGGTAGAGGGACTAAATCTGTAAGGTTTGTCCACCTTTGGACTGCGCTCTGGAGTATCGCTAGTGTGGGAGGTCACTGCTTTTGTCTCTTTACTGTATAGAGAAGAACGGAGAGACTTAATAGACGTAATATATTCATACTGCTATATTCATATTCATAATCTTCAATACAGAACATTTATGTACTACTGTTTAAATTAAAGGGGTTAGAAGTTGTCCTGGTTGGATATTTTAGTATTTTGCAGTCAAAACATCGTCTACGCTTTGCAGATTGAATGTCGTCAAAGTTAAACCACGAAAGCCTAGCTGGGCTACACTGAAAATATTCATTCGGAGGAAAGCTGGCTCCCTGCGCTGGGTATTGATGGTCTCGACCTGAGCCGGGGGGTAGGGTCTCACTTATAGCTTTAGTGGTATTAAAGCGGTTTACCTTGAAAACATTTCACCTGAGTTGAACTAAATCTCCATCCTTCTCTAGTCTAGTGAACTACAACCAAGTGAATCACCCAACCCAACCTTGGCTCCCTCACACGGTTGCTCCGCTACAAAAGGTATTGCAACATATTACATGTGCCGAATGGAAAATGTGCAAGAAAAAAAAATCCCCTCAACAAACTGAGATGTTTTCAGAGAGTTTCCAAGAGAAAACTGTGCGCAGTGATATTTTTTTGCTGCTGTAAGCACAAAAAAAAATAAAAAATAAAAATAGAGTTCACACCCATTTTGCTGGAGTAAAGTCATAAATCTTCAACTACAAAAATGGAGGCACAGTAACACTTCGGGCTGATTTAGCTCAGGATGATGTTGTTTTCTTGCAAACACTGACACACACACAGGAAGCTGACCTCAAGTTGCCGCGAGCAAAGATCAATACTGTCTTTTGATTTCAGTCGTCAGACTCCTGTCTGTGCGGAAACATCCATTTCAACTTTCTTGTACCTTGCAGATAAACCCAGTTGCTCACACACGTCTGACCGCTATGCTCTCCAGTACACAGGTGGAGATTCGGGACGAAGGTTCACAGTTCTGTCTTTTGAACCTGCTGAAACTTTCGTACGTGATATTTAATCAGCATTTTTTTTCTGTTTAATTATGTCAATCATCTCTTTGTCTTTTCTTTTTTTCCTCTGTCTTTCCTTCTCTCTCTCTCACTCTCCCTCTCTCCTCTGGAGAGCAACGTGTCCTCGTTCCGGTGATGCTCTGTCACCACGACTCAGTGAGGGGCCTCTGAAATATTCATACTGACATACACACACATGCGTACACAAACACACACACACACACACACACACTTATTCAAACACTTCATCTCCTTCCCAGTCAGTTTGCACAAAATCACAGAAGATTAGAAAATATCATTTATCCAGGCAGCAGCAGGTTTGGGGAAGTGAAGCTTAAGGCTTTTAAAGACTTACACACACAATAAGGGAGGAGACAACTACACCTTCTGTCAGGGTTTAGTTCTCAACATTTATCCTGTTTGTCCTGGAGTGTTGATCTAGTGTACAATTAGAGATACTGAACGGTTGATGTTTATTCAGGGAGCACAGGTGTATGTTTTGAACGTTTCAGTGTGATACACGAAATCTAATGTAACTGTCCTGCAACAGTTGTCGTGGCGAAGTCAACGCAAAACTGTTGAGTTGTAAATACAGTGTCAAAGCATGCCAGTGAATACGAGATGTGATAGAACTGGATAAATCACAAAACCCTTATTATAGTGTCAGCCATCTACACTATAATCTACCGCTGGCGTGGAAACGACAGGAACAAAGCAGCACTCCAACAGCGAGCACACAAAAATACAGAAAGTTTATTAAACTGTCAGCAATGTTGATGCGTAACCCGCCATTATTGGCCTGACAGAGGCGTGTGAGCAAGGGTATGACCGAGCTCATCATGAACTGTGATTTGTGTCAGACATGCTGTGCAGTGATTCAGTGCTTCCCGTTAGACTGCTGGGAGGAAAAGCAAGGACGCAGCGGCGTGCGGATGCTGGTGTCACCACAGGGTTTACATACGAGAGCTCTCAAGTGAAACTAGTCAATTAAATCTTTCTGTGAGGTGGAACAACCTTGATAAACATGGGCAGAAACAATTTACCCGCTGAAATAATTTGAAGTTTCTCTGTTTCTGAAGGGACACGGAGGCACAGTCCTCTCACTGAGTAGGAAGCTTGAGGTCTATTATTGCTGTTTATCACACAGAGAAACCAACAGTGAAGTAGAACTGGTATCTGGCATTAATATTAATTTAAAGCGCGATGCCTTCCCCCACATTTTTTTAGGCTGAGCACAATTCTATAATCCCGTGATGATTTTGGCTGCTCTAGAAAGGGTAGAGTCGACATCAGACACATACAAAAACGGGCCCACAGCACATTTGAGAATACGTTCCACCTCAGTACAGATGGTGTGTGATGACTTCAAGTGCAAATTGTTTCTGTGGAAGATGGAATCTCTGCTTCTAACGCCTTTCACTGTTTTATGATCTCCTCCTCAATGTCCGCTGTGTCTGTTTATTTATTTATTTTTTTGTTTTCTTTTTCCGTGCACTGACAAAAATATGGCACGATATGGCACGATACGCAGTCGTGGCTCTGTGAAACAATGTGACTCGGACCGAGCAGCATAACACGATTCTGGTCAGTTGGCTGCAGCTCGTGCTTGCGTGCTGTTTCTCTGTCAGCCACATCTTTGCCTAGTGGGAATCGACACCATGGCAGCAAAGAAACATTAAGGTCCCTCGAACTTACTGGCATTGAAACATTCTACTTGCTGCAGCAGATCTTTTATTCGGCCCCTTCAAGGTTGCTTATCCTCGTCTTTACAATAGTTTGATTTGGACTGTTATGTTGCTGCAAGCCCAACATACAAACGCTGGAGTGGCTCGGCTGTGAAGCTATTATTTTTATATTATTCAAGCTATTATTTTATGTAATTACTCAAGTGATGGGTGAAGCTATAGGCTTAAGCTATGCTTGCTATATCATTATTTTGGAATCAATTGGTGCATTCAGCTATTCGCAAACAAATGGCCGAATGTCTGCTCTGCTTCCCCTCACATGATGCTGAGTAATAGAGGCAGTGGCTGAGAGGGATCAGAGGTCAGGGGCCGTTCGCTGCCAAAGGCCTCAAAGAAATCACCACTGGTGGGCTCTTACATTCCCTTAGAGACCAGTCCCCTGTTCCGGTGGAAGGGTCCTTCTACCGCTACTGGTTGTTATGGAAACAGAGAGGATTTGACATTGTTGAATAATATCCTGCTTGTTCTGACCTCACAGGGTGGGTTTCTCTCTAGTCATGTCATCTCTTTGTGTATGCAGACAGTGTCGGGTCACCGCAGGGTTGAACCGGCAAAATCCTCTCCCATTTCAATTGATATTCAGCGCCTACAGTTGGGAGGTGTTAACTGAGGATAACTGCAACATCTGACTCGCTAAAAACTGTCACGAAAATAAGTGTTTTCTGTGTTTGAGACTCAGAGAGGTGACGCTGCACAGGGGCCTTATTTACTTTTTTTTAAGTTCTTTTGAACGCTGACATTCATATACGGCGAGTTTTTAGTGGCAATATAAACCAAAGAAAGTTTAAAGACGCCGACAACACTCAGTCAGCAAGAGGTCAAAACCCCGCTAAGTCACTTCAACAGTGTCGACTCAGTGTAGCAAAACACCATTCAGGAAGTGCTTCTACTCACAAGTGCTTTAAAAAAAAAGTAAAATTAAAAACAAAACGAGGCACATTATAGAAACTCATAATGGATTTGGAGCTGAACCATTAAGTAATAAAATGCCTCATATAAAAGTAATATGGGGCCTTGTATTATAGCTCCTACATGGCCTTTGGAGGGGGGAATCTCTGTTTAGTCTTCTACCCTACTATTTATCTACCCTTTTTTTCAGATCTCATTGATGAGGAAATGAGAAAACAAACAATAATGAAATGCACTAAAAGGAGACGAAAACTGATACCTTCTTAGTAAAGCGATTGAGATTAAAACTAAATCAAAATCAGCAGCTCAAAAATTCCCAGAGGCGCATCAAGAAATCAAGGTCAGAAAAAAAAAAAAGAGGATGATTAATGTGACACGGAACTGAATTAAAGAATTAACACTTGCTGGCTGCTGCCTGTTATCTTAGAAGAGAGCTATCAGAACATTAAATGTGGGTCGCTGAGAGCTTTGTGAAATTGTACTTCAGCACTGGTTTCAAAAATGGGGAAATACTTCATCTTCTGGCACCAAATTATATCAGGAGAGTAGAAAGAGTGTGCAAGAAACTGCATCTATTCTGAAGAGAGAACGGCATTGCTGTTGCCAAGGAGGCTGCCTGTACTCACCTGATTTGTTTACTTCTGATGCAGGTACTCTAATAGTATCATTCTCTGTAAATACCATTCTATTCTCATAGCTTTATGATTTTTGTCTTGTAATATTGCTACTACCACTCAATGCCTCTGCAAGTATTTTTCACCCAATTTGGCCCTAATACTCGGTTGTAGAATGGAACGGGTGGGTTGATAGTGTAAATATTGTCATGATGAGATGATCATTTGTGTGGAGCGTCACCTGTCGTTCATTCTCACCCGGATCTTTATGTTGGGGTCCTGAATGAAGTCTCTCTCCTCTCTGGAGTCACTGGAGTTTTCCCATATAGGACACTGGAAGTCTGCCAGTAACTTCTCCGGTTTTTGGCCCGGGTTGCGGCCGCATGTTCCTGGATGAAGGATGTGTTTGTGTGTCACACAGACCCCTCTGGTGATAATGAAGGACCGCATGTAGTTTGATACTGATACAGAGGCAGGGTCAGTATCGCTGTCAAAGTCTGCTGGCTTTAACCGCCCTGTATTAATGCTAATCAGCTTCCATTTAGCTCTGAGTCACACGCTCCTGACGTCTCCCACAGGCAGCCTGCCTCATACCGTGTCATTAATATATTTCATCTTATTCCGTGTTAATGCTTTTAATTCCGTATTAGTAATGACAAGCAACCCACCTGAGTAGTTCTGATGAAGAGTACGATGGCTACTCTTGCTCTCAGATGATAATTAGATGCCTTAATGACTCAAGGAAACATTGAGCAGGCTTTTCTTTGGACATTGTGGATCTTATAGTCACTGAAGTCTATTAAATTCTTTGGCTTTTATTCATTGATTCCAATTAATTATACCAAACGAATGTGGTTAGGGCTTGAATTAAGTTGAGGGATTGATTAGTGACGGTGTGCTTTTTGCTTCCCAAATCAGTACTGAAGTTAGTGTGTGTGCGTGTGTGTGTGCGTGTGTGTGTGTGTGTATTCCACAGGTTGTGGGGTCTTGAATGTGTCTGTGGGGACAAACAGATCATCAAATTTGGCCTTCCGTAGCTTATGAAGACAGTCAAGATCAACAAAGGTGTTCCTGCCACATTACGTTGCCTCGTTCTGTTCACGTTTTTAGTGAGACGACGGAAAGATTTTACTCCAAAAAGAACCGACTTTGAAGCACTTTGGTTTCAACAGGTCTGACATAGCATAACAGGTAAGCAACTCAATATTTCCTACATCAGCGAGTAACGGTGATAATCAGTATGAGCTCAATACTGAGCAAAAATAATTGTGGTTATTATATTTAGCTGTGATTGTGTCTGGTGAAGAGGGAAGTCTTGGTCTGAGGTTCTACTAAGGTTTGTTACCATTGAGTCTCAAGGAAGTGAAGTAAGTGGGTGTTATGTTCTCTAAAGACATGGCAACCATAGGCGTGATGCTTGCGTGCAGCAGTACATCATCACCTCTTAATGCACTGTAACAAGGGTTTATCCCCCCTCTCCTCCAACACACACATGCTGGTGGGGCGTTTGTGTGCGTGTGAGCAGGTAGATTGTATGTACTTAACATGACAAGTGCAGTGACCTGAAAGAGAAAATCAGATTAAGACAATGGATTCAAAGTAACAACAATTAACATTTAATCTAGCTGCAACCCACTGAGATGGAGTAGAAGGTTTGCTGGGATTCTGTAATGAGAGGAGGTTGATATGCTTCAGGGGAGCAGTACTGGTGTACTTGTTACGCTCAAGAATACAAAAAAAGAAACACTCACTTCAGTTAAAACTCCAGAAGATGGTACTTGGACATGGACTGTATACTGAAAATGTAAAATGTACTGCATCATACACATTATTTACATTTTTCATTCGACAAAATTTGCTAAACAAAGATTTATCAAAAAAGGTTGGGCGTGGGGTGTGGGCGGGTGTCGGCCTCGCTGCTGGCCCCTTAGGGTGCTCTGGCCAGATCTCAGGCTGGAGGGGGTCTATGGGTCCTCTGTCTGCCCTGTCTCTCTGTGGGCTGCCCCTGGGCGGGGGTTGCTGCTCCTATGCTTTCCTGCGGCTCCTGGCATGGGTTGGGCCCGTGGCTGTTTCCTGGGAGGGGGGGGGGGGGGGGGGGTGCGCCTGGGGCTCCCTGTGTTCTGGGGGTTTCTGGGTGCCCTGGTGGCTTGGTCCTGACCTGCCTGCTATCCTGGACTGGGGGCGTGATGTTCTGGTCCCCCACATCAGCTACAGTCAGCTACCCACAGCATCCAAGACAAACCGTAGCACACACACACGTGCATACACACATACACACATGCGGTGCACAGCTGGTCCATAATCACACACTCAGACATTTATTTGAAAAATTATAGTAAACGAAATGGTAAATCTGCACTGGAAATTCTGCAACCAATGTTTTTCCTTTTTTTTCTCTCTGTTGTTATTGTTGTTAATGTTTTTTGTTTGTTTGTTTGTTGGTTTTTCTGCTATTGTTGTTGTTATGTGTCCCCCCCCCCCCGTCCTTGTCTTCCCTATCCTGTCCCTGTTCTCTCTTCCTATCCACTCCTGAGCCTCAGTCCGGTTGCTTTATCAATGAACCAATACCATTCCTAATAAAATTAAACACAAATGGCGATAGGAGGAGTTTATCAGATTCCTCCGTTGCAGAGTAAAACTGCTTCAGTACAACAAGGCACCAGGAACATCGATACTGCTTGGCCCAGCTGCTGAACAGGAATGGTTTAAAAAAAAAAAAAAAAAAAAAGGTTATAATTTACTGCTTCCAACTCCGGGTTATTTTAAAAATAATATATATTTGATTTAATTTATTTGATTCTTTCCCCAACTCGAAAAAGAGCCCAAAGAAACAAAACACTGGTCCTCACAGGCAGCGCCTACCTGCTTTACTGTGGGCACATCGTCAGTGTTAGCAGACCAATGGGAACCGTTCTCAGACTCTGATCAATCAAATTATTTCCACATTTGAAACAACTTTATACGCTTATACCGTTGCAGGGAGTAAAACCCCAAAAACCCCAAAGGTGCTTTTATCGCTCACTTTGCTGGATATTTGAGGAATAATGCCGGAAAAGTAACTTTCTGTCAGATGTCATGCAAGTATTTCATGAGAATATGTTGCATTTTGACCCCGTCAGTTGAAAATGTTTAAAAGATGATCCGACATCGATTCCCCCAAATGGAAACAAGCTGTTTATTTTTCTGCTTTAAGTGCTGTCCAAAATGAATGAGGTGTAAATTGAATTCACGACATCCCCCTCAAGACTGTGTTTGCTCCCTGTTGATCTGGAAGGGAGTGAGGTCGGAGGTTTCATCAGTAAAGAGTTGTGATCGGGGCCGCGCGGAGGCTGCGAGGATTACAAACACACTGGAAAACCTTGAATAGCTTGAGGAAGTGCACACACACACACACACACACACACACACACACACACACACACACACCTTTCACTGATTAAAGTGTCATCTAAAGAGATGCCAGATAGAGATCAAGACCATGACTGCGTAATAGATGCAGTTCTATGTAATTTATTCATGAAAGATCTGGCTCTGCTGAGGAACCCACTGCATTTATGGCACTTAAATGATGCGTCTATTTAAAGGTATTTACTGTGGAGTCGGTCTTAATTTGTGTCTCAAATGGAAATTAAACCTACGGGATTTGGTGCTTGAAAGTGTGCAGCATTGTGTGGGTGTGTAGCTAACAGGTCCTTGAATCCTGCACATTGAAGAGCAGCTGTGAGGTTTACTTTTTTAAATCCTAATGAATTTAATGTATCGCTGTTTTTCTTGCTAAAACTGTAAAATCCCTGCGAGATCTCAGCTTGAGATGAAGTTATAGAGAGAGGGGTTTTTAATGCGATGTGACTGGGTTTGCCCCCTGAAGTCTTCAGAGACGATGTGGGAAAGGTAATCGACTTTGATCACTTTTATGAACTTATGGCAGAGATATAACAGAAAAAGGATCCAAAAGGACGCCTCGGGCAACTTTCATCAGACTGAAGTCCACAGAGTCATCAAATATTGCTTTTAAGAAAAAAAAAAGAAAAAAAAGTAAAGGTTTGGTTTCCCAAGCAGCGTGTCAGCAGCGGATGCTGCACTCCTAATTTGTCTAAGAATAAAGTATATTTTATGCAACAGTGCAGCATTTCGACTCAACATCTCACTGCGAAGGCTTTTGTTATACGGCGTTTACAAAAGAGGAATTATGGTTTCAGTAATTGCTCATTACCGACCCACAGTTTAATATAAAACTTGCCCTTTTTGTTCCCCAAGTGGAAACCAATTAAATATTGTCAGCAGAGTCTAATTATGTACTGTAGGCAAACATTAATTTACTGAATATTGTAACAACCTGCGTTATCTTACATAACACTAGGAACAATACTTTTTTTGTGCGTTAAATTAAAACAGCGGTGCAAATTCGAATTTGTTCTCTCTCAGATGAGATTTGTTTCATGCTCTTGACTCATCTGGGTTGTGCACTTTTCACCTCAATGGAGAAAAAATATTCTCGTTCATCTTTTCTATGATTTTAGCTGCACACAGACCTCAAGGTCTCTCTGGAGTTTTGTTTCGTTTATGCCAGGCGTCAACAACAGGCTGTTTCATTACATGTTTTTTTAAATTTGCAGAAATCCTAACATTTGAGGCAGGTTAGCATAAACATCCATCCATCGTCACCTTCCGCTTATTCCTTACTAGTAAGGGTCGCGGGGGGTCTGGAACCTATCCCAGCATCTACAGGTGAGAGGCGGGGTTCACCCTGGACAGGTCGCCAGTTAGCATAAACATAAAAAACATTATTCAAACTGGGTTAAAATGCTTCCAAATCTTATGCAAGGGTTTTGTACTTTAATTTTTCCATTCGATTTGTGAAGAACAAGGAAATAAGTCAAACTTAACTGCAGCCAAAACCTAATTCAGGAGCAAAATCTATCAGTGAGGCGTGATTATACTGGAAATCCCAGGCAGAAGTTACTGCGCCAACCTGAAACGCCTGCTTCAGGACCGTGCATGGATGTGCGGACGGTCGGATCTTTTCGTCTAATCCTACGATGGTCTCTCAGAAACAGAAGTTTAATACTCAACAGGTTTCAACAAAATGATCCCCTCACACTGAGATGATGGTCTCTGTTTCTACGTGTTTCACAAGAAACATTAGTATGAGCTTTCAGCTATCCGCAGTGTAACAAACACAATCATTACCTGGCTGTCACCAGTGATGGCAGGTCACGGGCAGTCATGGATGGTGCTCTCTGCAGGGCGCTGGATTTGCATGCATTGGCTGTGGTAGCTGTGACAAGGGGAGTCAATGAGGGAGGGGCACAAGCTCTGGAATGCTGTTGGGGCATTAAAACATGTTTTTAATCGAGCAGTGATGCCATGGGCCGAATGTTATAACTACAGTATAGGATAAAAAACAAAAAAAGCAGTTTATGTAGTCGAGGGCCAAAATTGCTTCAACACCATCTGGGTCCGTGTGTGTGTGTGTGTGTGTGTGCGTGTATGTGTGTGAGTGTGTGTGTGTGTGTATGCACATTGAAGTGTTTGCTTTCTTTATCTTGGGGGCTCACAAGCAGCCTTGCTTTGCCACACATTTCCCACAAAATGCAAATGAATGCAAATGAATTCACTCGGTCTTCCCGTGGTTACCATTATGTGTGAGGTGCCCGGCAGATTTTCCTCTACCAGTCAAATATTTCAAAATATTTCCCAACAAGTTTTTTGCAGCTTTTTTCAGCGGTTTAGTTTTAAGTCGTGGTCAAATTATTTATTTTTGTCATTTCTGTGATAGTAGCAGTGCTGAGATCTTCCTGTTGTCAAAGTTCTGCAGGATGTTTGCTGCTCTGTCAGCACTCACAGCTGAGTGCTCAGCAATCAATAACCATTCTTTTTCTCTCTCTTTCCATCACTCTTTCTCTCCTCCGTGACCATTTACAGGTAGACACATGCCAATGGGTGAGGCCCACTGATTCGCGGCTCCCATCACAACCCCTCTGCCCCGCCCCACCCCCCACCCTTCTACTCTCTTCCCTGAAACACTAGCTCCCCTCGCTCCGGTCAACATGGGGTCCACAAGCCAGCTGCTGGGTTTGGCCGAGGTGGGGCTGAGATGTGACCGGGAGATTGAGAGGAGATATGAGATCGTCCCGTCTGTGGTCTGCTCCATGAGCTGCCTCTTCGGAATCATCTACTGCTTCTTCGGTAAGTGAAGTCAAAGCTTTAATCCACCTGAAGCTCTCTAGATGTAGTAAGTTCCTCATGCATTAAATGGAATCACTGAGAAAACTGGCTGTGTTCTAATGTGTTCTACAACCTGGTGGATAATTACCATCAGTTAAGTGAAATAGCTGCTGTCTGCTGATGTCACAGAGGCCTGCAAGTCCTGTTTCTCTTCATATTTACAGGAACCAATATTCCCCCTTCTGTTGTAATGGTACTGCAGGTTCAGGATCTTGGTTTGTGCAGAAGTAATTCTCATCTCCTCTCTTACAAAGTCAGCCGTGATCCTGATTAGTCGCAGGAGTTTTTGAGGAGGCATGCTCACCTTCCCATACCCCACTTTTCATGGTGCTAAGCTAAGCGGTCAGGCAGAATTTTGTTACCCAAATGCATGGGGGGGGGCGAGTGAAATAAGTGCATTTCCCAAATTTGGCATTTTCCTTGAATGCAAAAAAAAGACAAATCTGACTGCCTGCTGTCTTTTTAAATTATATTTTATGCTTTTTCTTAAAGTGCTGTTTCTTTCAACTAAACCTCAATAAATAAAAGCAGAAAATGAGCAGCGTTATCCTGCTGATGATAAACACCAGTCCGATCTGGTGATGGACTGCCTCATATTTCATAGCTGTTGTTGTTTTTCCTCCCTCAGAGGGAATCAAAAGATTCATCCGTGTTTCATTTATTCGTTTATGAGGACAACACACATTGATCAACATATTTTTAAATGCACCCATGCTAGCCAGCTGGCTCATTTTTTTTAACTGTAGTCCCAGTACGAGATGTTCTGAAACCAATAAAAGGCGTACACATTTACATAAACAACACAGAAAACAAGACACCAAAAATAAAGCAAAAAAAAAAGAAGAAGAAGAAGAAGAGAGAAAACAATTTCAGAACACAAGCCATGCAAAGTAACAGGAAATGGTAAAACATCAGTAGAATAATACAGAAGCACAAAACACAATTGGAGTTCATCCCAGCCGCATAAAGCAGCATAAAATCAAGCAGTACTGATCATAACAGCCATGAAGAGCCACAAAAAAACAGAAACCCAGAAAAGATGATTGAGAGGAACATTTAAAGTTCTTAATCGAGGCTGACTTTGGTGCTCAGAGAGCCACTTCCTTTGATTGCATGAGAAGAATTAAAGAGTTTGAATGTAAAGTAATCACAGGAAAGGCTAATCAATAAATAATTAGAGAGATGGTTACAGGCTTTTAAAGAAAGGCTGTTTGTGTTGCCACATAAAAAGATTAATTAAAAGTTTTAGCGTCATTTGAATAGTGAGCAGCAAAATGGTATAAAAGTTCTGCAATAATGACAATGCACTCAGAGGGTTTCATGTATTCAAGGTACAATGTATTTCTGTGTATTGCCTCAGGTTGCCTCGTGTACTTATTTACTTACACAGCTGCTGTTTAATTAAAAATGGCGACGCCCGAGGTTTCAGTCTTGCTGTTGTTATGTGAGCCAATGAAAAAAGCAGATGCCTTAAAAAATCTACTTATAAGTGTGAACATTGCCGTTAGATAGTGGGTCACCTGTAGAAACGGATATTGCTACAAATATTGTTCACTTATTCAGGGCCAGGCAATAGCGCCCTCGTGGAGGTCTGGAGATCCCCCACTTAGTCATTTTTATGTATGTTAATCCCTAATTAATGAGCCAAATGCAGTACAACGACCTAATATGTGGGATTAGATTAGTTAACCTTCCCATTTTCTCCACCATCAATCTCCAAGTGATTCTTGTACGTCCAGATTATCCTTGAGTAACAATTACAGCAGGCGTCAGTGCCCTCCTGGCTGCCTCCTTTCTAAAGGTCACCTGGGGGTTTGCCACACTGTGCAGCTTTCACGGTTCCACCAGCAAAACATAGTGCAGCCCAGGCTTGGTTCTGTATACGTCGGTCCACCCCAGAGTTTATTCTCTTCATTTGACTTCCGTACATGTTCTCTTTAGTGCTGCCTCATTTCAAATCCAGGAATGTGTGAACACAACTAAGGCGGCGCATTGATTAATTCATGCAGTTATGCTCCGCGGAAATATTGTAAATGAAGGAATTACTTTTAGAAAGTTGCCATCATTTAATCTCTATATGTGAAACGAGGACCAACACAGACTGAGAGTGAGTGGCAGCAGAGACCACGTTTTAGCTCTTGATATGTTTCATTGCAGCATTTCTGAAGTGAGGAGTGATACATTTGAGAGAAGAAATTTCAACTCATATTTCCTGGAATACTGAGTGTTCATACAAAGACGCAGCGGGCGTGATGGTAAAGATGTACAAGAGAAAGACGAGAAGGGACAGAGGAACAGCATTAGCTGGCATGAACAGATGGGACGGAGGGTGAGGGGAGCAATGAGGAATAAAAAAGGGAGGAGAAGAAAAACGAGGGGAACAGTTAAACTAAAGGGGAGTGAAAGTAGAAACCAGATTGTAAGAAAAGTGCAGGTCAGGTAGAAAAGGGAAAGCCGAGGTGAGATATCTCAACACTTGATAATTAGTTTGGACGTTATGTGATGGAAAGTGTTCACGCTGGTTTATTACTCCACCGAATGTTGAGGTTGTAGTTTTAGAAAGACTTGACTTTCTCTGTCAGACTTGTATTCATCTGGCCTGAAGAACCAGTGGTGCGCTCAGAGACCTCCACCAAGGCCAGCTGCGCCACGCTTAAGTAAACTTTTATCAAGGAGCCGACTTTGATCGCTACTGCTGGAAAGCTCCATTTCTTGAGAAATTTACAATAATGTAAAAAAAAAAACCCAAACTCAAAATAGCGACTTTAAAGAAATATAAATCATTATAAAGTCTGTAATTACTATTATACCAATACCAAAAGTATTGAAAATGTTAAAAAAAACATGTCTTATCTCACAATGTAAAGATCAAATGGACAAACCCTGGCTCCTCCCCCAGGCCTCCCTGTCAATCAAGTATAGTATTCATCCTCCCGACAGTTATTGCGTAATTTAACTGACGGAACAACCAAAAAAACGGAACCAATCAGCGATAACAAGCTGCTTTGAAGAATACAGCGTCTGTTTATATTTGAGGATTTAGGGCGAAAAACAGCCCAGTAGAAGGGAGAAAAGAAGTGTGTCAAATAAATGAGGTATGGTCACGGGGGAGGAGCATGGACAGTGGTCTGGAGGAGAGGAAGAGTATTGTTTGGCTCAGCTGTGCAACGCCTGATTACACAAAGATAACAATCTAATGTTGATTCCCCTCAAGACAGAATCCAGTCACAGAGAGAAAGAAGGAGACGTCTAGAGAAAATAAAAGGAGACGCGCAAACATTATTAAGCACAGAAGCAAGGACCAAGGAGATTAAAATGGATGATAAGTTGAAATTTCAATGCTTTGGGGTCTTTTATTCTGATGTTTTTGCAATAAAGCGCATTAAAAATTCAAGACATTGTGAGAAAGAAGAAGACAGAAAGCCAAGAAAGCCAGAAGGGGCCATGTGAGGGAGAAGAGAGAGCAGCTGCTGTCTTCAGCACGCCAGACTAATGAATGTGGATGACCTTTTGTAATAAGATGATTATCTTATTTTGAGGCAATTCTATAAAGGTTTGAAAATGCACTTTATCTGCTTTTTCCTCCACACTCCAATAAGGAAATGAATCTGTCGGTGTAAACAAACTTCCCCCGAAAAGGAAGCTGGCTGGTCATTCATTACGTTGTAACACTCAGTGTGATAAAATAAACAAAACCTTTCATTTTGATTAATGTCTCACAAAAAAAAAAACCACAAAATAATGAGCATTTAATCAGCAGACAGAGGAGAGAGGGAGAGCGAAAGAGAGAGAGAGAGAACTGTAACTGAAGTATGATAAGAGTTTATCAAACGTAACTTACTGGTGCATTACTGGTCAATAATAATTTCCCTTTTAGATGACTAATGGAGAATGTAATAGGAACAGTCATACAATCATCCATCCAGTCTTTGAACGTGTTTTGATAAATTCTTATTGAATGTTTTATTGTTTGTGCCATATCCCAGAGTGGTAGAACCTGGTCCCCGGGAGAAGCTCAGCGGAGATAAAATCAGTTTTGGCAACACAAGATTACGGGGTTTTCAAGCTTGGCGACCAATTAATTAATTGCTTATTCAATTTTATTACAGTTTCAGTAACAATTATAAAACCATAAAGTTAGCTGTTAAAAACTGTTGAGCTCTCACAGAAAAGAAAAATGAGGAATCCCCTCAGTTTAGTTATTTTGAGGACACAAAATAGATGTTTTTCCTTCGATTTAGTCAGTTTGAGGCCATGAAATATAACTGGTTACCTCAATTTAGTTAGTTTGAGGCCATGAAATAAACTGGTTACCTCAATTTAGTCAGTTTGAGGCCATGAAATAAACTGGTTACCTCAATTTAGTCAGTTTGAGGCCATGAAATAAACTGGTTACCTCAATTTAGTCAGTTTGAGGCCATGAAATTAACTGGTTACCTCAATTTAGTCAGTTTGAGGCCATGAAATAAACTGGTTACCTCAATTTAGTTAGTTTGAGGCCATGAAATAAATTGGTTACCTCAATTTAGTTTGAGGCCATGAAATATAACTCGTTACCTCAATTTAGTCAGTTTGAGGCCATGAAATATAACTGGTTACCTCAATTTAGTTAGTTTGAGGCCATGAAATAAACTGGTTACCTCAATTTAGTCCGTTTGAGGCCATCAAATATAACTGGTTACCTCAATTTAGTCAGTTTGAGGCCATCAAATATAACTGGTTACCTCAATTTAGTCAGTTTGAGGCCATGAAATAAACTGGTTACCTCAATTTAGTTAGTTTGAGGCCATGAAATAAACTGGTTACCTCAATTTAGTCAGTTTGAGGCCATGAAATATAACTGGTTACCTCAATTTAGTCAGTTTGAGGCCATGAAATATAACTGGTTACCTCAATTTAGTCAGTTTGAGGCCATGAGCTACAAGTCTTTTCCTTAAATTGGTATTGTTGAGCCCACAAGATAGAAGTTGTTCCTTCAATTTGGTTATTTTGAGACCAAGTTGGTCGCTCTATTTGGTTATTTTGTGATATAGCATGTTCTCTTTATTCAATCTGTTCATACCAAAAGATATAACTTCTTCAAAAGTACAAAATAATGTAATTAATGAACAAAATATGTCATCATTTTCCAGCAGTGAAGAGGCTTTGTAGTTTCCTCAACAGCATTTCCAACCGTCTTGAGCGCCATGTTGTTGAACCAGGGATTTTATGTCTTCAGCACTGAACGATACTGATTCACTTTTCATTGGCATGTAACTGATGTCATGTGGCCATCATGTACTGTGATGTAAAAAGGTCCTTGCCATTTCATGTATTAATGAGGTTGGGTTGATGATGGTCTCTTTTATTAATTAGTTTAATTGATTTGTTTAATTTGTTTGTCGTTGTTTTAATTAAGTTTAAGGGTGTTTCTGTCAGTGGTTGAAAGTAATCGATCAAATCTGACCTTTAATACAGCTTTATTAACCCTAGTATAGCATTTTGTGTGTGTGTGTGTGCATGTGTGTGTGCGTCCATATTCAGGCTGTAGCCAGCATCACGTGTCATAATCACCCTGTCATTATTGATTTCAGGTATTTGCTGTGATGGAACAGGTGTTTCTGTTCACACACACACAAACACACACACACACACACACACACACACACACACACATGCACACACACACAGGCGCCTCTGGTGTTTGTGTGCTTGTCGTGGCTTCACCCTGATTTGTTTGCTGTCTCCCCTCCAGGCTACAGATGCTTCAAGGCGGTGTTGTTCCTCACAGGCCTCATGTTTGGCTCGGTGGTGATCTTCATGCTGTGCTACAAGGAGAGAGTGATGGACACTCAGCTGAGCATAGAAGCGTCAGTCGGCATCGGCCTGGGCATCGGGACTCTGTGTGGCCTGGTGACCATGTTGGTTCGAAGTGTAGGACTGTTCATGGTGGGCCTGCTGCTGGGTCTGCTGGTTGGAGTGGCGTCACTGGTGGTGAGGAGACATGTTTATTCACGTACTGTAGAGCAGAACATGAAATAAACAAATGCATCCAACAAGTTCCCTTCACTGTACGTCAGGGTTGCCGACCTCAAAACATTGGAGCGCACACGCCCGAGAGAGAGGCTGATTAATTTTTACTTTTACATAGGATCCAGCATAAGGCAGGAGTTCCCAGTGTAGTAATGTTTAAAATTTCAATTTCAATTCTTTCTGAAAACCAGTATTATAACTATAATTAATAGCAGGGGAATTTTAAAGCCAGATAAATTACGCTTTCTTTGGGGTCCTGAACTGAGACGTTTTAGGTTACGTTCATTGCAAAGACCACTCGTCAAGACCCTGGCGGCCCTCGTTGAGTGACAACAATTTACAAAACGATGTATCGAATGAAGAAATCTATCCAAATTCTCCTCCGTAGCTCTTCCAAGAACGTACCTGCTGGTTGCTGAACTGACCCAGGAGTACATACAGATTACATGAAAATTTTCGGGCAAAACTTTGTTTTTGCAACCACTGATTTTATTTTTTTACTTCTTGTTTTTACTCCTCTCCATGGTCTGCAGGGCTCTGTGAAAGAGATGTGTCTTTATTCATTACGGTCAAAATTCACTCCATACACCAAAGCGTTCTTGCTCTAAAACCCCAGTCGAATGTTGTGTGTATGATTGCGGTTATTTACACAAATCAAACCTGATGCAAGCAAACTACAACCGAGCTACAGCTGCAAGGCAAGTCTCTACTTGATTCTTCTGAAGGGGTTGCATTTTTTACTAGTTTTGGCAACAGTGTGGGTGGCACGGTGGTGCAGTGGTTCACGCTGTTGCCTCATAATAAAAAGGTTCTGGGTTCGAGCCCCCCCCTCGCACCCAAAGGCTGCTGGGTTAGGCTTCAGCCCCCCGACCCTTTACAGGATAAGCAGTAGAAAATAGATGGATGGCAGCAATGTTGTAGTCCTTTTGGATTAAGTTACACTTCATTAAATAAACTTCATTTTTTAAAATTCATCCTGAGTGTGTGACTGCATTACTAGAAACGGTGATACCGAGGGAGGCGTGCTTTTTTTTATGTACTGCTAAGGTTTTAACCACTTTCTCATGAGTGTTTGGAGGCTCAGCATACACACCAGCCAACATCCAAGCCTTCACTGTCAGACTGAACGTAGCTATGCCCCCAACATAGATGTGCGGTTTAGTCTAGATGTTATCAGAGCTGACTGCAGACCACACAGGCAGACGCTCTCCTTCCTTCAACCGCGGAGGTCAGTGGACTGGAGACGTTAATAATCTTGAGTTAAATGCCACATGAACATCTGCTTCACCGCTGTGACACATTCCATCTCTGTGTTTGTACACCGCGGCCATCATCTGCCTCATTTAAACGGACTAAAACAATTTGCCATGACCGATTAATATTAACCTCTAACTCTTCCCGTTATCTCTCTCTTTCAAAGGTCATGGAGGAGTTCTACCACCCTAGAACAGTCTGGGTTCCGCTGGGCGTTCTTCTGGGTTCTGGAACTCTGTTTGCTGTCCTCACTCTTCAGTGGCAGCGCTGCTTCGTCACCTTCTCTACTGCAACCTTCGGCGCCGCCATCATCACCGTCACCGTGGATTACTTTATAGAGCTGTTTGCCTTGGTACACTATGTCTACGAGAGACTCCGGGTAGGCACGTCTGGGGAGTGTGTGTGTAAGCTAACTGTGTGACAGCCAAGCAGAAAGAGAAATGTTTTTCATTTATTTGACGAGAGTGCGACCCATTTATTTTGTGTGTGCGTGTTTGTGAGTGTGTGTATTCCACATTGTGAGTTTTAGGGTGGTCGTGTGTGTACTCGCAAGTGTGCACATCTAGCAATTTGCTTTGTGCCTGGCTTTCATTGCTGAGCTGTTTGCCTGTTGGTGTGTAAGTACCTTCATGAGGAAAAATTTGAGTTGAAACTGAGGACTTTTGACAAAATAACAAAAGGCAGTTTGAGGGTTAAGACCTGATTTTACCCCCCACCCTCCCTGAATAGGCAGCCAGTGCACGTCCTCTGCAGGTCTCTGGTCATGCATCACCTAGAGAATATATATTCAACCTGTTCATGTCTTCATGGTCTTGATATCGCAGGTGTTTCCACTTCTCTCCTCTTCTGTGGAGCTTTCATGGCAGGTGGCACCAACGCAGGTTTAGAGCGTCTGCAGTCGTGAAGTGGAATGCGTCCTCATACATATTCCCTCAAAATTATCCCTCTTCACTGTGGACTTCATAATAATGCTCCCTTCCATCCGCCCTCAAGAACCTCACGCCCTGCTTTAAAGATTCACGATTAACGATAAGTTTAAGACTGAAGACGAGAAAAGTCTAGAGAGTCTGCACGCTGTAGCTCCCTTTCCAAGCAGTTTAATGCTGCATTCACAGTTTACCCTCACGAATGTACCATTAAATTGCATGAAAAGAGAGCTACAGTAGGCAGACTTTCCCTTATTTTTAAGCTGTTCTTTCATCCTCTGGTCCAGCACCTCCCTTAAATGTTTTTTATACATGGGCAACTATGTGTTGTTTATCAGATATACGGTCCCAATTATCTACTAAAAGCAGGAGAAAGCCAGCAGCAGAACTTTCTTATTATTTAAGACAATAATTTGGTTTACTTCAAAGCATGCATATTAGATACTAGCTATGCATTTGGGCCTTAAACTGTAACCTGACCTACAAAAAAGTGTAAGTTTCCTTTGAAATACCAGTATGCACATTCAACTAAATGCATTCATGTTTGTTCATGGCCGCTCCAAACTGGACGTTTTGTTTGTTTTGCGCTTGAGTGAAAGTGTTTGTGGATTATTGAGTATACGGCTGGATGAAGACAGACTTGGAATGTCCTGGAAGGCTTGTTTGGGAGTTTGTTTTGCTATTGTAAGTTACACTTCAGGTCTATGTGCTTAAGTTATTCATTGTTTCATCTCATCAGTGAGTAATAGAGTTTCTCAGAAAGTCCTAAAAAGATAAATAAAAAAGATAATATCTCTAATATTAATCTCAATACCAGTAAATGTAAAAAGCTCACCTTAGAGCACTTTGTTCGAGTCTCGGGATGAGACTGCAGGATGGAAATGAGAGGAGGAAGTGGGTCAGTCCTTGATTTGGTTCTTGATCTGAGAAAGTCTGTGCATTTAGAAAGTGTCTGGATGAGTCACAGGTTGGTGATGCCATCAGCTATCATGTTATATTTAATGCTGCCATATACCAATGCAAATGTTCGGGAAATAAACCAAAAAGCTTAATAGAGATATGAGTGTATGATAGGCAGAAACAGAAAAGGACAGTTTTGGTAATGAAATGAATTAAAATAGGTAAGAAATCTCAAAGTCTAAAGGGTATTTCCAGTGAGCAGCACTGTACATCAGCCTGTCAGGAAAGAGCTAATAAACGACCTGCGAGAGTCGAGCAAGAGATAGTTGGAAAGAGAATTATCGCCCACTTGCTGGCTGCACAAGAGCGTACACAAATTACCATGTGATGACTCATTGTGCAGTCAGACTGAATATAACTTCACATTCATTTCTGTGCGGAATGGACTGAGACAGATTTGCTTTTCCTACCTGTACGGGAAACATCAGCAGCCAGAGGGAAGCGTGTGCAGAGGTCGAAACAGCTTCCGGTGGTGAATTGAGCAGCTTTTAGTTCAATCAGACTGAACTTTGACTTGCAAAATCATTTAACCCTCCCGTGGCCACTTAGTTTAGGGCATAACTGAATGGTGAAATGATTCAAGTAGAAGAGGAGAGATATTTCATGAGAGGAGAAGCTAATTACAGTCAATTTTATGCCAGAATGCTGTATATTTTACAATGATTGACAATTTTGTAAGAATAAAAATGACTCTGAGAGGCTTTGCCTTTTGAAAGTTGAATTGTCTTCTCGACACAGCACATGAAACATCTCAAAGAATGCCAGGAAAGTCCAAAAATAACAGCGATAACAATGGATTTATAGATCTTCTTAGCTGCCTCAGTTGTCGTGAATCTGGATTTTTTCCTCCCTGGTTTTTGAGGATGGAAGGCCTTGACACTCGGGTAGTTCCGAGGCTTCACCCGTAGACTCAAAGAGGATGTCCTCAAACTACCCATGCAGTAGAACACAAAGTGATGAGTCAATGAATGAATAATGAAGATTAATGTAACAAAAAATATTAATAATAAATGTTATGCATTGTGAAAAACAGAGACTTGCACCACAGTTAGTCTGCTAGACTTCTGAATGCTCACGCTAGTAGCAGTTCCTCCTGTTTTAGGCTAAATGGTATAAAACAATGTAAATTCATGGCTAAAACTGTTGCTTCGTCCACAAAGACAGAAATGCAGAGATATTCTTCTTTTTTTTTTAAAGAAAATAGATGTAGGCTTTTGGGTTTTTTTTCAGGCATATATTACAAATGAATATTATGATGTTAAGAAGCCCTTTTTTGATAGGGATATACATCACAATATCTATTTGGATTTGGAAAATCACATGTTGGATTAGTAAATTGATGTTATTCATATTTGTCCACAGTTGCAATGAGAAGTGACACGATCGAGAGAAACATTTCCGGTTTTTGGTTAGTTTTGATTTTAAAAATCTGATGTATTATTTATTTTTCAGCACTGATTTAGACAATGAAATTGCGTATTCTAGATATCACATACAATACAATAAGGGTACAATATCCTCCGTGCGTCTGTAGACACGCCAGTGAAGGAGAGCGGAAAGTTGCAAGATTTTAAAACGATGGTGCGTCACAGTTAAGAATGATGGGAAGTTGATAATATTGAACGTATTCATCTTAATGTGTCACTGTCATCAACACAGGTGGCACCAAAGAAGCCTGTGTGCTGGTTCACCTGGGTCATCATGGGGGTGTGGCCTGTTCTGGCTTTACTTGGAGTTCTGATACAGTGGAAAGTCACAGCGGAGGGATTTTCTCACACAGAAGGTGAGTTATGCGGTTTCACTATCGCAACGTAAAACCCCATCTTGTTGGAGCTGTCAGGAGTTCAAAAGGCACAGAAGAGAACCCACTATGCAGATCAACAACAAGAGTGATTTATTCAGGCTTGGGGTTCAAAAAATGGAAGAAGGACAAAAGCAAATGGACGACAGGGTTGGGCGAGGCAGAATGGAGGGCAGGCAAACAGCAGGACTGGAGGAAGGAAAAACAAAACAGGTAAGTCGGGGCAAAATTCAGGGAACAGAACTGGAGTCCAAGGAAATACTGTGAATCGTTAGAGTAGCGGCCGAGAGCATTACCACAGAGGCTGGAACAACAAACTGGCGATGAGTGGAGGAAGAGACTGGCTTATGACTGCTGATGGTGTGGCGAGTGGAATCAGGCTAATGAGCCGCAGGTGTGCAGAGGAGGGTGGCGATACCGGAAGGCCCCGCCCAGCCCTGGGGAAAACAAAAACATGGACACGGAGTAGAAGTGCACCGGATCTAGGCAGGATCTTGACAGGAGCGCTCCTTTCATTATCAAGAAGAAACTGTTTATAACTCGCACGATGCCTGTGTACTGGTTAAGACTCCAAGACATTTTAGTGTGGAGAACATTATTAGATTTATTACGCTGAACTAATAACCAGAAGAACATAACATCTCATGAGGTTGGTGTCTCTTCCAGTACGCAAACCAGTGATGATAGGAAAAGAGACTGACCTTCAACTGAACTCCTCCCTTTTAAAGCTTCCTTGTGTAGAAATGCAGCGTAAGAAAAAGAAAAAGGGTACCTTTGATCTGTGTCTTAGAGGGGGATTTTAATAACAAATATCATGAAATCTCCTTAAAAAAAATCCCCCAACACACACATGGACACATTTTACAAGTTAAAATAAATTGCTTTTAGCAAAATGTAAATTCAGCTCTTTTTTTTTTTTGGACACACAGATACAGCTTCTAGTGCAAAGACCTATGAACTCACAGAGAATGAGCTCAGAAAACAGCTGATTCCAGAGATTCATCATGATTCTGATTTTGTATCTCGCAGCTTTTAATTCACATGTCAAAATATTTGCCAGCGATATCACCCGTGACATCCACTAATGAAGCAGGAAGCAACAAACAGCACAGCCACAAGCAGTAGGAAGTCTGTGTGTGCTGGCGTGCATGTGTGGGCTCGTGTGTGTGTGTGTGTGTGTGTGTGTGTGTGTGTGTGTCTGTCTGTCTGTCTAATTGCAATCAGCACCGATTTGTGTGATAAATGTGCAACTTACATGCTCAATTGTTAACTTGATGAAAAGGTGAATGTTATACACATGCCAAATAATGATGAAATGTATTTCAGTATCGACAGGAGGTCACTGCAAACTGCTGCAGTGTTATCAAAGTTAAAGCCTATTAAAGAGTTTAATTGCTTTAGAATTGCTTCAGAGCCATTAAGACGGCAGGGAGCGTGTGTGTGTGTGTGTGTGTGTGTGTGTGTGTGTGTGTGTGTGTGTGTGTGTGTGTGTGTGTGTGTGTGAGAGAGAGAGAGAGAGAGAGCGAACACACAGTCAATTAGTGTTGTCAGCAGAATGTGTTATTGATGGAAACAGCCTCAGTCTGTTCTCAAAGCAACCGCAACGCAGATGGCAAGATCGCGCGCACACACGCCCCCGATCATATACTGTAAACACAATACACACGACTCATACCCTCATGCAGACAGACAGACAGAACTTCAACTACAGGGACGACAGATGAGAATAAGAAGTCACAAGGCAATTAAGAATGGGATCAAACAATTATCTGCAACAGCTTTGTGGTGCTAGTTTGGAATTGCAACACCTACGTGGAGCTAAAAAAAAGCTACCTAGCGACTGATTCCTGAAAAACTGGAAAATATGCTTTCAATGGCTGCACACACACACAAACAAGTAATTATTTCATGAATAAACTCATCAGAATTCATTCAGCTATATCTGCTTCTGCTTCTACTTTCACTTGCACATGTTGTTTTTAGGCTCTTGCATCAGGATGTATACACAAAAAAACCAAAAAGTATAGATGTTGCAATTTTCACAGAGCTCATACCTCCACTAAAGTGTCTAAATTGACTCACAATATGAAAGTTTTCTTTCCCAACCACCAAAATATGTCTTCCTGAATCCACAATAGGCTCTAGATGATTTTTGGAAGCTGAAATGTTCCTCTGTCCATCACGCAGACTAAAAGTAGGTGGAACCAATTACGCTGTTAAAAAGAAAACTTTCCGAACGATTCCAAAGTTTTTGTTCCAGCCAGCAACGCGAGCGCTGTCAGAGAGCCGAGAAGAAAACTTCCTCAAAGGCAAAACGTGTTAGTCAGTTAGAAACAAACACAGACAAGCCTTCATGAGAACATTCGTCCGTAAGGCTACTGCTCTCTCTGTGACACTAAGTGATTTCAGTTTGCTTCATTAGGGACAGTCAGGCGTGAGCGCCGTGTCCTTGGCCAACTGTAAGCGACGTGGGTTTGTTAGCAGATTTTCTCCTCACCTTTCAACTGGCTAACTGACATTCAGACACCCCCAGACTTCAATAGGTAGAGATCGCATAAATATGTCACATGGACTCAGAGAATTGATTGAAATGAGTCAATATCATGTACAGAAAAACAGAACCAACAGCGGCTGTGTATCTTGCCAGTGGTGCAGCCCATTATTCATTGACATAAACCTTTATTTCTGTGTCATATTACACCAAATTTTCTGAAAACCATTTCCATGCTCTTAATTTATCCCGCAAACTAACAAACTGACAAATGCAGGTGATCACATTGCCTCCTCGGTGGAGGTAGAGAGAAATAACAGTGAGTAAAGAGTGTGAATAAAACACGTTTCCTTCAAGAATGTGCTTCTTATTTCAGTGAGGACTGGTAACTTTTTGAAGATAAATGAGGGAGAAACAGAAAGAAATGAACCTCCATGAATGTTATTGCGCTTCCTGCTGTCCTGTAATAAGAGCTGGGTCAGTTATGGTAATACTGTATTACTCATGGATCCCATCAAACGGCCTTCTCTGTAATTTACAAGAAAATGTTTTGCTGCTGATGAGTAGCTGTGTGCTGATGGAGAAAGGAGCGACTGGGATTGATGTGGAGGAGGAGAGAGAGAGCAGGTGTATCATGGGGAAAAGGGGTGGGGGTGGGGGGGGGGTGAACTGGGGCACGCTGGAAAAACGGGGCGCCCAAGTGGAGCTGTGAGGGAAATCATGAGCCTGAGAGCTGATTGAATTGCTTGCAGGACACGGGCATGAATGAATTAGCTCGCACATGTTTGGCTCGTCTCCCTCTCACTCTTCATTTTGTTGCGGACAACGGTAGAAGAAACATTTTGTACTACTATGCTTGAGAGGACCCTCGTTTACATAATTCACAGACAAAAACACACACACACTCACACTCACACACACACACACACACACACACACACACACACACACAAACACACTGGCATTTGGCCAGAGAGGCCCAAGAGGGGGTGAGTAGAGGAAAAGAAAAGGGGGGTATCATTAAGCATTTCGCTGGCAGATGGTGCCTCGTTAGCCATCCAGCCACACAAACAACAATAGACCAAATAACACTTCCACACCCACACACACACACACACACACACACACACACACACACACACACACTCAAAACTGTGACGCATACAATACATCTTGTCTGGGAGGTTCAGCATTGTCCTTCTACTTATGGCAACATTTCAACCTAACACAAGCAAGAAACAGATCTCGTTCCTGAAACACAAAATTCCCACAAACTTAATTGCACCCCAGGGGCAGCACGGCTCGGAGGCTCGGAGCGGCTGTCTAGCAACCTGAGGGTCACTGGTTCGATCCTCACATCCCCCTCCGGCCATGTCTAAGTATCCTTGAGCCCCTAATTGCTCCTGATGGCCCTGTGACAGACTGGCGACCTGTCCAGGGTGAACCCCGCCTCCCATCCTTTACAGATAAGTGGTATAGAAAATGGATGGATGGATGGACTTAAATCCACCCACAAGAATAATGAGATGGGTAATCAATGAATAGCAAGTTAGGATGGATTTTGGACATCATTCGCTGTGGAGGGTGTGAAAATGACTGGAATACACACACACTCCCACTCACAATATGTCAGCAGCCTAGGAAAATAATCGGTTCACCATCTGAGTGAGAATAATGAAAGAGAAGGGGAAACATCTCTTTAGCCGCACAGTCAACGTTTTTGAAGGCTTATATTATCTAGTCAGTCTCATCTCCTCACATGGTTGTTTTCTCCATCATTCTCTCACCTGAAAATCTACTGCTCTCTCAATAAATTGTATCTTTTCTCTCCGTCTCTAGTGGTTTTGAGTCGACAGCAAAGGAGAGTCCAGCTCATGAGGATCCGCCAGCGGGAAGAGAGGCTAAAAAAGGAGAGGGAGAACAAGAAGAAGAAGAAACGACAGAGCCCGAAGAACGACCAAAAGCAAAAGGCCAATACCCATCATCATCATCATCATCACCAGCAGTACCATCACCCCGGGACGTCTCACCCTCATCACCCGCCTCAGAGCTCCCAGCCACCTAAAGTCCCTCCCCCTCAGACTGAGCCTGGTTACCACCGTAAGGCCAACCCTAAGAGGCGCTTTGAAGGAGATGTTCTTTCACCGGTAAGATCTGGTGGCCCTCTTAGTCATGAGCCGAAACTGAGTTTCTGGTTGAACAAAAAAATAAAATAAAATAAAATATTGAGTTGTCTCCCGAAATGCCCGCTTTGTATGCCGGAGAAATAGTGTCTGTCTGAACTAAGCTGTTACCAGAGGTTATTTCCAGAGTGATTTCTTTGTTGGGAGCACTGACCTCCTGGAGTACTCTTCTCTGTAAGGTTGCCTGGCAACCAGTGGAGACTCCAGGAAGTGTCATGATGAGAAATAGTCACTAATAAACACGACCATCGAGAGTTTGGCCGTGATGTGATACAAATTCTTGCTACCTTTCGACAGCAACAGGCAAATGGACTGATAAGTGTATGATATTCATTTATTTATGTAGTTCTGTTCTTCCTTAGCGGTACACCAAGTGCTTTATAGTGTTGCTTCATTCACATGCTCAAACACACACACACACACACACACACACACACACACACACACACACACACACACACACGACATGGGGTGGTTCATCTTCTTGCTCAAGGACACTTCAGCACGGTCTCTGGTGGATATATGATATGAAGATATGACTGAACGGGGCTTCCGTGATATATACGCATATGACGAGCTAATGGCAGACTTGTATTATCCTGGCTGAAGCATTGGAGAGTTTCTAAACCTACATTTTGCATGCTGTTTTTGCTGTTGTTGGTCGTCGGTCTCCTTGGCTTCCAGCAACAGGTACAAGTCTCGTGTTTTCTGAGTTCTGAATTCACCAAGAAGTCAAGCTGAAGTGGAAAAACAAATACCTTCATAAATGAAAGATATCTAACATGGAGTAGTTGATAACTACGTGGTCATTTTTGGTTTAAGTATCACTTTAACAGTTGCTGCAGATGTGGGTGTAGTCACTCTTGTAAAGCTATTGTTCGCAATGTTCCCCGTGAAGTTGTGTCTATTGTATTGTGCCTGCCAGTACTAACCTTCAACTGTCTGTCTGTCTGTCTGCAGAGTTACATCAGGAGCTTCAGGGACAGACAGACGGACAGACGAGCGTACTCCCACAGTCGAATGATGAGTCGCTCCCGGATGGCCGAACTCGACTATGACTGTGGCTCTCAGGTGCCCCTCACGGCCCCGAGCGGACCTCCAGTTCGCATCTGAGACCCCCACCCCCTCACCCCGACCCCCGGAGACTCACACATGCGCACACAAAAATTAACCTTATTGTGCCAATCTATTCAACTGCCTATCAATCTTACAGGAACTCCTCTAAAGGAGTATGACTGAGTCCCACACCGCCTGTCTCCTCTCAGACCTGTTACAGGCGGTACTTTTGTGGCCTGTTTCGTTGAACTCCCTGATTTGACTCCAGATGCATGTCATACAGCTGTGTCTCCCCTTGTTCCTTTGCTATCAAGTGGTCAAAACAAAAGGCAACTAATAACAGTAACAGGACCTCATCTTTGGAAGGAGCAACCTCCTCTGTCAGAAACTTATCAGAGGGACTCTGGAAACAATGGACTGACTAATGCTGAACAGTTGATCCGATGGTATGTGGTTTAAGCCATAAGAGGTCATTTTCAGTGGCATTGAAGCACGGTAAAGATAATCAGTACTCATTTCTCTCTTCCAAAACACTGTACAATAAAAGAAAAAAACGTATTTCCTTCAAGGAACTAGCTGACCTTTTGGGAAATACAGTGTTGTTAGCATTTTCAGAACCAGACATACAAATAGATCACCTCCTCTCTTCTCTGCGTGCCTTACAGAGTTCTAGAACCCAACCAGACAGGTGGCTGCTAGTTAGCATAGCTGCAATGAATACTAGCAGCGGGGAAGTAGAGCAAACCCTCCCAAGTCTGGGGTAGTTAAAGTAGTTCCGAGTATGTGTCTGATGAACTAACTCATACTAATATTATCATAATATTAAACATAACCCTAGTTCTCCTAAGGCAGGTAAAGACCGATTTTGAGAAAAGTCTATTTGAAGACTTTTGAGACAGTTTTCTGTTCTTCATTTCTGTTAGCATTCATTGCAGCTAAGCTAATTAGCTGTCAGCCCTTCAGTGGGGGTCTGGAGCTCTGTAACGCAGACAAAGAGAAGAAAAGGGCATCTGTCTGCTTGCCCGGCGCTGAAAATAATGGGCAATAAGCCTATTTCCCCAGATGTTGGTGTGTTCCTCTAAGCACGGTCACAGGAAGATGAACGAAAAACTAACACGCTCCTCTGTTCCCCCTTTGAAGCATTGATGAAGTCATCTGGTTACCTTCGCTGATGAATCCAGATGTGGCTGCGTTAATCCTTCAAAAATGCAGGACAGCTTGAAGGTCTAAGAGTGAAATTCATATTGGTGGAAACATACTCGTCTTTTGACATCAAAAAAAAGAAGGCTCTCCTGTTTTTGATCAAACTGTTTTAAGTTTTATTTAATTTGATATTCCTATCTGTTCCACGTGTGTCGCTTGCGTTTAACGACAGACCTGAGCATCATCTTGTTTTGTTTTTTTCCCCACTGACTTTAAAACGTTTTTGTCATTTTTCTCTCCGTAATTCCATTTGTCGACATGTTTCCAAGTGCCCTCAAGTCTCTTTTCCGTATTTTATCTCAAAGACAATCCACCTGTCAGGAGTTTGTCATCTATTTAAAGACAAGCAGCTATTGTCTGATAGCGGTCGCCCAGGAAACTGACTGTTGTCATGAGATCTGTTTGCGCTTCAGGGGATAATGCATCACAGCGAACATGTTAAATATAGTGTCTGCTTGTGTGTTTGAGTGGACACATGAGCCCTGTGGCAAGTGATGGATTATACCAAATATTGGCCAAAGCGAGGGGGGGTTCTCTCTGGTGTAAAAAAAACCAAAACCCCAATATGATGTAATTTTTTCCTTTTTTTTAGCCACAGTACTGGTCTGATTAAAATATGAATCTCATATTTCGGCTAAAGCGTTGAGTGAGGATAATGAGATTAAAATGAAGAGGTTGTTCTTAATGAGGCATGGTGAGGTGAAAGCATTTGCAAATGGCGCCCCCTAATGTTTACAACTGGACTTTTGCTGTTTGTATGTACATCAGTCCTGTCTGATTCATTTCAAGTGTGTGTCAAATGTGCTCCCAACAAGGATGTTGTTGTACTGAAGAACCAGAGCGTCACAGATATATTTTTGTTTTAATCTAAAATGTCATATTGTAGTTTTTTAACCCTACAAAACTACTTTTTGGGGTTATTGTTTAGTTCTGCAGGTTAGATATCAGAATGAAGGATAAGAAGGATTAGATGATGCCACAATACACAGATACTGAAGTACTACTCAATGCTGAAGCGCTGCTTGATTTAGGAAGCCTTGCAGTTCTTTGTGCAACGGTCATTTTACTGTAACGCATTCCTGCATGAGAGTCCTTGTGTAATTGTTTGCAATGTGTCAGTGTTTCAGTGTGTTACTGTTGTCATGTGAAAACATCAGTTTACTCTGGTGGTCCTCAGTACAGATTTTCAGTGTTAGACTTCTCTTCTCTTCTCTTCTCTTCTCTTCTCTTCTCTTCTCTTCTCTTCTCTTCTCTTCTCTTCTCTTCTCTTCTCTTCTCTTCTCTTCTCTTCTCTTCTCTCCATGAAAAGGGCTGTGAAATGGCATTCGAATCACGCTACGACACCTTCTGATCTGGTGTGTCCGTGTTGCTCCTATCATGTTTGCAGTAGTGGCTGTTCAAGTGTGATTGTTGTTTTGCTGTCTTCATTGTGTAGCGCAGTTATAGTAACATTTATTTTGTCTTTATATTTCATGAAGACAACCATTAACACGGTGTTACTTTGCCCTTTTCTTGATTTAATTTGGTGACAAATTAAATATTGTTCTCAACTTCTGTCATTTTAATTTTTAATTTCTATAATTACCCATCACTGCTGAATATATGTTGGGGGGAAACTCGTATTGTAGATATTGATCTGTAAATAATTTTTAAATGTACAGATGATCTGTTTTCATGTTTATGCCATGACGGTATGTAATTTATGCAGTTGATTATTTTTAAGCAGAGTAGACCTGTTTTATATTGTGTTACTACTTGGTTTTATGTGGCTGGGTGCCGGTGGAAGCACTTTTATCATTCTCATTCTGGTGTTCAAAAGGTGAAAAAACTGAGCTTCGGCTCATTTTTAGCAGTTATCAGTAGTTCAATACTGTAATTGATCCAAACTTTGTGAAGAGACATTAATTCACCCTCTTACCACCCTGTTTACATTTGTATAAATCACCTGATTATCATTATTATTATTATTATTATTATTATTATTATTATTATTATTATTATTATTATTATTATTGAGCATGAATTTATATGGACCTAAACTATGATAAACATTGTGATTCTACAAACCCTCTTGTCATCTCTGCAGTATTCCTGTTCAGTTACACATGTGCACAAAAGTGGATATTTTGTGCCATAAACGAAAACCCACACTTGCACATAAGGAGGGAAGGAAGACCTCCCCAGGGGCCATTTGAGGAAACATATAGTTACAATTAGTTAATTATATACAGAAATAATTTATTGAGTCGTTTTGGGGAGAAAAAAAAAGATGTGGCTGGAAACACAATCTTGAATGAAATCAGAAGGTGTTTTTTTTTTTTTTGAGCCATCAGTATTACACTTTTTACTTTGCATTAATCTATCAATTATGAGATATGTCAACCTTAAAAAGTGTATTTTGCTCTTTGATACTCACAAATAGGTGTCTTTAGTTCACCAAGACTTTTTTTTTTCTTCGAATGCATCATTTGATGCGACTCCAGAACGCAGGAACAGCTAGCCTTGGATGTGTTGCTTGACGCGAATGGCGCCCCTCTAGGCTAATTACAGGAGGTGTTATTGTTTATTTTTAGCTCAAATCTCGGCGTTTGTGGATTCCTGAGAATTCCAGCAGATAAAGAAGTTGTGGATTACAGATTACAAAAACTGTCTATAAATTCAAGAGACATACTTGTTAGTATTTGAAAGGTAAAATGAACACCACCAACATGCAGAGCATTGGGATGCAGCAGGTGTCAGACAGGGCAGCCACAGATAGTAGCTGAATGCTAAACTTGCTTCCTTTGGGAAGAACACGCTTTTTTCGTTCATGACCTGGGTGATGTTGCTGTTGTGATTTAAGGAAAATGTTCGGGCAGATGTTCCTGCACAAATCCCTGAAACAGCACTCTAATTACTCTGTAGCATACGTCTGTATGCACCCTCCAGATATTCCTTGTTTTGCTTTTTTTTTTTTTTTTGCCTCCGAATAACCTTTTCATCTCTGGTTTTCTTGTTTTCTCCCACCCTCAAATGCTATCGCTATATCCTCCCTATTTCTGCCCCTCTCTCGCTCTCTCTCTCTCTCTCTTTTTCTCTTCTTCGACTCCACACCCACTTCTTATCTCTGCTGACATTTTCAGTCCAGTGACTTCAGACACAGGCTGCACAGACTCTAATTCCTGTTGCCGTGCTAATCTACTTTCTACTGAGCACAAAGCGTGAGCGGGGCCAGCTCATTAACAAGTCATTGTTCACGTTTCCCTGCACCAAGATCAATCCTGTCACTGCTTGTAACATGGCTGCATCTTTGGCTTTCTCTCTATAAAAGCGAATTTAATGTGCTATGCTTGGTTGGTGAAGCTGGTATCATTTTAGAAAGAAAATGATAAACTCAGCGGGTAGAAACTACATGAGGGAGTGAGCGAGAAGCTATCTGAGGAATCTTAATGACTCAAGTCTGGAAAGCAGACATATACCAGTATATAAAACCATCTTTCAGGACGAGAATACAGAATCCACATGGTGATAACAGATGTCTTTATTTGAGATTTTAGGCCAAGGGAAGCAGCAGACCACATACAGTACAATCCCACAACCAGAACGTGGCTTCCTTCCTTCCATGTCGATGTTTCTGAGAATTTTAAACATACGACCATCTTCACACTTTCATCTTGTCTCTCACGAATACAAATCATCCCTTATCAAGTCACGGAATTGTAAATGTGTGCCAACTTGGAATACGTTCACAACAGTACGTTTCACCGCAGTGTCTCAGGCTATGGAGCTGTCACATTCTTTGCAAGCTTCTCCGCAGATGCTTCACTAAAGGCCTGTTGTCCGTTCTGAACATCTCCCTACCGAAGTCCTGTTGTGAACTAGAAATCACAGACAAGTTCCGATGTATTTTGGAGAGAGAAAGTAGGCTTAACAGGCAAAAGAAAGGGAATAATTTATGGAATGCCCTTCATTTTAAACCAGGCTAAAGGAAGCGTGTCCTCCACTGCATCTGTCCTGATTTAGAACTATTGATTAAGTAAAGATGGTGGCATTACTTGCATGTTTCCTTGACACAATATCAGATGAAAAGTCAGCATTATTTATCTGAAAATAGGCTCATTTTGTTAAGCATCATTTTTATTAGTAGAAAGATGTCAGCTTTTTTTTTTTTGTATTCATAACGTGGCTTCTTGTGTCGCTTCGTCCTGTTTACATGATGTCCTGCTGGTGCTGCGTAGACTCGCTGACGACCTGAGAAGGAGGAGAGAGACACTGTAAATCATTCCGCAGGAGGTAATAACTTTATCGACTATGTTAAGGACTGCAGAGCGGTGCAGATAATACGTGAGAGTATTTTTCATCCACGGTGAAGCCTGACATCTGTCATTGTTGTGGAGTGGGTGTGTTGTGCAAATGTGCTGGGGGACAAGGATGCAAGTGTAGTGGAGTGTGGCGGGTGTGACGTGGGTCAACAGGAGAACTGGGCCTTGTGGCGTTTCTTCAACGAAGTAAGTGGCATCTCTGACTATGTCTCATCAGAATTGTACATTTGATTTTTAAATATGTACACATGAGGTGCTTCAGTGCGTCTGCTATCCCTCTTTTTTAACAAGCAAACACACCACAGAAAATACACGTAACACTGAACAGTGAGTTTTTTTATTTATCACAACTGTGCAACATAAATCCTGCAACTGGTTTGTCTTGTTGTGAATCTTTCATCTGACCTGGGGACCAGAGATGAAAATTAGCTTTTGGCTGCAGCCGGTACAATACAATAATATACTGTGTATTGTACCTGTTCAATAAGCACTAAAATAAATATTTTCATGAAAATGTTATACTCGTTTATACTAAGGTATCACAAGGGGATGGGAAAATACTAAATATTTTCTTTTGTCATCATAAATCAAAATGTAAGGATTTGCACAGAACCACATGTAACTACAGGATTTCTATGAACTGTAGATTCAATTTTTCAGTTTTTTTTTGGATTTCAATTGCTGCACTGATAGGCCCGGTTCTCCCACCGGCACCCAGACCCAACACCTCCCGGGGGTTGGCCTGCTACCCTGTGGGACACGTTACACTGACAAGAACGCTGCTCTTTCACAGCAGCCGATTTAAAAGGTGCTTAAAAGTCTTAACAAGTGATGCAAACTACAAGATTTTGAGGATCAATTGTCGTTGCCACTGAACGAGGAGAAAGATTTCACAGGTTGGATCCGGAGCATGGAAGCACGAAGGTGCAGAATAAATTCATCCAAATTATATTTGTGCAGTAAATCTGGTAGTTTGCTTGAACTCACTTTAGTGAACTGATAACAAAAAAGTGGATGGGATTTGTAACCAGACTTACACGCTGGGCACTAGCGCCCTGGCTCACAGAGTACTTCATCTAGAATATAACAAGTGAAGATGATTCACTAGAATATTATTCTTATCACCTTTGACAAAAACTACAATGAATAACGTTTTATTTAAGTCTGTGTGCTCCCACCTCTCCATCGCGGGTCTCGATGGTCTTGATGAGAACAGTCTTCTTTGAGTGAACCTCTGAGGAGCGCTGGGACTCTGGACTGGTCTCTGCAAGGAAACATTCAAACACGCACACAAAAACCAAAAAGTGTGTTTAAAGCTCCTTCAGCTGGAGAGTGTGTTACTCAAACGTATTTCAATTAATTCCTCTAATGAATCATGGCAACACCTAATAAATCATCTTTAATTATTGTTCTTTGTTTCCATTTAAGAAGCTTCAAAAGCAGAGCAGTTTTATTGGGATACTGACAGAGATGAATTGCTCATTTGGACTGTTAGCTCATCAGGCTATGTCATGCAATTAGTGGCTTGTTGATCATTCCTTGAGTGAAAAGAGGAACCGTAAGTGGTTCTGACATGTCATCAGTCCCCACTCTGTGGTCAGAATGCGTTACTGCAGTTACCCTCAAAATAGCATCTACCATATTCGGTCAGTGGTTATAATTAGTCTTTTTTAATCCTCTCATTGACCCGACCGAATTATCAAAAGCATTTGGTGGATATGTTCGTTTGAAGGTTTCTCCTACCTCTGAATCCAATAGAAGAGTAGGCGGACTGGACAGGCACAGTGATCCTGCAGAATGAACAGACAAGACAGAATAAGTCCGAATCAAGTACATTTTCTGTTTTACTTCCATTTAAGTGAAAATCAAACACACACCTGCTCTCCTCTCCCTCCAGCAGCTTACGGTAGGTGGCAATTTCAATATCCAGGGCCATCTTCACATTGAGGAGGTCTTGGTACTCCCTCAGGTGACGGGCCATGTCGTCCTGCAAAACGAAGCGGTCGGTCGGATGAAAGTTGTAACAGAACTTTAAATAAAAGTGTAACAGAGTAACCACTTACAAGGGGAAGAAAAAAAAAAACAGCTGCGTATCTAGTTTTAGTTGCACTTAAGTTCACATTCACCAGAAAATGTGAGGAATTTGAAAGCTGTCCTTAATGCTCATCCCCAAATATGATGAGTGCATCAGGATTCTGCTCAATTCTATTGCATACAGAGGATTCATGTATTGAGGAGAGTGTGCAGAATCCTTAAACACTTCACCTTCATCTTAGCTATGTCTTCCTCCAGCCTTGCAATAGTGTCCTGGAAACCAGAGGCTTCGCGAGACATACGATCTTCCATATCTCTCATCTGACGCAGCAGGGACTCATTCTGGAGAGGAAAAGGAGATGATAATAATAATGATAACTTTGTTTATAAAGCCCCTTTAAAAAAAAAAGAAAAGAAAAACAAAGCTTGCAAAGTACTTGGGAAGATAAAGCAAATATTCAGGAAGAGCAGAACAGAGAGCCAAACTGAAGCCAGATGAGATTAAGAGATGGATAAGAAAAAGACAAAAGACCCAGAATTGCAAAATAAAATGAATACAATAAAAAGGAGATTAAATTTAGATCCGACATTACATATCAGCCAAAAAAAAAAACAATAAAAAGAGTACAATCAATAAAAGCAATAAAAAATGATATAAAATGAAGTACAGTGAAAAGATGAGAAGTTTGTAGCAGAGTGGCCAAAAGGAATAAACATTAGGGCCTGTATGAAATAAGAAAAGACAATGATGTCATGAGCCAGCAGGAGTACATCGTGATGACGCTGTCGTGAACAGATAATTGGACTAAAGGGAGAGAAGCTGCTGTCGATAACTCACGGTGCCCTTGAGTGAGTCGATCTCGCAGGTGTAGGACTGGATCTGGTGTCTGTACTCCATGCTCTCCTGTTTGGCCTGACGCAGAGCATCGTTGTTCTTGTTCACAGCCTGGTTCAGATCAGACACCTGAGGAGGGGTGAAGCAGAGGTGATCTAAGAGACAAGTGTGTGTGTACTTAAAGATCAATCTTTGTGGGTTGATGTGAATTGAGTTGGTGGGGGGGGGGGCTCCCTTGGGGGGTCTCCCTCCAGCTTTTGCATGGTTTTCCTTCCCTGATGCAGCACGTCCGCACGTGTTCTCCTACTCTACCTTAGACTTGTACCAGTCTTCAGCCTCTGAGATGTTCTTGGCAGCGATCGCTTCGTACTGCATGCGGATGTCCCTCAGAGCGGCAGTAAGGTCTGGCTTGGACATGTCCATCTGAATCTGCACCTGAGTGTCCTGCATCTGGCTCTGCAGCTCACGGATCTCCTGAGAGACAGAATAATTACATAAGGGAGATCAGAAAACAAGAAAGGACTTCTTTTTATGTAAGATGCACAGTCACCATCCTTTAAAAGCATTTGATATTGGAGCTAATGAAAGGGAAGAGTTCAAACATTAAATCAGTGTAATCGGCGTTCTGCATCATCAAAGTCTGGAAATCCAGAAATACACAGGGCTGATTTAAGGGCGCAAATCTAGAAGTTTCAAATAGTTGAGTATGGTCATGCTCAGCTGTCCTCTGGTCAAACTAAAAGATAAAAATAACATGGCATCTGTTCACAAACTCCTTTTCCCTCTCTCTTACACACACACACACACACACACACACACACACACACACACACACACACACACACACACACACACACACACACACACACGCACACACACATGCACACGCACACACAGCAGCTGATATGCTTTCATTCAGCACTTCTACATTTCTGGAAGGTCAAAGTTGACGTGACAGGAAGGACTTGAGTGTGGATGACGAGCAACACCTTTGATCTCTGCATGTGACACAGCATGGAGGTTTCTGTTGATTTTGCTTTGCGACTAAACACTGATTAATCAGTTGTCATTGTATTTGTAGAATTAACCGAGTGAAGAATAAGAGCAAGAATGCTAAATGTGTCAGTTACTATGTTTCACGTGTGAAATACGGGACATCCTGAGGGGGCCACATGTTCCCATATGCTCTGATGTTTCGGTATAACTTCAAACAGAGTTGACATGTGATACAGTGAGTGGAGCTGCGCTGGCCTCTCAGCCAATCACCAGGCAATCAACAAACCTCCTCATGGATCTTCTTCAGGAAGGCAATTTCCTCTTGCAGACTCTCAATACGTCTCTCCAGGTCCAGCCTGGCCAGGGTGGCATTGTCAACATCCTGGATACAAAAACGAGAAAATTATAGTCTAGAGGCAATGAGGGTTAACAAGCAAAAAGAACCTTGAGAGCAAGAAAAAGGGATGAGAGGGAAAGTTGTAAACTGAGTGTAACGAAAGAAAACTTTTTAAAGAAGCTTTTATAGGAGACGCACAGCTCTGAAAGCAGACAGGTTGTTCTCTGCCTCTTCCTTCTGGTGAATCTCCTCCTGCAGCCTGGAGACACGAAAGAAAAACATTTGGGTTTACAAGAACAGAGCTGACTAGATAAGAATGTATCAACACACACACACACACACAGGCGCACACACAGGCACACACACGCACTTGCTCTTTGAGTGCTAAAATTGTGGAACAGCTGCTGTCACACAAAAGTCAGGAGGGTAAGAGAGGTCTGCTCTCGCCTGGTACTGTTTCCACATTTAACATGTAATTGTGGAGCCAGAATAGCTGATAGTGTTTTATAGTAAAGGACATTTACTCAATGTAACTGTAGTATGCAAACACTGTTTCTGGTTATTTCTGTTTGTGCAGTTGCATATTGAACACCGTTTTCTGCCGAGTACCTCTGGAGAACACACAAATCTTTTATACCATATAAAAGTCAAGTCATCCTCCGTGTATCCTGCTCTACTTTCTGTTGTGTTCTCCAAATACATCTAATTTCTCTGCAAAACAGCAAAGTCTCCTATAGGATTTATTTATTTATTCTTTTTTTTTTTTTTTTACTGTGTATAGGCTATCATTCAGGCCTGTGTGTGCATGTGTGTGTGTGTGTATGTGTGTATCTGAGTGCATGTATTGTAGCAGTTGGCTGGCAGGAGGTCTGGAGGTGTATTTTGATCTCAGTAAGAGCAGCAGGTGTTTTGGTGAACTTCACTTAGTGCTGCTGACAACAATTTCAAGAGAGAAGATAGCCTGAATGTGAAGAGAGAGTGTTTGTGCTTGGTCCCTGTGTGTGTGTGTGTGTGTGTGTGTGTGTGTGTGTGTGTGTGTGTGTGTGTGTGTGTGTGTTTAAGTGTACTCTAAGTGCTTGCCATTGCCGTGACAGACATTCTAAATGCATAGATCACTACAAATAGACAATTTTGATGTACAACACAGCTCTCTCGCACACACACTTCTCTCTCTCTCTCTCTCTCTCTCTCTCTCTCTCTCTTTCTGTATGTTTTCCTCTGCTTTGTCTCTTGTGAATAAATTACTGAAAACCTTTGTAAAAAAAACAGCTGGACCATAACACTTCCATTCTCCTTTATTACTTTGTTATTGGTTGTTTTTTTTTTGCTTCCCTTCTCCAAACGAGCAGAGGTAAACTGTACTAGTCTCTACTTTCCTTGCTCTCTTAAACACTTCCCTTCCTCTCAATTCCAGCAATCTGTCACGCTGTTAAGTGCATCTGTGACAGTGGTGATGAGTGGCAAGGAAAACCTGCAGGATGATTAACAACGGAAATCGCCCAAGAGAGAGTGTGAGGGTTGTAGTTTTGAGCATTTCCTGTGTTTGATTGGAAAGTTTCATGATGAAACTTGCGATGAGGTTTCACCAGCGGCTTCGCTTTTAAGCCAAAATAAGGTTTGGAGGCTCTGATGTAGGCAGTTGTTATGGCCTATTATAGAAATGCTGTCAGTCCAAACTGTGCAGCTGGTCTTTATCTTACTGGAACAGTCCTCTGAGAACTCATCAGCAGCATGTGTTTTCATCACTCATTCATTCTTCCTCTCACTTACCTCAGCTTCAGTTTCTGCAGGTCATCAGCCAGGTTGTCTCTCTCCACCTCCACTCTGGCGCGCTGGTTTGACAGAGCCTCTATTTGCCTCCTCAGCTCCCTCATTTCTTCCTCGTACATCTCAGCCACACGACCGGGCCCCTCGCGGCCCCTTAGCTTCTCAATCTCCACGGTCAGCGCTGCATTCTGCTGCTCCAGGAAGCGAACCTTCTCGATGTAGCTGGCGAAGCGGTCGTTGAGATGCTGAAGCTCAGCCTTCTCGTTGGTCCTTGTGTTGAGGAAGTCTTGGTTCATGGCATCAGCAAGGTTGAAGTCAAGTTTCTCACCAGCGTAGGTGCGCATTGCTGTCGAGGAGCCGAAGCCTGCTCCTCCAGCACCAGCAGAGGACACCCTGTAGCTGGAGAAGGAGGGAATACCAGTGCTCTTCACCTCATAGACCCGGCTAGACAAATGGCTTGAAGAGGAGCTGCGGCCTCCTCCAACTGGAGCGAAGAGGGAAGACATCGGGGAGGAACCGACTCCAGAGCCGAAGGTGCGACGGTATGAGGAGGCCGTCTGGGCTGAGGAGGAAGAGGAGTAGGACTTGCTCATGGCTGGTTACTTGGTTTTGGGGGTTTGACAGAGCTGCTGGAGGTGCTGAGACCCAACTGTCCTGCTGGGCAAACGGGAGAGGAACTAAATGAAGAATGCCAGGCACTGAGCGCTACTATTTGTAGATACGCCACACCCAGTTAGATCCTGACACGTCCTCCCTCCCTCCCAGTCACCCCCTCACCCCCCCATACTCACACGACCACCTGCTCCAAACTCAACCCCCATTTTCAGTTTATGAATCACTTGGGACAAACTTTCATGGAGGCGTCTAAAATTCTAATGTTGGGAAGTCACAACGTAAAATATCAAATCAGTAATGATCGTTTCTTCTCATCGGGTTATTATTCTTTTTACAGCGTTGATACAATCGTGTGTTTGGCTGCTTTCAATAAAATACAACTTCAAATTTACATGTCGGAATGATATCAGAATACAATGTCGGAATGATTCAAACTCCATCTGATTACTTCCTTGTTTGGGTCATTGTGCAGCTGATCATAGTGCATATGAATCAATATGCTGAATAAATGAATACCTTGTGAAACAATCCCCCTTGGCGTTTTTTTGTAATCCGTGTTGTGATATGTTATCAAATATTCTCAAGGCCTTTTATCTTCCTCCCCTCCCTCTTCCACAGCCACTCATCTTTTCTCCAGCCCCTCCTTCTCTTCTCCGCCCTGTCGCGCCGACTGCCAACCCTGGATTCAGCTGTTGAAGGGATCTTATTTCAACGGCTGGTAAGGGTGGTGGCCTTCAGTGTGTATGTGTGTGTGTGCACACATGTGTGTGACTGTGTGTGTATGTGTGTGTGTGTGTGTGTGTGTGTGTGTGTGTGTGTGTGTGTGTGTGCATGCATGTGTGTGGTCTTTGATGGTTACATGATAAAGTCATTGTGGAACTCTGCATTTTTGAGCAAAATGTGCCAGTTTGTTGTAGAGACGGTATAGACTGTCTTTGTGCGCTGTCGTACGCATCGGGTTGGTCTCCTCTGGCACCTCATCAGATTCAGAATAAGAAAGTTCTTGTGGTGACTTAAAGCTCTAAATCATTGGGACACTGCTGATTTACTGTACTTTCTTATAATTAGTATGATTATTACTTTTTTATTTATCATTATTATTGCCATTTGTGAGGTACAAATGCTATTCAAATATGTAGGATCCTTCGTCTTTTTTTTTCTTCTTTTTTTTTGATAATTTGATCAGGCAGCAGAGAGACACTGTGCAGGAAATTTGGCCCATCATTGACTTTGAGGTTGGGCCCACCAGTGATATGCCTGATCTACACTAAATGTTTTGTAGTTGCGGATCCTTAACTCTCTCTTTCTAGCTCTGCGTACAATTTAGAGGACCTAAAAAAATCAGCCCCGTTTCCATTCTAATACTTCTCTTTATGCAGGTTTTTGTTGTCATGGTTTGATTGTTGTTGCAGTACGTCTGTTTTCATTGTATTTCTCAGGTTTTTTTTGGGGGGGGGGGATTTATGCTTGTTTAACTTAAAAAGTCTGCAGTGAAGCACTTTGTGTCGACTCTGCTCCTGAAAGCTGAGGTACAAATCAATTTATTTATATACAAAATTCTTGTATGTTTGAAACAGCGAAGGCATATTGTTATGTTTATGCAAGTTTATTGGTCCTGAAGTGACCCATGTGGAACAGAAAGCTGCCAAATCAATAGGCACATCAATAGGCACAAACACGTTTCACATAAATAAGAAGTATTCATTCAGTCCCTTCAAAGATCATGAAAAGCATCATTTTATCTGTGTCCTGATGGTATATGATTCACGGTCAGTAGCTATAGAGTTCCACCAGGGTTATGTGTTTCCCCTTGGTTATATAAGCAGCGCTATGGTTTGACTGAGCCACTGCCAGAAAGGTCACACTCCATTTTGTCCTGAGGCCTCACCACCAGTCGCCCACACAACATGAGCTGGTGCACAACACTGCGAAATGCATTACTAGTGATGAGGAGACGTGTAACCTATGACTAATAAAGCATCAGGAATGTTTGAGTTGACCTCGTTATGGATCACACAGAAATAATTTTTAGAATCATTACACATCACCAGAACGAGCGTAGAAACCACCAGCGGCTGGAATCAAGACGAGATCAGAGCTGTTAAATGTAAACTGTGCGCAGATCACGGTGCTTAGAGTTGTTCTGCTGCGACAAACACGTCAACTTCCAGAAGAACATGCACAAAAACTTGAAACCTATACTGAGCTACGTGGTGTGTCTTTTTTTAACTGGAGCGGGTTGAAAACAAGGTTTCAGCAACTTGCTGTCATCAGCGTTGTCTGCTGTTTAATATGCTGCAGAATTGCACCGTCACAATTTGGAGGATGAAGGATGCGATCATACATGCGTGCAACAAGCAGTGTAGTTTTATGAGCGGTCCTGCATGAGTTCGAGTTTCACAGCCCAGCATGTGTGTCAGCTGCTGGTGCGGTCAGCTCTATATTTAGCATCACTGTCTGAACCCTGTTGTCCAGCCACTTTCCCAAAGGATCATGGGACTGCAGACAGGGCCTGACACCCTCAGCATAAATAAGAATGATGCGACCCTCTCTGACATGCCCTGGAGAGAAATATGATGGCTCACAATCAAATGGTACATGACATGATAATGAATATATGTGAGGTGGATAGCTTGTTATAGTGGCTAAGAGAGAAGCCATGAGGCATGCCACCCCGATTAGCCCTTTACACCCTGACAGCAAAACTACGAGAGGCCTGTTATCATATTGCACATAATACTAGCAATTGATCCAGCTGTAGACATCACATTGTTTTGCTGTGTAATCCCTATAATTTACATGAGCCATGAATGTGAGCTGCATTTTCATCGTCTAGGTACAGTTTCTCAAAACACAGATAAAAAATAGAATAAATGTTTCCTATCCTGACTTTCTCTTATTGATAAATGGATTCAACTTTAAAATGTTCCTATCTTTTCTCCGAACTTCAACACACTCACTCAGGTTCTACCTTTAGAGTGAAGGTTCTCTTCTTCGGATCTTGTTGCATCGCCATCTTTCTGCAGTAGCCCGCGAACTAAACACCGTTTTGTCTTTTAACATTTAGCATTTGCACCAGTCAGTGTTTGTAAAATAGGGTCACATGTACATACTTTAAGCAATAAAAACCATGCTTTATAAACTCATCAACTCCATTTCTAAAGCTGTTGATGGCCACTGTGAAGTCTCTTAAAGTGTGTGGTTGCAATGTGCAACTTCACGGAGTGATGCCCCTAAATCCTACACATTGGTCCTTTAATCCTTCCTTACCCTTTTAGCCTCATACAACTGCTAATGACTATTTTTGATCCCTAGCTAAAGATGAATTTATCCATCCTCACTCTGCCCTGAGTGACCCTGGAAATCCAGGATTCAACAAGGCCTGGAGCCATGGCTTTGATGTTTCTAATGGCGGATACCCCCGTGGTCAGGGAGGGACTGAAGTTTGAAACCCATCCAAAAACAAAGAGACAATATATACAAAAGCAGACATTAGCTAACACGAGCTACATTTTTGTTTCATTATTAGTTTCAGCTTGAAAAGGTGAAATGCTGCAACTCCCATAATAGTGACATCATTTCAAAAGTTGACGTAAGGTAACATGCTGAAAGTGTTGCACCAGGTGAGTCGTAATCCTGCTGCTCTCGTATCCCAGAGATGATGCATGGACTCCTGGCTGTCACACTTGATGGGAAATGAACTGATACGAACACAATGTATCTTGGCTGTGTTATCTGCTGATACGCCATGAGTTGACATCCTGGAGTTCCCCAGCCTTCCAGTTGGAGAGCACATCATCAACACAGAAGAGAATATGAGCAACTGATGAGTTGCCTAACAACCTCGGACACAGAACATCAGACATGTTGACCACAAAAAAAAAAACATTCTTAAATTAGCGCTCAGATCCTATTACGGCTGGGAAAATAGTTATGGATACATGCATGCTCCCAGTCTGAGAATATCAAAAGTCCGTAGCAGCCAAACCCTCTTCAGCCAAGCCAGGATTCTATTATGAGAACAGGACACAGTTTTACAATATAAAAATATCCCATTTCTCCAAAGTGTCATCAGACACAGTTTAATAGCCCAATTAGATCATTCTGGTCTGCTTTTGTAAAACAAATGACAAATTATGACAAAATATGTAAGTCTGTCATCATTTTTTATTAATTATTCAGCTCTAGTATGTATCCTTACTGCTATTCATGAGGATTCTTCTCCCATCAGTCAAGCTAAAGGGCACTTGAAGTGAGGACATGCCGCCAAGGTGAGCTGAATGCAATACACAACAAGCAGCGATGAGCAGACCCGTGCAGCGCTGCTCGTTGGGGTGCTTGGCTGTTCCCTGGCGCGTGAGGGTGGCTGACACTGATCACATTTAAACTCTGCATGAAGGCGCAGACCAAAACGATGATTGTACTATGGTGCAAATATCACTCCCTGTGTCCACTAGGAGGCGTCAGCAGACACGGATGCTCATATCATCAGCTTCATCGCATAATTGCTTAAGTCATGTTTTGACCAAACTGAGATCTCTCTCTAACTCTACTGTCCTCGGGCTGCTGAGTCACTGTGCCTTACTGGCTCAATTTGGCTAAAATATGACTCAGGCAATTATGCCATGAGGCTAACGACATGTCGCTGTACATCATCTACATCTACTGTACTCAACATCTAGTATTTATCGTAGTTGATTGTAGTTTATTATAGTGTTTTATAGTTTTGTTTTAGTTTATAATAGTTTCCGTTATTTATTGCCCTTGTAGTTTTTCTGCTGCTACTTCTGTTTCTGCTGCTGTAACAGTGCCAATTTCTCCTGAGGGATCGTATCTCATCTTATCTTATCTTGTCTTATCTTATCATGTGCAGCACTATAACCGCCTCGAACATAATGGGCTCCTCCTGGGCTCATTCTACATCCCTCCACAAATTTTGGTGAAAAATTAACTACATAGTTTTTGTGTAATCCTGCTGACAAACAAAAAAAACACGCCTCCATGCAGAGGTAATTAAGTAGCCAATCCTGTATTTTTCCTACATTATCCTTTTATGAAAATGACCTTTTCTGTGACGGTGGGAAGAAAGATATTCTAGGTAAGATGGGGGACCTATTGCATGCGAAACGCTGGAAGAGTCACATGCCAAGCAGTGTGGATGTCAGGAGGAATGGCATGATGGGAAAATGCCTGAGCATCCTTTTAACGACCGTGAATGAGAAAATAAGATGTGTGTTTACACTAAACGACCAAAGGCATCCCTGTGGTGTTCAACCTTCCTGGGAAGTTTAGAATGGAGTCACAGTCTTAGCCGGAGCCGTTAGCGAGCACCAGATTGTGAACAATATCGGGTGAAAGGTGAATAACTTCCTGTTTTACTACGACCTAAATGGAGTGCAAAGGTGAGGGCTGTTCAGCTGGTATCATCCCTCATAAACGCTGAGTGTGTGTTACGTAGCAACCAGCTAAACACAGATACACACATGCCAATGAGTTGAGCTGGTGCAAGGGAAAGAGAGAGGAGATAGTGTGTGTGTGTGTGTGTGTGTGTGTGTGTGTGTGTGTGTGTGTGCGTGCGCGTGTGTTGGCGATTGCACATAAAAGTGTAACATAGAAACAACTTTATAGAGAACTTCGACAAGGAAAATTGTTCCAAATCTATTTGCAGTCTATCTGAGGAGGGGTGAGGAGAGGCCAGCAGCAGCAGGAATAGCACGCAACCGATATCAAATCAAAACTTGTGATTCACACCGGTCTGAAAGGCCACCTCCTGCTTTATTACAGTCCAATTATGCCTGATTTCTGTTTGGGTGACAATGGGTGACATTTCCATGAATAACAGGAGCAGAAAAGCTGGCTGGAGGGGGAGAAAAATGCTGATCCTCATGTCACAGCAGGATTTTCGCTGGAGGCTGACCACAACTTGCCAGGAATAGGATGATGGTGTGAACAGCAGGGTCAACGCCAAGAGTCTGGTATTTCACAAGACAGGCTTTTGTTCGTTTTACAGTCCAATGACATTAAAATGTAATCAAAGATAATCAGAATTACACAATTCAGGATTTGTATATCATAAGTGCTTCTAGCGTGACAGAATATGACATAATAATATTTGACGGCAAGACCAGCCAGGCGAGATGGAATGAATTTAAAATAAAAGTACGTTCCGAAACGTTGCAGGTTTGCAGCTGAGGTTTTAAATTCAAGGCAACATTTTCCAACCTCTTGATTTTTAGAGACACAAGAGGGAGCAAGAGGACAGCTAGACAAGATGAGCAGCAGCGACACAACCCTCCCCTCTCCACCATCCGCAACCTCACATCCCATCACTCAGCACCTCAGATAACTGCACCTGGGGCTCCTTTCTGTGGGAGCGTATCTAAAGAGTGTGGCTTGGGCCGAGAGGAATGAAGGACAAAATCAATGCAAAAACAATTTTGGAGCAAGCTCGCTTTTCCCTTTCGCCAAAGCAATGATAATTTGTGACTGATAAGAATAAACCTGTCCATGTATCAGGGCTCAATTGCCATATCATCCTAGATCCATCTTCACAAATCCTTAGAAATTTATATTTTCTTTACAACCATTGTCTTTTAATTCTAAATTTGAATTGAATTGTCGCAGGGTTATTTTTTAACTCAGAATTTTGAGACGATCTCACTTCTTTGAGTTTGTATCTTCCAGTGAAGTCTTTTTATCAGCTTTCTATCTCATAATTATGATCTTTCTATGACCAATTTTGACATTTTATATCACATTGATGTTTCTTCTCAAAAGCATTTAGATTGAACCTTGAAATTATGACTTTTCTCAGCTCGTAATTTCTCCTTTTGGCTCATATTTGTGGTTTATTTTTACTTAATATCTCAAAATGAGGACTTTTCATCATAACCTGATTTTTAAATACGTTTCTTTTATCGGTTGGGAAATGCGTTTCCATTCACCGGATGCAGTAGTCCATGTAATATACACGCAATTCCAATTTACTTTGCCAGACTTCATTTGTTGGTAACTAGCTGTAAAAATGCAAAGATGATGCAGGATTACACGCAGGTACCAGTGTGTGTCTGTATATGTGTGTGTGTGTGTGTGTGTGGGGGGGGGGGGGGGGGGGTTACGCGTATGATTGCGTCCAGAGCCAACCTACGTCTGCACATCTCTCATCTCCCTCCCGTGATGACGCACCTGCAGCTTCCTCAGATGCTACGTTATGTTCTCAGCTGTGCTGTCGTGAATCCCCCCTCCCTCCTCCCTCCCTCCCCCTCCTCCTCCTCCTCCTCCTCAGGCCCCGCCTTTTCAACGTGAGGAATTAGTTTTTCTAGCCATCTATCCATCTATCCAACCAGCCAGCCATCAGCCGTACCGCTTAATTGATTTCAGCTACATTTATTAATTGCATTCACGTTTCACCGTCACATGGAGGTTCTGGTGTGAGCTGTCGACTGCGGCTGCGGCTCTTCCGGACGTTATGGGGGCTTAAAAGAGGGAAGAAAAAAAAAACCCCGAAGATTTGTTCTCTGCACCTGCGACGCTGCCTGAGAAGCATCATGCAACATCTGAAGCCGTGGCGAGCCCTGCTGCTCCTGACCGTGATGTGGCAGCCCGGAGCCTCGGACAAATACGGTGAGATGATGATGATGGTGCTGATGATGATGATGGTGCTGTCGGTGGCAGGGATCAGATGTGAGTGTTCTCTATACGGCCAAGGTGTGTCTGAGGACTTTAGAACTGCTCCACATGTGGCAGCCAAAGCCCTCCGTCATTTTCATAAGGGGTCATTTTAGGTTTTTTTTCTTTTTCTTTTTTAAATAATAGAGAGGTATTAACCGTAGAGAAAGATGGCAGTCTGATTAAATTATACAGCAGTGGGGGGAGGGGGGGGTGAATGAAGAGGGGCAACAAAAACAAACTGTAGCTTCTTCCAGTTGGAGAGAATGAAATCCATCACTTTCTCACCCTCATATCAACATGTGACTGGTAATATGAATACGATCGCCACGCCACGCATGGCAATTACAATTAACCAATGAAATAAATACAATTGTGGATTATTGTTTCGCCCCCCCAAAAAATCCAGTGAGCAAATGAATAAAAAGAGGTCCCATAAATTATTTAAGACTCATTTGATGTACTTTTGTTACTTTGGGATGATGGTGTAAATACTGTCACTTGAGGAGGACAAAAAATGAAAAGAATACCTTGAATTTGATTTTAGAAACTGAAAGCAGGAGGTGACAGGTTTTGATGGATCAAACTAATTCAGGAAATAGATTAATAATAATTTTTAAAAAAAGAATGTCAAAACTAGAGTGCCAAACAGGGCTCTTACAGGAAAATATACTTCAATTCATTTTTAATTTGCTTTAACAAATAACAAATTGAGCAGAATAGGCTGGTGCCTTTGTACAGTACTGTTTGTCCTTTCTAGTCATTCTATTGAATAAAGATGTGGAAAAATTGCAATAATGGGCACCAACGACTGTGAAACAATGACAAGCGCCTCCTGAGATTTCAGCACCATGGACAGACACCTCTGTCTTATTTATCCATAAATCCTTACTTCTGCACCTCTGGGGCAGTAAGGATGTGGGTCTGTAGTCATTTATTGATACCAGTGTCCACATTGACTCTGCTAATCAGTTTCATTCATTATTGATAAATTTGCTGATTGCTGATCGATTTGCCGTGTGGAGCAATGTGGTCTGACATTGGTTTTTAGCGTCAATACTTTTACTCTGAACGTGAGGGAACATTCGCACAGTGTTCATGTTCATTGAGGTTTTTGTAGTTAAAAAAACAAAAACAAAAACACCACCACCAACAAAATCATCTATTTCTTCCAGTGTGGCGCTGTAATGTTATTGTGAAGCAGGATATTTCCCCTGGGGAACAGACAAGGGAAGCAGCAGCAGCATTCAGACACACTGCATTTCTGGACCGAAGCCCATGTTGTATAGAAACCTTGGAATAATAATTTTTCACCCACTAAAATTAGCTCTCAAATGAAGCCGCAGATTAAACCCTTTCTTCCTCTCTTCCGTGACGCCTTCGTGTTCCAAATTTGACGTCATTGTCTCCCGACGTGCGGCTGTCTGAAAAACATCGATGAGTGGAACTAATAAACCTGGAGGATTCTGGATCGGAGGATGGTAAAGCTGCTCTCACTTCTCGAGAGCGCCAACAATCCTCCAAGTGCTCATGTGATTCACGATCCATAAACACGTCTGTACACAAACAAACAAACACCAGGCGATTGAGTGAACGTCTCTGCAGCCTGTCGTTCCACGGTCAGATATGTCCTGTTGCTGTGAGCGGTACTTGGGCAATTATCTCTAATTCATGCATACTTCATCACGCATAAACACATACATTTACATTTTAAATACACTAAATGTCTCCATAAACAGCGTGTCTGTTTATGCCTGCTACCTCCAGCTGGACTGTTGACATTTGAATGTGTCTCATGCGTCCTTGAGCCTGAAAATATCTTGTTCTTCACACTTGTTAGACATCAGCAGCAGCAGCAGCGACAATCGTCAGATTTGAACGTTCAACCGCTCGCGCTGGGTCTCATTCGCGACATCTTCTCACATCCACCATATTTAACCTTCCATGTAATCCGTCGTGTTCTGAGGATGCGCAAATGTGGATTACTTGCTGGCCGATATTTACAGACGTGGAAATTATCCGTGCAAAAATAAACCGATCAGGTACTAACATTTTGTACATACTGCACATGTGAAGATTGCGATTTGCAAAAAGTTATATTATTCTCTATTAACCAAATATTTGGAAATAATTAATGTTATCTTTTTGTTTTTTTTCCTGGACAAAGAAGGAAAGGAGAGAAGGAGAGACTTGAGCGAAGCTGTCACACACCCCCTGATATCAATGACATGCCAATACTATTGTGCCTCCCCATTGTGTTCCTCTTTTAGAATTAAAGTGTTTGCAAGCCAGTGTGACTGACAGCAACAGGAGGCACACGATAGACATGAGTTCTCGCTTCCTGTCTGGAAGACTAAATTGAGGGCTAAAGAAGTGTATGAGAAAGTATGCAGCAAACCAGCCAATCACCTTTCCTCTTTGGAATATAAATTGCAATCTTTCTTACGTATTTTCCCCTCTGAAACACATACTCTCTGTGCTGTGCATTTTCATATTTTTGTCTCTTTGCGCAAAAAGAATTTTCTGGCAAGCAGGAGGGAAAAAATGAGCTGCGATGGAGGAGTGAAACACATAGAGGCAGACAGTTTATTCATGCGTATCCTGCAGTGTTAGTTTCCTATCTATCTCCAACCACCTGCTCATTCCCACGTTCTCTTCTCCCAGGTCTTATTCACAAAACTAAAGTGAGAAGTAGCAGAGAGGGCAGAAGTGAATTACGAAAGAATATCTAAAAATACACACGCTGCGTTCACGCCCTCCACGCAGTAGCTAATACATAACCTCTCTCTCCTTCAGTAAGTCGTTTTAAACCTTTACTATCTAGGTTAATTATTTATTTATAATAATATTCAAGCTGTTGAAAGGTGGAGAACGTGTTTAAGGTGTTTAAGGTTTTTGGGTGAGGCAGGTAATGTGGAAATGTTTTAAAGTCTTATCATAAAAACATAATGTATTACTTACATATAGAACAAAAAATAGTGTGGCTGTAAAAGTAATGTGAAGGTTTGGAGAGCTTGTTTTTCTAGCTGCCTCAGTGGAGCACGTGATGTTAGCTACGAGTGTGTCAGGAGTTAAATAGATGCCAGTTAAACGTGAGTAAGAGCATTTGTTGTTGTCATGGTAATTACTGTGAAACATTTTACTCCGAGTACCTGTCAGCCCTCTCTTTGTCCTCCTTTGTACTCTAGGCTGCCTGTTTGAGAGGAAACTGTGCTCCAGAGACCAGTTCTGCTCCGATGGTGAGTACACACACACACACACGCACGCACACGCACACACACACACACACACACACACACACACACACACACACACACGCTAAAAAATAAGCAGGCATAAACACAAACATATTGTCCCTTTTAAACTTGTTATTACGTCACAGTTCTTTTGTGATCACGCGTTGGCTCAAGGGAGCACAAGAAAATCAAACACCATCACCTTCCCCTCTCCCTCTCATCGTCTTTACCCAAGCCCCTCCTCTCAACTCTACTGTCTCCATGGCAACACTGACATCACAACAGGGTCGACACCCCCACGGCTGATGTGCTAATACAGTGATGAGTCACTGACACACACACTTACTCACTTCTCGGTGGGAATTGCACTTACACACACAAACTCACACACACACACACACACACACACACACACACACACACGCATTCACGCATGCGCGCACACATCCAGTGGACAGAATACAAAATGGATGTGTGTGTTTGCATCTTGGGAGCAGGGACGGAGCAGAGCAGGATGTGTGTCCATCTGTAGATTTGTGTGTGTGTGTGTGTGTGTGTGTGTATGTGTGTGTATGTGTGTGGCTACAAGATTTCCTGTGTGTCTTCCTTCTAATTGGGTCGTGGAGGAGGAATATTATCAAGTTAGTAAATATATATGCAGTCAGTATATTCCATGTAAGTGGGATAAACAAATCTATACATCTCTCAAACAAATTCATTAAGAATTCAACATCATAATAATCCTGAATATGTATTACTGGGTTGTTGTATAAGGCGTAGCTCCTAAATGAGTGTACGAATATTTACACTTGCTTTTTTAATAAAGCAAGGGAAAGACAAAAAAATCTCTATGAGTGGTTCTTAGGACAGACATTTCTCAGGATCTGCCTGTCCTCTATTCTACCAGTGAATTCTAAAATGGTCACCGCTCAGCATCTCTTCTTTGTTTGTTTTTGGCTCCCCTGTTGATAAAGTGGATATGCTACATTATGAATATTTCATGCTTTTATTTTTTTTAAACTAGTGATGCGAGGAATTATAAAGTAACATTGATTTGACAACCAATCCTAAAGCTCTGTGACTCCATCAGTGTTGTGCGAGGATGGGATTTGGAATTGTGGGATCCATATCAATTTCCTCTGGCTTTAGGAGGTGACAGAAAGAACCACCATAAGATGTCGTTATTTTCTGCCTAAAGAGGAAATCACACTGGAGGCCGACTAACACACTCAGTAACTTTAAATCATTCAACTCAACCAAACGGTTGAATAGATATTCGGTAGGTTAAATAAGTGTATTTCTGTGTTTGTCTGCTCAATAAAATTCCTCCCAAGGGACCAGAGGTAAACAGGAACAATGTAAAAGGAAAAGGAAATACACACAGCCGTAAGTACACAGCAGGAGAATCATCCATCTAAGTACAACAGTCAATATAGAGCACGAATGATAGAGCAACTAGACAACTCAAAGAATGTTGAGAATAGTCCTGGTAGATCAATCCTCAAAATACAAACAACAGTCCTGAGCGTGAGAATGTGTACAGGAATACAATGTTCAATATAAGACAGGATTTTGATCAAGCTAGTGATGCATCCACAAGCTAGATGGTAGAATTTTAACACTTCATACAAATAAATGACACAAACTACATTACATGTGCCTTAATTGAGTAGTAATGCCCTCTGATTATACTGTCATTGTAGTATAATTCACTTCTTTCACTTGGTCTGTGCAGCGGTCGGTGTGGCTTTAATGGCACTACTCGCACATGTGGGATGTCACACCGACTCTGCAATTCATTTTACAATTGGACGAACGGTTGGAACAAAGCCGGAACATTGCGTTTGTCTGCGTTTGAGGTGTTCCGTCTCAACAGAAACCACAACAAGCTCCAGACACGATCCCAGAGCAATCAAGATGGCTGCATTACGTCCATTTGTCTTCCATTGATCCTCCTGCTCCTCCTGTCTGCCAGTTCAGCAGGAGTGACTAATGCTTTACTGGTTCAACAGGACAATAAACTACATGTATATTTGTATTTAGATATATCTGCATACCCATGTATATTTTGAAGGGATCCCAGTGCAGTAAGGGAACTCGATATCCCTTCAGGTAATCGGAGGTTTTTACAATGGCACACAGTTTGTTTTTTGGTTACTAGTAGCGTTTCTTTATCAGTCACTCTACCTTACATAAAGGGAAGGAATTTTTTAGATACAATGTGCGGAATCCATTTGACTTCTGTTTAACTGTGGAAAATATTGTATTCTCTCATGTTGTATTCTCTGTTTTTCTAGTCAATATTTGTTGTTTTCGCTTGTTGGCCTCACAAAGCAAAGAAATTTTCTCTATTAATGTGTCCGCTCACTCAGAAAGAGTTATATATTATTTCTTGCTATGAATAAATACATTTTAAAAAAAATAAACATGAAATCCTCTCTAATCTGCTGTTGCCTGCTTGTTGCAGGCTGGTTTGTTTGAGTTTAAGCTGGTGTAGCGAAAGACTGTGGTGACTCATCAGTGCACCAGATAAACTGAGTCTGCTCAGCTTGGTCTTTATTCCCATCACATACTGTAGCAGTCTGGAAAAGTGTGTGTTTGTGTGTGTGTGTGTGTGTGTGTGTGTGTGTGTGTGTGTGTGTGTGTGTGTGTGTGTGTGTGTGTGTATAACTGTTTTTTTTGCCACCTATCGGAGACCTTTGAACACTAACCTCATCAGGACGTCTTGTCCTTTTGGGGACCAAAGAATGGTCCAAAAGCAGCTGGTTAAAGTTAGAGTTAAGGTGTGAATTGAGGTTAAATTAAGGTTAAAATTCGGATTAGGATTAGGATTAGGGCTCGGTTTAGTGTGATGAAAGTGTTGACCTGAATCTTTCTGGTATCTGATGTTGCAGCAGGGCATTGCAGTCAGACAGAAGTGTCCCCATCCTGTCAGAAGCTACTGTTACAGCTTTTACAGAAGAATTTGTCCAGTGGTGACTTTTAAACCATTATTCATAATTTAGCGGCGAATTCAATTTCTTCCCAGTTCCATGACATAACCCTCAGCGAGTACTTCACAAAGGACAAATGATGCTCTAAAAGTTGGAAATAATTAAAAAAAAACTGCTGTTGCCACATGGCTAACACAGATTAGCAACTATTTCACACTAAAGTGTGTAAAATAAAGCACACACACAGTAACCCAGACCCTTTTTAAGGGGAGTGTGACAATCAGAATGAAGTGTGTGGGCTGCACTTCAGTGTCATGACTCATACCGGTGGTGTGGGCCACACACAACAAAGGACAGCATGACTGTATCAGGGCAACTTCATGAAAAAAAGATTGTCGGAATTTTTATTTTTTAATTTATTTATTTATTTACAATTTCTGCTTCAACCTAAAGAAAAGTTTTCAGTTACAATGAGTGCAACAGCGAGTGACAGTCAGCCAGCACGCATATGCAAGGCTAACCAAGGCAGCTAGATAGAAAGTAGGTTTTGGGTCATGTCACTTTAAAAAAAAAAAAAAGAGGTGGTTAAAACAAGGCCAAGGCATTCACAGAGAAGTGTGTGTGTGTGTGTGTGTGTGTGTGTGTGTGTGTGTGTGTGTGTGTGTGTGTGTGTGTGTGTGTGTGTGTGTGTGTGTGTTCCAGATGGGCTGTTTGGTCAGTGTCGTGGCTCTAAGCAGGACCGGGTCCAGTTCCAGGTGTCAGTTCCTGTTCTAAAGAGGATGCAGGAAGTCCTCAAACAGCTCATGCTGCAAGGTGAGATAAGACATAAAGCACTGAATCTGCTCCAACACCAGTGAAGTCATGTTTAATTATGTGCTGGTCTCATTTTCGTGTCGTTTTATCTTACATCTTACATTTGCATCTATGGCTTCATGTTTTGAAATGTCAACGTCATGTTTTGTGACTTCTTGATACTGATGTTCTATGTGCAAATCCCCCCCCCCCCCAAAAAAAAACTGACCAGATCATGGGAATATTTTACATCCTGTAGCCTCAAATTGATCAAATTGTGCAAACAAGTTACATCTCATGGCCACAAACTAATCAAACTGTGGAACCAAGTTATGTCTGAAGGCCATGAAGGAATGAACAGTGGGAATAACTTCTATCTTGTCTTTCTCTTTCTGGTCACTTCAGAGCTGTGTGGGTTTGTTTTTTTTTATCATCATATCACCCAGAAAATACTTTTCAGTCTGAGGTAACCATGAATGAACAGATCAAAATTATATTCTTTCATGGAAGTTATTTTGATCATTTCAACAGTGAAAATATGATGAGCTGAGTTGTCAAACCCACGGGCGCTGTCAGAAAAGGAAAGATACGTGACCTCCATCTCGGTCCATTGTGAGGTTCATTGATTGCTGTGGTTGTGTGTGCAGGTCTTTCCTGGCAAGACAACCTTACCCAGTACATATTGTCAAAGGAACTGAAGAGAGTACCCCATACGACCCACCCCCCGAAACCAAACTCCTCTTCTCCTCACTCATCTCAGTGAGTGCTCCCCAGCTACTGTGGCAAATAATCCAACAACAGTACAGTAATGTGACACTATCTACTACTAACTACTTGTTCAGTCATGAATATGCAAACCGTCTTAATGAAACAGGTCAAAGAGAAGCAATCTTGTCTAAAGGATTCTGAAGGAATGTTTTAGAGCATCATAATACACGACGGGCAAAGTATCACCATACTACTGTGATATTTAGTGATCCGTGATCCGCGTTTACGCCTGCATGTGTTCCTGCACGCTAATGTCATATATGCTGATTCTCTCTATTTCTCTCTGGGTTGCCAGGTCCAAACAGCACACCCCCAATCACCACAGCTCTAAACCAGGGTCCATGCCTCCTGCTGGTAAATATGTGGACTACATGATAGTGGAGCCGCCTCAGTCCCCACTGCAAATGCAGACGGCCTCCATTGATCCGTACACGTACCACCAGGTACAGAACCTGATCATGGCAGATCTGTTGCGAAGGTTTCATCAAAAACATGTGAGTTTTGATGATAATATCTGTTCCAATCTCAGCATAGATACCAAGATGAAATGGAGAGATCTCTCATTGGAGCAGGAGGTGGTTATGCCCGCCCCTCTTCATGGTCCCAAACCAATCAGAGAGAGCGAGAGCGTGACAGGCAGATGCTGCAGGAAGCCTTGTCTCTGTACCTGGCGCAGCCCTCATATCGCCATCGAGGCTCCTCCTCTATGGCTCCTGCAGGTAAGAAAATCCTAAATACCTAAAAAATAAAAAGGTGACATTATGTACGCACTTTGTAAAAGAGTTTTTTGTTAGCTTCAGTATCTCTCTATACCATATTAACCTGCTGGTTCTCAGCAGGTCTGCCTTATTATGACGACTTGGAACTGCAGATCCCAGTGGACTACGTGGACGACTACACCCTAGAGGAGAGACTCGGTACTGCAGGCAGGCACCAAACACTTCAAAACAAGAAGCTTCCTCAGGGCTACAGCACCTTGCCTGGAAAAAATGGTGAGGAAAACTGTCTCTGTTTACTGTATATTTCTGCCTCTAATATTTTTGAATGAATATTCTAATGGAAAAGCCACTGTTTCTTCTTCACGTTCCGTCAAATTCACCTGGAGAAATGTCCTCTTTAAGTTATAAAGGGTCACGGTATTTTTTCAACCTATCACATAATGTTTCCCCCTCACAGATGATGCTGCAACCGCAAATGTTTTTACCGGTCATGATGCAACTGGCTTTGGTGGAGCATGTTTTTTGACTAATATTCAGTTGGGTTTTTCTGAGTTTATTAGTTAAGGAAGAAGTTATGAGTTAAAGAAGAGCAGAAAATGAAAGAACAATACTTCAATAAATACTTGAACATCTACATCTCTTGAACATCATACAGAATCTATAGTGTCGTATTTTGCCATATGTGACAGATGGCCTGCTCCAGAGGATGTCAGGGGTGCTACAGAGGTACGGCGTTGACCCCAGAGAACTCAGTCAGGAGCAGCTCTACAAACTAGCCCTCATACTGCAGCTGCTGCAGGCCCAAGATAAGACCGGTACGCTGTCCGAGCTACTGTTAGTATTAGCTATTATCGTGACACCAGAGTAAACTAAACGATTCTGAATCAGGTCTGACGGTAGTATTTGTTATTTCTCCCCACAGATCCAAATGAAAAAGACCTTGTCACCCTGAAAGAGGTATGAGAGCTCCTACTGTGACCTGTATCACTAGTAATAACACTCCGATGACACACTGACAGCTCTTCTGTCACTCCCACGTATAGATGCAGGTGGTAAAAACAGATAGTGCACCCAGTAAACCAGAGAAGCCTGCTGGCCCAGGTCCCGGTGCACCTGATGCTCCTCATCCCCCCTCCTCCACCTCAGTTCCAGCCACAACTTCAGCTAAGAGTACAGGTCTCTCCCCACCTGCCTCCAGGCCTCCCCAGGCTGCCCCTGGAGTTGGACAAAGCCTGAAGGAGGAGGGGCCGCCACTGGTCGAGGTTACAGGGGCCAAAGAGGAGTACGGGTACATAGTCACCAACCAGAGGTCAGCGTTAGCTTTGTGTTTATTACTATTAAACTACGGAAATTAAGAGCATCTATTCCTTTGGAGCAAATTATTATGTAGAACAAATGCTTTGGGCTGCAACTGACGATTATTTTCATCATTGATTAATCTGCTGATTTATTTCCATGTTCACTCGAAAAATGCTAATGCAAATGCAAGTGTTTTATGACTGTCACATGTACATATAAATGACTGTAGACAACAATAACTGGACTGTAATGTGGCTGTGGCGGTTGTCTTTCCCAGTCCGCTCAGTTTGTACGATGGAGTGAAGCTGCTGGAGCTTCTGGCTGATAAAATACACCTGACAACCAGCAGCTTCATCAACATCAGGTAACATCAGTTAAATGTTTTTTTGTTGTTGTTTTTTTTTACTATTTTACTCTAATTAGTTCGTATTCGACAAGTGCACGTGTGTGTTTGCAGTGTGGTGGGTCCTGCTCTGACCTTTCGTGTCCGCCAGAATGAACACAACATGACTGCTGCAGAGGTGGCAGCTAAAGCTGGTGAGTTTCGAATGAGGCACACTAATGCTCACACACACACACACACACACACACACAACAGCCCACCCACCCACACACACACACACACACACACACACATACACACACACACACACACATACCAAACAGCCCCCCCCCACACACACACACACACACACTGTATGAGAGAAGAACCGGAGTGCTAATAATGTCACACTCACAGTTGCTTTCTCAAGTTGCATGTCATCAAACATGCATCATTTTTTTTCCATACAGTGTCTGAGAAGAACTTCCTGGAGTCTGAGACAGGTCTGAAAATTGTACAGACTGGTGTTGGAGAGGTAAATGATGCACACACCAACACACACACACACACACACACACACACACACACAGACACACACACACACACACACACAGTCTCAGAATAGTAGGTTTGAGTCTTTGCAGCTCTGATTAGCTCCAAGTATATTAAGTCAGCATGTACGTCAGTCTTATGAAGATGAAATTATTATTTGATTTTCAGAACAAATGAGTTCATAGTTTCCCTGCACAACAACGCATGTGTGCATGCGTCCGCTTGTGCAAGTGGCCAGAACAAATTAACACAGCATAACAACCAGCATTTCACTTGTTGCCATGGTGCTTTGTCTTCTCCAGTCCCCCTCCACCCCCCTACTGTGGCTCCCAGGTGCTATGGCAACAGTCACAGGTGTCATTAACCTTTTCCCCGTTTCACTGACTCGCCAGCAGTATCTCTGATTTTCCCAGTACCAGATGGATAAAAATCAACCCTAGCATGACTATCAGGAAAGCACACATACGCATAGCGCTTTTCAGATATTCTTATTGTCTGGCTGGTGCATGTGGGGGATGAGTGTGTGTGTGTTTGTGTGTGTGTGTGTGTGTGTGTGTGTGTGTGTGTGTATGGTCTTGACATTAATGATTAGAGAGGCTTGTCAGTTATGGTTACTTAATTTACAATAACATTTTTTGATCTCAGTTTTTTTTTGTTTAAAAAATGATACAGCTGATACTAACGTAACATTAAAATTTAGACACACAGAAAGAGAAAGTAAGAGCAATAATAAATATTATATCATCATAATTGGTGTGATTTAGTAAATGATTTTATACAGTTTTAGAAAAAGTAGTGTCCTTTTTTTCTGGCCTCTGGTGTTTCAATCTAAAAGCCAGTACCTTCGTGGTTAACTTTTATTTATGTATTCATCCAGTTCTGTGTTCGCTTTATTCGTGCAGCTGCAATTTTCTCACTGACACTTAGTGATAATTCACTTTGTGTCCTACTGAATTCTCTGTGTGTTGAGACACCAATACAAGTTACTTTTTTAAATTAAAATGGCACATTGAATTAGTTTGGAGGCACACTGAGAGCTGTTTTGACAGACTGGAGCAAAAGTGAAGAACAGGTCTGTAACGTCCTGTGTGGGTGTGTGGCACATCCTACCCCGGTTCACTGATCCTACCCCGGACCACTGATCTCCACGGAACCTCTGCTGTCGCTTTAATGGCTTTCGAGAGTGCACAGCCGTGACCTCTCAAACCCCCGTGTCTTTACTACTCTACTTCAGCCTCTCGCTGCGACCATTTTACTGTCATGTGCACTTAGAGAGGAAATAAACGAGTGACCTTTTCACATCCTTTCACCTGGAGAGCTAAGGAGGGGTGATAGGTTGAGATGTATGTTGACTAATGGATGTACCTCCAAATATTTATCTGCTCTCTTTTGTGTTCCCTCCCCCCTGCTGATGTCATTCTTACTACTCTTGGTAACGGTGTTGTTTCCAGAGGACAGATGCACGGGGTCTCCCTCAGGTAACCAGGGTTTCCCAAGGCTCCAGCGGGACGGTCATCACCCTTGTTTCCATGGCAGTGGTAGGGGGAGTGCTGGTATTGGCCATGGCCTTCGCTTGTCTCCGGCACTACGCTCACCAAGTAGCCAATGGTAAACTTGGCCTGGGGCCTGAAGCAGGAGCGGAGACACACTTTGACTACCAGGTGAGCCAGCACATTCCAGATTCACACTCAGGAGGAGGTTTGTCTGAGGGTGATATATTAATCAGTTCTGAACACTAACGTTAGGAACTGGGAATCTGTCACTCTTCCTGAATTAACCTCTACTGATGCTGGGTACGAGGTATCTTGTTGTTACCGCTCTTCCCTCTGTATTGTCGGTTCAGGAGCTTTGTCGGCAGCACATGGCGTCCAAGTCCTCCCTGTGTCGCCAGGATTGCGTGGGCGGTGCGAGCAGCGGCATAGCAGGTTCTGCAATGGGCACAGGTGCTGGTGGTCGACGGGGAACGGACACATCCCGCGTCAGTAGCGTTTCCTCCCAGTTCAGTGACGGCCCCCAGCACAGCCCGTCCTCCACCCACAGCTCCACTCCATCCTGGAGCGAAGAGCCAGCCCAGTCCAATATGGACATTTCTACTGGTCACATGATACTGGTGCGTGAAACTCCAGCTGTGAAAATCACCCTTGATGAGCAGACACTAATGTTTTCTCTCCGTCAGACATATATGGAGGATCACCTGCGTAACAAAGACCGCCTTCAGAAGGAGTGGGAGGCGCTGTGCTCCTACCAGGCTGACCCCAGTTCAGTAGCGGTGGCTCAGGACGCCAGTAACGCGGACAAAAACAGACAAGCCGAGTCGCTTCCATGTTGGTTCACACTTAAACATGCATGTTTTAAGCTTTATAAGCTTTATTTTATATGATTTCTGGTGCTTCAGTGATTCGACAGATACATGTTGACTGCCCTCACTGTTCTTTTAGAGGTTTTCTTTTACTCATCATAAAAGCAGCAGTATTCATTCATTCATTCATTCATTCATTCATGCCCTCTTGACACCTGTTATTTTTCTTTTCCAGACGATCACTCGCGTGTGAAGCTGAAAACTGAAGTAAACCCCAGCAAACAAGATTACATCAACGCCAGCATCATTGTGAGAAAGGATTCACTCAGTCTCTTATTTCAAGCTCATGTTGATAGTTACAGGATAACTGAAACATATGAATTTATCTAATTAATAGTTCTGATTATTACCTAATAGCCTCTATCATATAACGTATCAAGATAGATGCTCTCAACATGTAATCCGCTAAAGCTAAAGCCTTTATTTCTCACAGAATAGTACCACTTACACCTGATTCAGTACAAATTTTTCTGATGCAATCCAACATCTGCTCAGTTATTTTTCTAACATGGATTTTGTCAGTTGTATTTTATTAATGTTGACCAAAGAAAAGCTGTACAGGTTTTTTTTTTTTGTCTTGAAATGTTTCCTCAAAAAAGCAGTCGGCACAAAAAAAAAGCTTACAAACTCTGCTCTCTCGTATCTATTTTTCCCCCTCCAGTTTGATCACGACCCTCGCCAGCCATCTTACATCGCCACACAGGGGCCTCTGCCTCACACCATAGCTGATTTCTGGCAGGTCAGTGGGTTCTTTACTCTCTCTGTATTTACTGATTTAAACCATTTTAAAAAACACACTGAACCAGTCAATCCACAGGAAATCTGTCCTCTTACTGCAGGTGTCACAGATTTTAGGATGTGTGTGTGTGTGTGTGTGTGTGTGTGTGTGTGTGTGTGTGTGTGTGTGTGTGTGTGTGTGTGTGTGTGTGTGTGTGTCTACAATCATGCATGTGTTTGTTCTAACGAAACCACAGATGGTGTGGGAGAGTGGCTGCACAGTGATAGTGATGATGACGGCTCTGGTGGAAGACGGAGAGAAGCAGTGTGAGCGGTACTGGCCTGATGAGGGATCATCACTCTATCACATCTATGAGGTCAGACTTTTAATGCAGCTTACTTACGGGGCTCAAAACGCAAAATATGAAACATTTCAGATTTTTTTTTTTTAACAGCGTAAACCCATGATTTAAACTGACTGTAAAGCAAAAACAACAAATACAATATGTCTCGTTGATTATGTCTCCCCCTGGTGTTGAACTGAGGCCATTTTTACACTCACGCTACCTCTGACGTAAAATCCTAACAATAAATAGAATACATGCATGCAAGGATGTATCAGCAACCTACTATACTGGTTAAAAAAAAAACAAGAACACTAAAAGCAGAATTCATGGATTCAGGGTCTTACAAGTGAAAAAATGCTCTGAAAAGTACTTCGGGCAAATTAACGTGTAAAATCAATGTCATATCATATCATATAACAATCATCAATTCTGCTGAAGTTCATTTAAAACAGAGGGACATAGCCAAGACAGAATGAACTTTTTAAAGATGTTATCTTGTCTTAAACATCTCATTATCTCAAGGTAACAAAGTTCACTTTTTTTTGTCATCATGGGTTTATTTATCTTGGGAAAAATCAAAATAACAAGTTACTTATCTTCTGAGGAGAACAAGTTCATTATCTCTAGCTTGAGAAAACAGCTTTTGCTTACTAATAACACAAATGAAGCTGTTGCGAAACGAGCTCCGTTATCTGGAGATAGTGAATCAAGTCGATACCTCGAGAGAACAGTATGAAAAAGTAATTACCGGCATGTCCTTTCTCAGCTACCGTAGTGAGTAGAGATCAGATTGCTAGTAGCAGGTATTAACCCATGGTGACCTCTCTGTCAGGTGAACTTGGTGTCGGAGCACATCTGGTGTAAGGACTTCCTGGTGCGTAGCTTCTACTTGAAGAACGTTCAGACGCAGGAGACCAGAACCTTGACGCAGTTTCACCTGCTGAGCTGGCCGGCTGACGGAATCCCCACATCCACGCGGCCGCTGCTCGACTTCCGCAGGTATGACAGTGCACACACACACACACACACACACACAGGAGGGAATACAGAGATGCAGTCAATATTAGCAGCCCATTGCTTTCCTAACACACAAGTAGGTTTGAATTGTCTCATTTGCTCCATTACATCCCTTTTCTCTGTTTCCCAATGTCCCTCAGTCTCATTGAACAAGACGCCCCACATTCATGTCTGTCTCTCCTCTTCCTCTCTCCCTCCCTCTGTCCCGGCGTGCAGGTTGATAGGTTGGTATTTTAACATCTCCCAGTGTCATTTTTGTGGTTTGCAGCTAGTACTCTGGCTCCAGTTGCATAGTCACAAAAATGAGCATTGGCAGGTGTGACTGGCTACTGCAAGAGGGACAGTGACTCTGGGGCTCCTGAGTCCCCCCTCCTCTCCTGTTCCACCATCTCTTTTGTTCTCCTCTTCATCTCACGTGATTTCCAGCTTCCCTGCTGTTCCACACTCCCATTCTTAATTTGATTGCCTCCTCTTTGTTTTCTATATCTCTCTATCCCTTATTCCTGATCACAATCTGCTCTCCTCTCATTGCCTTTAACCGAACAAGCGGGTGCCCAGCGGGCCTTTAATCCTTTTGTTGGATGTGTTTGCTATTCTTCTGATTATTGTTTGCAAGTCATTTTAGTATAACGATTAATTGCATGAAAAAGGTCAGTTCCAATCAATTCTATCATTAATCATTTCAATGAAGCTCATGTTTTCTGTCTCTTCTACCATCCTGCTTTTCAGGAAGGTGAATAAATGCTACAGAGGTCGTTCCTGCCCCATCATTGTTCACTGCAGGTAAAAAATAAAGACATGCAACCTGCTGCTTCATATGTTCTCTAACAATAGTCGGGATTCTGGAAGATACTATAATAAAATCGTACATTTATACTGGCGTGAATGCAATCAAATTCACAGTTTAAACAGTGAGTTCAGTCCATGCATCCCGGTCGTCACTGATTTACATTCCTATCAAACTATTTACATACATTCATACCAGGAAGGGGTGTGTTTATATAAGTCCATGTTTATGTACAGTAGAGGAGCAGTGGAAAGTGAAGGTGTGGCTCAACGGCGAAGGCAAATGTGTCAGGAGCAGTGATGTTTCTGTGACGAATCTCTGACCATCAATTTAAACTGGTGTTATGACCTTCCTCTACATCCGTTATGTCAGCACTGCTCATACCGTGAAGGTCCCAACCAAAAATAGCGACCCCTCATGTTATATTTTGTTGATAGCGATTGCAAAAACTAACCAAACTCATCTGTGTGTCCACAGTCGGGTCGCAGATTTCTGAGGAAGAAATTTGCAAATAGAATTAATTCAAGTTTTACTTGAAATGATTTAGAACGATAAATGCTTTGACATTTTCTTTGTGTCTATTAACCACAGCAATGGCACTGGCAGGACTGGCACGTACATCCTCATCGACATGGTGTTGAACCGCATGGCCAAAGGTGAGTGACACGTGAGAGGCTGAGCCACGACAACCATCCTAGTCCCACATTTGTTGTATTTTGCAAGTTCAACAAGTAGAATTACAGTAAAGTTAAAAACACACACACAGCAAACTGTTGATGGCCGAGGGTCTGTCCGTCTTGTGTAGGGTTTATCGTTTCTTGAGCACTGCAAAAAACAGGCTTACCAAGTATTTTTGTCTGACTTCTGCTCCGAAAATCTCACCACACTTACAAAAAGAGTGAAAGACGAGCCAAAGAAGTTTCTAGTCCCCAAATGTATGACTTGAGTCCTGACTTCTGATAGAAACCATCTTCTCACGGAGACACTTGTTGAAACTTTCTGTCTTAAATGAGGCAGTGTTGGTTGTTGTAGAATTTACACAAATGTACTTGGCAAAAGTTTTTTCCAGTACATTAATCAACATATTTACCATCAAATTTGTCGCAGAAAGCATCAGTAACGTCTATATTGATGTTTTTACTGTTGATGTTTGCAGGTGTGAAGGAGATCGACATAGCAGCCACACTGGAGCACATCAGAGATCAGAGACCCGGCCTGGTCCGCACCAAGGTATGTGTGTGTGTGTGTGTGTGTGTGTGTGTGTGTGTGTGTGTGTGTGTGTGTGTGTGTGTGTGTGTCCGTGTCCCAGGACCACAATCTACAAACCATAATCCAGCCATATTCCCATATTCCATCCTCATGATCTGTTTCCTCCTCCTGACCAGGACCAGTTTGAGTTTGCGCTGACAGCCGTAGCCGAAGAGGTAAACGCCATCTTGAAAGCTTTGCCACAGTGAGCTGCAGCACCCGACAACACACAGAGGTCATGCATAGACCCCCCCCCCCCCCCCCCCCCCCCCCAATTCTGACATGATGCAGTCTTTGTGTCTGGCTAACCCTGTATATAAGAGAGATCTCTGCCACACTTGGAGAAGTTACTGCTCCTGGTTTCAGCATGCAGTACTTTAATATTCATTCAGTTTAGTACAACATATTTAAGTATTTTTTATGGGTATTTGATTTTTGGCAGGATGTGAACGGAGGTAATCAGATTACATCTCCACAGAATACAGAGCTTTTGTGTCATTTTTGAGTCAGACAGAATAAAACACCCTTCTGTACGGTTGCACTGACGTAATACTGTGGTGTAATATTGTACTGTCCTTGACACATCTACTCTTTTCCCTCGAAAGTAATTTTTTTTGGACATTCAAAATAATACATTAAATCCTTTGATGTATACATTTCAAAAGTCTCTCCACAGACAGACACACAGTAATGTTTCTATTGTTTTTTTTTTAAACTGTTTTTTGCGTGTGTGTGTGTGTGTGTGTGTTTCCGCCAGACTACCGTATGCTGCTGTCCAGTGTGTGTGTGTGTTGATTTCCAGCAGGTTTTTCTTTTTGAGGCTTGTCTTCACCTTGACGACATGATTGTTTGCTTTATTTCACATTTGGTCATTTTGTAACAGATGACATACCTTGACCCCAGAGTACACACCGCTATCTCTCTCACGCTCTCTCTCTCTCTGAATTTCAGCCATACTCAGATCTCTGGGTTCCTGTGCGGCCGTGTGATTGATGTAAATAAATTCATGTTGATTTCATGTAGCAGACAGATAGAAAATATCTATAAAAATGTATTTTTGACTTGATCTGAATAAATTTGTGATGTGATGCAGCAAAAAAAGGAGAACTTTTGAGTGCTCATTTGAAAAAAACAACAACAACAGATCTTTGCCATATAAGGAAAATTAAGGTGGGTTTTCTTGCTCATCTATATTCATGTGAATTTAACATACAACAAAGATACCAGACCACCGCAGCATTAAAAAATACTGTCAAGCTAAATTTTTTTTCGACTCAAATTAAAATGCCGCCATCATCCAAGAATCCTCTGAAGTTCCCAAAGAAAAACTATCAGACTGATATTGAGTCATCGGCAGGAAATGTTTTATGCAGGATGTTTCTGCTCCAACTATCAATTTACAATTGCAGGGATAATTATTCTCCGGGCATTTTCTACCCTGTATACAACATTTTATGTTATTTAAGTAGATTCTCAAAGCAAAACTGGTTAAAAAGCAGCATAAACAGAGATGAGATGTTACCTTAAATTCTAAAATCCAGTCTCCCTCCAGAAGGAGATTTGATCATTTACAAATATACATATAAAATGCACATTTGTTTCGCAGTTACGTGTCATTCAAGCCATGGTGGGCAGAGAGAGAAGAGTGCAGCATGAGGAGGGCGGGGGGGGGATTTGACCTGTAAGAAAACAAGGACAAGGACACGTTACAAAAAGGAAGAGTCACCATGATTTCTGCAGAAGAGACAGAAGCACCATCTGAGCTACAACCAAGGAGGAAAGAGAGGGACTGACTGGGCAACTCCGTAGGTTCTGCAGGTTCACACACCGGTTCACTACCTCAGAGCAGCACCAGGCAGTCAGGTTAGCTTGTGGAGGCCTCAAAGTCTGAGTCTGAAACAGGAAGCAGGAGATGTAAGGAAAAAGTAATGAACGTTCTAACAGGAGGAAATGTGGAGAAGTAAAACCCCTTGTATGTTACACTTGTCAAATGACAGATTTTTAAAATGATCTTTTTTTCACGTATTTGTGTGACAAGAAAAATACAATGCTTTTAAAAGCCAACAGCAGCAAATAACTACACGTCAACAGTGGATGAGCAAAGTTTAATTTCTAGGGGTTGGTATGTACGGAAGCCCAAGAAGGCCACATTCGCAATTAATGTGTTTATTAATGCCTTCTTGTCGCTGTCTATTATATCGAGTTCATTAGCTCATGACAACAAGGAATTATCTCATTCAGTGGCATGATGAGCTTCGTTACCTTGTGATATTTAAATGTCCCCTTATCACAAGAGAGTAGCATAAAAAAATGTCTTACATGTTGGAACTTACTCAGCTTCCTTAGGTAAAGAACACCGTCTAAACTTGTAATTGGGGAGTTTTCCTGGCAAAGAAACATGTCTGACCGCACAGATTTATAACCAAATATTGCTGGTTCAAAATGTCGGTTCTTGACACAAGATTGTGGATGACGAGAGATGAACAGGACGGAAACATACGTCATCAGTGATTAACGTACAGCCACGTACCATACACGCTGGTATTAATAGTCAGCGTGGGAATACTTGAGTAAATAAACGTTGAATAGAACCGTGGGGAGCAAGTTTTGGACGCACTTAATCATCCTCATGCCTGTATTTTATCATTTCTTTTTGACAAGTGGCTCTATAACGTGCTTTTTTTTGGAGATTCCAACTAAATCAAGAATGAAAGCTTAAGCAGAAGTGCTGCATGTTACTGCCGTTTCTTAGTATTAGTAGTATTAGTAGTAGTTAACCAGGAAAAGACAGAAAAATGCACAGCCGTTACTGCGATGTTACCGAATAAATCAAGTATCCAAAACCTCCTCTTTTTCCTTTGTCTTTATTTGTTATTCCTCTTTGAACATTATTTGTCATTACAAGAACATTAAGACAGAAAAATACAGAGGATACATGTCAGGATATATTTGCTGTCGCGGAACCGCGAGTCTCTATCTAATTCCCTATCAACAAATAATTCGGGGCGGAGGAATAAACACTGATTAAATACGAGGAGCAAAATCAAATTCAAACAAATTCATTACGTAAGCCTCTCTAGCTGTATCTTTACTACAGCGGTCCTCTGTTAATGAAAAAACTGCAATGTTCAATAAATTCTTCCAAAAAAAAAAGCCAATGTATAGGAAAAAATATCAAAGTTGTTTGAGCTTCGTTAAAAACACAAAAGAAGAAGTAACTGGTTGTTAAGTCAGGCACGCCTTTCAACAGTAGAAAAATGTTTTATGATAATAAATACGAAGTAGTGTGTTGTGACTATTATTCAATAGCGCTTTCGTTTTGGCACCAAATATGTTCTGTTACTTTCAAGCTTTACTTCCCACGTTCAGTAACAATTCACTTTTAAAGCTTTGAGCTTGTAAAGGAGATGTCTGGTACCACCCAAGTTTGGGTCTCAGCACCACGGCAACGCTTTCGCGACTCTCCTCTCTCCCTCACATAAATCCAGAAACCTGGCAGAGGAGCCGTACGGCGTTCAAGCTGCTCTGGCGCTCAGAAAACCTTTCACTGACGGTGCACAGACAAATGCATGCATACATTTTTAATGAACAACACAAGTTGAACGTTTGAAACTGAAGCATGAAAGCATCGAGAAGAATGTCCTTTTTTTTTGGCAGTGACGTGGCAATTATTTTACCACTCTGTATTCTGGAAAACACCAAAGTCCAGGGAGGGTTGTGCTGTTCAACCATCTACACAGGGACATCTGGTGTAATCGCTCTCCAGCTGCTTCCCCTGACCGACTCCATGAACGTCGTCTGGTCGACAAAAATATATCCGCTGAGTAATTTGTGTTTTCTTTTTCCGACTTGACACATTAGCATTGGTGATGCAAGTAGGTCACCGCATAGTTAAGGAGTTCAGACGTGCAAAGGCACCAGAAGGATACAATTATAAAACACCTACTGTATGGATCATGATTCCACCTAGCATCTAGATTCAGCTAAGCTACTGTGCATTCGTTGTTTGGTAACAAACTTTATCTGTAGAAACATTTGTTATGCGCCTTCCTGGAAGACTTCATCTTAAATCCGATTAGCAAACAACAGTAGTTTGTACTTTGTTTTTTTTTTAAACATTAACACATTTAGAGTCAGTACACTGACTGAGGGAAAAGCTGATGTCTAATTTCATCTTCTTAATGAGAATGTCAATAAGACAAAGACATTTAAATCACTGGAATCTAACTAAAAAATCAACTAGCAAACTCTAACTAGTTTGAGTTCACTAGAGAAACTTTTGGGGTCTACTTTTGGATTTTGATCCCTTGTTTGACAAAAGTTTCCAGACAGTCTGAATGAGAAAACTTCCACAGCACTCTGGTCTCAACTGACCTAATAAACACATAATGCACACACAGAATATGTGTATCAGCTGACACACCCACACACATCCACCCCCCCCCCCCCCACACACACACACACACATACATCAGCCTAATTTGGCCTCATCTCAATTTCAGTTAATCCCTCTCTTTTCAGTTGAGGTAAATATCTGGCCAGGTCACAAGATCAGCATCTAGAAACAATCCTCTGTGCATGAAAGCGAAGCCATTTTAACTGTTAGCTGTTGGACAGGAAGGTGGGGAAGCTCAGCTGTGTTTCCAGCAGCGTATTGTGTCGCACTTCATGAAGTACTGCATTAGAAAGACTTGGTGAAAACAGATGCTTAAGGTGGTTTATACCTTTTTTGTAAAAATGTTTGCAAATAAGCAGCAAACCCTGAATTTACATTATGAAATTCAACTTCTACCTGCAGAAGGGAAACGCAGAGGTTTTATTCTGAGCTGAGGGTGGCTTGGCACGGTTGAATATTTGAGTGCTGAAAGAAAGGAGCAGAACTTTACAGTCCTTGATTAACAAGCTACTCTCCCATCAGCATTTAGATTCTAACAGTAAACGTCCATTACTTTACAAGTGCTTTGTACCAATTGAAATACTCCAGGCAGGCATGCCTGTGATGTCACGCGGCTGCTGTTACAGATCGCTTTCATTATGATGACTTTGAGCTGCTCCACCGTCTCTGTTTTGACTCTCTTTTTTTCTCCCCACACGCGACAAAATAGTCCTCTGGGCATGTAAAGTAAAAACAAACACTGTTTAAAAATGATTCAAATGAAGAGCTCAAGAGAGACAGACTTATCTGGATGACTAAACTCCTACTATTTAGTAGTGAGTACATTAGTGGACAATAATGAGCATTTTTACAATTTTTCTGAAAATTAACTCAACGTTACTACCGATTTGAAGGAAAACCAGACAACTGCCCTTTTAGAAATATTAAATGTTCATGAGCCATGTCATCAGTAGAAGCAGAGTCAGACGGTGGGAAGATGATTTCAATTCATTTAAAAAATAAGGCAATTAAGACACACCCACACACTGCATTAGCACACAGTGCATCCACACTTGTTCTTTTTCTTGGCCCGGCCGTCACTACTCTGCCTGGTAGGTTGAGAGTCTACCTTTGTGTAGGGGCTTAGTGGTGTAGTGTTAGCCTGACCAGAGCGGTCTGCTTCCCTGCTCACTTTCTTTTTCTCTTTTATAACAAACTGCCCGGGTTCTGTATCCATCTTTAAAAAATCAAACTCTTCCCTCTTCTGATCTGAAAAATCATTTCCATCAACACTTTTTCCCCAAGCTTCTCCAGGCCCTGACTTTTCCTCTTTCTTATCTGCAAAAGCATTTCGACCAACACTTTTTCCCCAAGCTTCTCCAGGCCCTGACTTTTCCTCTTTCTTATCTGCAAAAGCATTTCGACCAACACTTTTTCCCCAAGCTTCTCCAGGCCCTGACTTTTCCTCTTTCTTATCTGCAAAAGCATCTCGACCAACACCTTTTCCCCAAGTTTCTCCTGGCCCTACCTCTTTTTCCCCACTTTCTCCAGGACCTGCCTCTTTTTTCCAAGTTTCTCCAGGCCCTGCATCATATTCTTCTTCCTCTTTCTCATCTGCAACAACCTTGCCATCAACCTTTATGTTTTTCGTCCTAATAACCTTTGTTTTGCCTTTGTTAAACTTGATTTGAACCCCATCCCCAGCACCTGTTATGAAGTCAGTGCCAGCTGCTTTCTGCAGGGCTTCTATTTCTGACAGGCTGCATGCCAAAGCCATCTGCAGATCTTCATCGTCATCGCTGTCTCCAGTAAACTCAGCTAAGTTGAAGAAAGGGGTGGAGCTAAATGACCGGTGCGTGGAGGAAGATTGCGAGCTGGACTGGGTTCTTTCACCAGGTGATGATTTTTGGGTGTGTGGCCTCTGAGGTGATGGGTTTCCCTCTCGTCGGCTCAGCTCTAACGCCAGAGCCATTTCATCCTCCACACCTGAGAACAACACAGCAATGACACGTGTGAATGCACAAGCAACATAAATTCACAAATTCACAACATCTTTGACGCACTGTCGGGCTACCACTATATATTTTAACATCTGTATTTGTATTGATGTTGTTAATCTAAGCAGGACAACATTTAAACACATCATGAGTCCTTACCATTAATTAACACCTTCTTTAACACCCCATCTTCCTCAATCTCTGTCCGTTCCTGCCCATTTTCCTTGATCCTGTAATTAGGCAAAAACACTTCACTGTCGCTACGACTAGCTTCTTCTTTAAAAAAAACTTTTAAGGAGAAAAATAATACGGAATCATGAGGAATTTCAAACACTGACTTCGTTGCTATGAGTCAAAATCACCACACTTGAAAGTTTAACTAAATGTCGCAAAGTGAGTTGAAGTGCATACATGTTTACAAGGCAGTAACATAACACACTGATGTATCAGAGCATTCCTACACCAAATACTTCACATCCCAGGTAGAAGCTGGGTCACTTTCCTCAGAAAGACACTACATACTTCCTGGTGGTGGTGCGTTTGCCATTTACGGTGCAAGTAGAGGTGGAAATTGATCTGGTCCCTCCTCCTCCTCCCATGTTGATTAACCCAGGCAGACCACCCATGGAGGAAAAGGAGGTAAAGTCAGCTGGAGAAAGGAAGAGAAAAGAAGAGAAGTGGAGAGGAGAGGAGAGGAGAGGAGAGGAGAGGAGAGGAGAGGAGATAATTTTGCACATTTGTGAGTGTTTTGTTTAAGAATATTGTTATTGCAGCATCAACATTCTTAATTCAGTGCGTAAGAGGTTACCTCCTGATGAAGGGAAAGAGAAGAACTGACCGGAGCTGCTGTGAGATGACGAGCCTCCAAAGAAGTCATCTGAATGAGAGGAAGAGAGACTTCACGACTAAATCCTCCATGTCTGTTTACCTCACAATAGTTTTTTTTTTCACTAACAGGGCTTTTATAAGTGACACCTTCAGGTTGCATCCCTGAATGTGTTTTCCTAAAGACACAGGAATCACACTGGCGACAGATCTTTCAGGTTTGTTTGTTGTTTTTTTATATACAGAAATGTTACTGTCACTACATTAATGAATTCGGTGACCTTTACTTTTAATTATTCAAATGAACTGTAATGGTACTTGTTCAGGAAAAAGCATCTCTCCTTGCTGACATTATTCAGATGAACCACAACATCACTGAAACACTAACTGGGTCACACAAACAATCACATGCATTTATTGACCACACAATCACTTTCCTCTACCGCAACTAAAGCCTGAACAAGTCTACAGGACAAGACAACACAAACTGAACCGCATCCAAATTCAAACACAGATAGTCCAGTGAAGCCTGGCATCACGCTCACTCTGCGCCAAAAAATGCAGCCCAGAACTTTTCGTTTTTAGATGGAAGCATTCATTTCTTCCACCCAGTCATTTCATTTAGGACTGAAACCTCATCGATTGATTCTTTTTTTGTTGTCAGTCATTAAACGTTGGCAACATAGCTTATGATTTAGCCACACACGACTTTGGTCTTGGTTGGTTTGCTTAAACAGAAACAAATACTGATGCGGATATTACTATTGAACACTTCTTAAAATATTTCATTATTTTCATATTGGCCACAGTTCTCACTCTTCATATCCCATTTTGTTGTCATGACAAAGAAAAATTTCTCATCAGCTGATTTCTGCGGTGTTATCTTCACAAAATTTTAAATGCAGCGCTTTCAAGGGGGGGGGGGGGAAGCTAATATAGCCTGATGTATACAGTACATGTGACGTCGTACCGAGGAAGGTACAGACGAAGGGATCCTGGCCACCGAAAAACTCTGCAAACACTTCCTCTGGATTTCGGAATGTGAAGTTGAATCCTGGGAAATCTGAGGAAAAGCCTGAGCCTGCAAAAAAAAAAAAGTAGACGCCGGGGTCAGGACTTCAATATCAAACAATGAGCAGAAGGAGCGGTGGAAGTGGAAGGGTGTAGAAATATGTGTGAGGGAATGAGGAGTGGCAGGAAAAGCAGAGGTTCAAGGAGAGGAAGAACACCATAAAGGAGGAGAAAAGAGGAGTGGTAGGTTTTTCAAACCACATTGCAGGAAACAGTACAACATCACTGCAACAGGCTTCATTTACCTGCGTTCCTCATGCCATCGCTGCCATGTGTGTCATAGCTCTCACGTTTAGATTCTGGAGAGTACAAATAAACACCTGCATTAAAATCCATCATCCACCCCATCATCATCATCATCATCATCATCATCATCTTCATCACCTTCATAGACATCCCCCACTTGTCTCACAGATATAAAAACATTCATCACCTAAGTAGAAGAACAGATACTCGTGTAAAAAAAACACAAAAAAAAACAGGTGAAAATAGAAGTACTGAGTCAAGCTGTTTACCAAAGTAAAAGTAAAGAATTACAGGCTCCTAAATGTATGAAAATGTATAAAGTAAAAGGTACCGAGCGACCAGTGTTTACTTGCACTACCACCTCCAATGCTGAAGAGTGAACAAGTTATATTTGCCCCTTAAACAGACCTATACCTCCAGTTAAACTCTCATACTACATCATATATAAATGTAGCAAGCCTGTTTTTAGAGTCTAAAGAGTAAAAAAGTATCAGTATTTGTGTTTGAGTGTAGGTCATAAAAGTAAAAAATGTGTGAAAAATGAACATTCAAGTGAAGTACAGACCCAAAGTACAGTAGTAAAGTATTTGTACTGGTCATCCACATATAAGAGTAACTGTTAAAGCTTACTGTCAGAGAGGACTTCATAAGCCTCGGCCAATTCTTTGAACTTTTTTTCTGCTTCTTCTTTATTGTCTGGATTTTTGTCTGGATGCCATTTCAGTGCAAGTTTCCTGTACCTGAAAACAAGACAAAAACACATATAGTGACACACGAACAATTAGTCCGACATGAAAAATACACATGAACAAATATTATGTACTATAGGTCTCGTTTTCAAAAAGGAAAGACTCTTACTCGGAGGTGAAAGGAGTGCACATAACTGATGTAAATATAAATATTCCCAGATTCCCAGGTGCTCAGGTGGCATTTGTTGAGTTCTAAACTGCCTGACATTGAAGTACAGATGTGTATTCATGATGCGTCCTCATTTCTTACACCTAATTACAAATGTTATTAGGAATAAATAACTCATTAAATAAAAATGTTGCAGGGTTAACAGAGGACTTCAAACAGACCTCATGGTGAACTGAATCAGCCGATTCTGCTTTGAGCGATTGGAGATTGGCCCAACTATCAAGACTGGAGTATGCTTTCCATATTTTTAGGAACTAGGTTTTTCACAGTGGTTAAACCAATGATTACATGAAGGCCTTTTGAGACTGTCATGGTGTATTTTGGTTCTCTCTGCACATCAGTGCTAACAGTGTAATTTTTTTTAAGCACAATTAAATATGGTCAATAACCCAGCAATAAGAATGAAACGGTCAAACCCATGTTTTCAGGGTCTGGTTTAATGTCTCTGTCCATTATTGTGAGAACCCCAGGATACTTACGCCTTCTTGATGTCCTCCTGGGAGGCTGTCTTGGGCACTCCCAGGATGCTGTAGTAATCTACCATGTCACCTTCGGTCAACCCTCACCAAAACACTCCTGGAAGGAAAGTAAAACAGTGTTATAATTATTAAATTGCCAGACAAATGACCAACAACATTCTGAAGACATTGTGCACTGTAAATATGGTTGTTCATAATTCTGATCACTTCATGTGAGGACAAATAAAAGAAAATAAGGATGTATGCAGGTGTTTGGATCTTTTGTTCTCTGTAGATATTTCTCTTCATCCCAAATTACATGGTACCTGTTAGGCAAAGTAATTCCCTGTTAAATAATGAACTTGCACTTTTAAAAAGATGCTGCATCAACGTAATTATTAGTAAAGGTTTATCCAAACCGATTCAGCCCAATAATCTCTTCTGCTCTTTGACACAACAATTAATCATACATGCGTATTGTTGCAATTAGTTTCATTTGCCATCTTAAAAAAAAAGAGTAAAAGCAAGGTAATGTTTTTCAACTAAAATACGTATGACACACGAATGATAATTCCTTCGATTATTGTGAACATGTCCCAATTACAATACTAATCAAAAATAATTAAATGCTGCTTTATACATCTTTGTGCAAATAGATTTCCATTATTTTCTCATATTTTCATTTTATTTTGAGGAAGAAATTCATGACCACTGACTCTGAAAGTCCTCGACAGAAATCCATGTCAAAACATTACCATGTTACATTTAACAAAGGCTATGTGCTTTATGAAGTAAAATCTATATTTTACCACATATGTCATGTTCAATTAACTGTGAAGCAGATTTCCAGGAATTTTCCGGAATTGTCTGTCTTATTTATTTTTCAAGAACTTGTCCTGGAAAGCATCATTTTCAAATTCCGTGCCTTTTCCAGATTTCCCATGTCTGAAGGAATCCTGAGCCCTGATGAAAACATGTCTAAATGAGGATGCATGATGTAAAAGCCATTTTATGCAGCACCCTAAAAAATTAGGACTATAAATTTCTTATTATAAAGTAATCAATGCTTTACAAAATAACAGAGTTACATCTAAATATCACTGATGTCTTATTGAGACCTTATTTGAACATATTTCAAAAAGGGTAATTTTGCCCTTTAGTCTGAGTCATGCTAACATGCTAACCCTCATACCAATCTCCTTAGTGGACTGCATATTTTCCGGGCTGAAAGGGGGGCGGGGGGCTTTCAAACAGAGTTAAAATGACTAAAATTAACTTTGACTTCTCCCTTGGGATGGGGGATTTTCAATCCACACAAAGGTAAAATAACATGAATTGAACTTTTACCCGTTGGGAAAAGTATGGCGACATCCCAAGCGCCATATCTGACACCACAACAACCTACACAACGTTCATACGTCGGGATGTATACGGGACTGGTTGTACCGCACTGACATTCCAATTACCTCTGGGGAAATTATTTCTTGATATAGCAAAGCTGGACGTTTATAATAGTGTGAATATACGGTCGACTGTATATGAGAAAATCGTGTCATGCTACGGTTAGCCTATGGACCTACCGTCTAAACCTCCTGTAGCACCAGTCTAGTGTGATATTACACACACCCCCTTCCTCCGTGGCAACCTCCGTCGTCGGTCCGATTCTCTTCCCGCCCCGACGGAACTACAGTCTTGACTAAATATCACACTCAGACTATTCTTTTCTATGCTATACTTCACTTGGCCCCACCGGGGAAACTAACGTACAGTTACCCCCTATCAGACCCGACCCCCGGCCCTTGCTACGTCACTGTATCAGCTGAGTGGAAAAAAAATAGAAGCTTTCGAAAATGCCAGCGTTTAAGACGCCATCAGACACGCCCTGTCCTAACGTCTGCCTGTTGCTCCGCGACCACACAAAAATAGCCCACGTGCAATGAGACTGTGGCCAAATGTTACGAGTAAAAATAACCAGGCTACATAACTAAACGTGTTTCAATAACTGTCGAGGAAAAGTCGATGAGAAAAACACCAACTCGGAAGTCGCAGCCGTGACAGAAACAGAGATATTTTACAAGGAGAGATGTCACTCAATGATAAGCGCTGCGGCTAATTAGCTCGAAGTCTTTGACTTTACTCACATAGGTTATTAGCTAAGGGAGTTCCTGATGTGTTTGGAATGACCAGTTATGTTTTCGTACGTTTAAGCCTACCACTTTGGTGCATACGTGGTGTGCTATATGTTCTGCCGTCAATCGGTTCCGTCTGTCGCCACATCTCCCGAGTGCCGCAAGCCAAAAAATACTATGTTACTTAAACAGAGGCTGATTACATCTATATTGGCAAGATATTATTGGTTACAAGTTGCAGATCATCTCAGTGAGAATATCTCTGCCAGTATGCTTTGAAAAATGTGCGAGATTCCACGCATTTGTGTGACTAACTGCATGTTGTGACGATCACTCACTTTGACGACAGCCATCAAACAAATTTGAAATAAAAAAACACCCATGTTAAAAGCAGACCCATCCATCCATCCATCCATCCTTCCATCCATTTTCTTGATCAGCGGGGGAAGTGACCCTACCTCTAAGCGATGCCGCCCCGATAAAAGCAGATCGTACATTATTTGTTTTTACCTGAGGTTCCCAACTACATTAAAAAAAAGTTACATCAAATTGCTTACAAATGTGTTTTCACAATACTGTCATGTCATATCAGCGATGAGTAGTTGGTGGATAGAATAAACTTTTGGACTTAATGCATAACCAGGGCGTAATTGTCTCACGTACGTCAGTGTTCATTGATTCCATCTAGTGGCTGACTGAAGTAATAGCAGGTGCAAGGCAAGCCGAGGCTTCTTTCGAGCTTTGGCCCAGGAACCCAATTTTTATGGTGCGGTAGATCAGGGCATTAGAGAGGAAACAGAAACAGGAATGGCCTTTTATATCGAAATATTTATGTAAACAAACGTGAAATCTAAAGAAAATATTGAAAATCGAGACTGTAGGCTTAGTTTCTTGTATATTGGCAGCATTGCAAATGATTATTTTGCCCAATTATTTTGTCTTCATATATTTTCAGTGTGAATCTCACTTTAGTGGTAATGATTTTTTAACATTATTGAGAGTTAATTGAGTTCAATATGCTAGATTTGCTTCAGGCGACTCAATACGAAAGGGGTTTGACATATTCAGAAGGTATTTGGCAACTGTTGGAGAAGAATATTCTATCATATGGTCTGCCAGGCTGTGCTGAAGGAGGAAGAGAATAATCACAAGTTCATTAAAGTTTCACGAAAACGTTTATTGATAATACTGACATTTCACCACCACTGGTTATCAGAATGTTGGGAATGTGTCACTTCATGATAACTTCTGGAATGATGTGATGGCAAAGCCTGGATGAAGTTTGGCCAATTAATACTCCTCTCCCTCTTCATCTTCATCTCCCATGCTGTCAGTGCCAACCTCCTCATAATCCTTCTCCAGGGCTGCCATATCCTCTCTGGCCTCGGAGAACTCTCCCTCCTCCATTCCCTCCCCAACATACCAGTGGACAAAGGCCCTCTTGGCGTACATGAGGTCAAACTTGTGGTCCAGACGAGCCCAGGCCTCAGCGATGGCGGTGGTGTTGCTCAGCATGCACACAGCCCTCTGCACCTTGGCCAGATCTCCTCCAGGAACCACTGTGGGAGGCTGGTAGTTGATGCCCACCTTGAAGCCTGTGGGGCACCAGTCCACAAACTGGATGGTGCGTTTGGTTTTGATGGCAGCGATGGCAGAGTTGACATCTTTGGGCACCACATCACCACGATACAGCAGACAACAGGCCATGTATTTACCATGGCGAGGGTCACACTTCACCATCTGATTTGCTGGCTCAAAGCAGGCATTGGTAATGTCAGCCACTGACAGCTGCTCATGGTAGGCTTTCTCAGCAGAGATGACCGGGGCGTAGGTGGCCAGAGGGAAGTGGATACGAGGGTAGGGCACCAAGTTGGTCTGGAACTCCGTCAGGTCAACATTCAGGGCTCCATCAAAGCGAAGTGAGGCTGTGATAGATGAGACTATCTGGCCAATGAGCCTATTCAGGTTAGTGTAGGTTGGCCTTTCAATATCCAGGTTCCTACGGCAGATGTCGTAGATGGCTTCATTGTCCACCATGAAGGCACAGTCAGAGTGCTCCAGGGTGGTGTGGGTGGTCAGGATGGAGTTGTAGGGCTCTACTACTGCTGTGGAAACCTGGGGAGCTGGGTAGACAGCAAATTCGAGTTTTGATTTCTTGCCATAATCAACAGAGAGTCTCTCCATCAGCAGGGAGGTGAAGCCAGAGCCAGTGCCTCCACCAAAGGAGTGGAAGATGAGGAATCCTTGCAAGCCCGTGCACTGATCAGCCTGTAAGACAGTAAAATTTGACATCAGACTCGATTTTCAATTTCAGTTAAAATTTCATGACTTCATCTGCATCAACTTCTACGTCTACCTGATGTTCATTTTATGCTAGAGGCTACATAAGTCTTTTTGTCCAAACAACATGTCTGCAGCATTGTGAAACTCTCACCAGTTTACGAGTCCTGTCCAGAACCAGATCAATGATCTCCTTCCCAATGGTGTAGTGCCCACGGGCGTAGTTGTTGGCAGCATCCTCTTTACCGGTAATCAGCTGCTCAGGGTGGAACAGCTGACGGTAGGTTCCTGTACGCACCTCATCTGTAAAATAGAGGAGTGAGTGTTAATATCTATGTGTGAAGAAAGTTCTAAACATTATATTTGCTCTCTTATTGTACACTCCTAAATCATAGGCTACTGACCTATGACGGTGGGTTCCAGGTCAACAAAAATGGCCCTTGGGACATGCTTCCCTGCTCCTGTCTCACTGAAGAAGGTGTTGAAGGAGTCATCGCCTCCTCCAATAGTCTTGTCTGAAGGCATCTGTCCATCTGGCTGGATACCATGTTCCAGGCAATACAGCTCCCAGCATGCATTGCCCATCTGGGCTCCGGCTTGGCCGACGTGCATAGAAATACATTCGCGCTGCACGAGATGGGAGGGAAGGTGACAATGTGATCAGAGGCTGTTATCAGAAATACATTTCTGATCTAAATTCTGTGACTGTTTATTTGCTGTAGATTTGACACTTTCCCACATTGGCACCAACCACATTTAAATAACTTAATCACAGTTGAACTGGGCTTCTGCTATTGGGGACTTTGACCTTTGCACACGTTTGTTTCACACTAACTCATAAGTATGTACATGATACACAGGTTGACTAGAACCTCTGAAGTTTGGTTGCTGTGTTGTGTTCTTTGAAATTCATTGCCAAAACAAACATGGGTGTGTGTTAGCCTTGACTTTGCAAAAAAGTTTGCTTTAGGCTCTCAGAGTTTGACTGAGCACATGTGCAACCAGGACATCTATGAATGCAGTTTTTGGCTTAAATAGAACTGGAAATATGCGTTTCTTCAAATTAAGTCTAAATATGTGAAAAGGAAATGCTGTTGTTCCTTCTACTGCCTGAGGTCTAATTTTACGGGACATCAAATGCCGTATGCGGAAAACAGGAAGGCTGTGCCTCAAGAAAATGAGAAACCTCCCCCCTTGTTCTCCAATCTGTACCTCCTCCCTTTCCTCATCCCCTCCCTTTTCGTGTCTCTCTCTCCTCCCCCATCCTGTCCAGCTGCATAGTGCTGTGTAATAGCCAGAGATGTCTCTCTCTCTCTCTCTCTCCCTCGTCTCTTCTCACTCAAACCAGAAACTCCCAACAGCTGAAAAATGGCTGCCAGTAACTCATACTTTCTTGCTCAGACCACTCCTCTTTTCTCTGTCCTTTCTATCCATCCCCCCACTGCCACGATTTCTCTGATCAGACTTTTGTGACCTGAAACTACTCAAAAAATACATGATTGCGATTCTGATTTCTTTTCTTTTTACTTGAGTTACATACATTTGCTGTTTTTTTTTTGTGCTGAGTTGCTGTGTATCAAACAAGTGTGGAAAAAGGGCCTTAAAGTGTCATTCATCTGACCTAGATTGTCCAAGAGTACAGAAATGACTCATGGAATCTTGCAGTCACATGTTACTATCTCAGATTATTCAACATCTTTAACTATCTTTACCCTGAAAAGTTTGTTAATATCATATTAGCCTATTACAGTGCAGCTTCTTTTCTATCAATAACCTTCAACTACAGAGCAGAGGCCTTATAAGCATCAAAGAGGCCTGGCTAATCCATAAAATCCTGAGAAAAGGAGACAAAGGAAGGCTGTGAGACAGAGAGAGGGGAAATTTTCAGCCTACGTCATCAACCAAGCAGTTACTCACCATTTTGTCTGCTTGTCCTTCGAACGACGTGGAGGATTCAGACACAAGGCAGAAGTGCGGAGGAGAGGGAGAGTCAGGGTTTATATAGGCAAGGATGTGGAGGGGGGCAGACAGGAAACCTCAGCAAGCAGCTGCAGAGCTCATTGGCGGGAGGGAACAGTAGTTTGAAAAAAAAAAAAGAGGGTTGTCCTTAACACACTAACATGTTTATCCACTCCTACATGTATAGGTTTGTGTTTCATTTCAAGCTGGGATTGTTACATATATATTAAAAATACAGCTTTGCTTCTCTCCCAACCCCTTTTCACTTCTCAGTTTGTATGTGAATGTGAGTATTTGTTGTGAAGCACTGTTCAAACATGCAAAGTTAGCGCAGAGCTTAAATAACTTGTTTGACAATTGCAGGGATTCTCAGCCTTTCCTACTTCAAGGCCCCTCACTTGTTACACACTTGAATTCATAAATATCACAAATTAATTTGGCTAATCTGTTCTTTTCCAATCTAATGATATATTTGAAGTTTGCTCATGAAATCCAACACCACCATTCAGTACAAGAAGAATAAACAGTACTATACACATAGCCAAGATCTTTTAAATGTTGTGGGTGTGCTAGAAGGCAAAACTATACTATAAAAGCGGGCATTATTCATGATAACAATAATTATCCATTTTATTTATCGGCACCTTTCAAAGCACCCATGCTCACCTTACAGAAGGTCACACATAAAGGTTTAAAATCAACTACAGTCTTAGTCAAAAAGAATTGATTTCCCAAAAGTGGAGTCTGGCCTATGAATACAACAAGGACAATATCAAGTAAAACCAAAAAGTGCGCTCAGACTGGACTCAGTTTTATATAGCGCTTTTCTACCTTAGCGGCACTCAAAGCGCTTTACAGTGTCATCTCATTCACCCATACACTGATGGTGGAGGCTGCCATGCAAGGCACCAACCTACTCATCAGGAGCAATTATTGGTCCAGTATCTTGCTCAAGGACACTTTGACATGGTCACCGGGGTCGAGGATCGAACCAGCAACCCTTCGGTTGCTAGGCGGCCACTCTACCCCTGAGCCACGCCGCCCAGAAGAAGGGGATTGAATTATTTTTTAATTAATTAATTGACTTGGCATATAACTGTATCCGTCCTTATCAAATAAACACTGAATGAACTGAATTTTAGCACTGACCATCACACACACTCACATCCATTTCTATTTCAGCTCGAATGACTACGTGTGATAAACAATGAAACAAGATGTACTTCGTCGACAGAGTTCTTTATTATTGGATCATCAAATGTACAATAAAGGTAAGATACCTTTAAAGGTAAAGATAATAGGGAAGTGTCCATACAAAAAAAAAAAACGTGTGACAGGAGTAGCGCAGGTCTGAGCCATAGGAGGTTGCTGTAATCACTCCTCCTGGTCATAGTGAGATAAAAGACAGGTACGTCATGATGCAAAGGATGCTGAAGCTTGTGAGCACTCAAGCATACAGCACAGCCATCGGCAGCTGCAGCATCCTTGAAGAAGCTGGAGGTTAGGTGCCTTGCACAAGAGCACCTCAGACATGGATGCTGAGGGAGGAGATAACGCTCCTTCAAGATCGCTTCTTTAGACCAGTATTGTGATCATTCCAATTTAGCTGTCAATCTCAATGACCTCTTTCTGTCCCGTCCCCGTCCCCCCCACCCATCGGAAAAAAAACTGAGATTCATCTGCAGCTTTGATGCAGTCAAAACATTTGAATCAGGTGGATTATTCTTATTCCTTGGTCAGTTACCTGATGAGCTGCAGTGGAAGGAAAAAGTATGGTAACAGAAAAAGAAGAATCGCTCTAAAAAAGACTTCAGACAAACCTTTGAATATATTTTTGGGTGGAATAAGAACTGTGTTCTCCCTCATCACTCCCAGTGAGAGGGCAGTGGAAGGGTGCTTTTATTGGCTGTTTCCAGTACAGCTGGACAAAACCAGCCATCATCTGACTGGTTTGAAGACAATCTTGAAAATGTGTGAACCAAACCTGGAAGATGATCCAGATGATATCAAGGGAAATGACGTGGCACACGATCAGTGTAAGTTATTTAGACTCCACAGAGAAACATCCTATTCACAACTGTTAAAGTATTGAATTTTTTTTTTTTTTTTAAGGAATGAAGACATAATTCTTGGAAAAATTTCCAGGCCAGTTTTTGGCTTATCCTTGGAGCAGCTTTTCAACAGCTCCCTTATGATCACAGCACTAGGATTAATACATAACTGGGGTTGTATTGTTGCTGCAGGCCACTGTCTGAGTATGAGCTACACAAACAACGCTAGTCAGGGAGTCAGTCAGTTATTTTCTTTCTCTCTCCCGCTCTCACAGAGTCACAGCTGAATGGTATATAGAAACTGACATAGGAGCCCTTTCATAACTTACATTCCACATGTGAGAGGATAGTGGGACAGTGGGGGGAGGGGCACAAAAGACAGCATTTGGTCTACGTTTCAGAGTCTCACACTGCATGAAGAAAAGATGTCCTGATGCTCAAACCTAGATGTACTTGACTGCATTCTGTTTCCCTCTGAATGCTTGTAAATTATCCTAACACATTATCATACATCATAAGAAGGCGTTTTGATCTCGTTGGTATCTAAACTAAGATTCGGGTTTATGTTATTATGAATGTGTGCCAAGGTATGCAAAGATCTACAAGAATGATTGAGGATGATTCCTTTTGGAAATGCAAAGATTCTGAACCATTTCTCTTTGATGACTTTTGACAGAGGTATGCTAACACTTAGCACCCACTCCAATTACTTGTACCAAGCTAACAAGCGGTTAGCTTCATGTACCTTAGCTGCCTAAATTATGCACAGAGGAAAGAATGGTATCTATCCTCTTGTCCAGCTCTGGACAGGATTGAAAATAAGGATATTCCCAAAAAAGATTGCAAGGTTTAAGACATGACTGCAACACAAATATTGAATAAATTCAGGCTACTTTGATGTAAGTGTATGGTTACTGAAATGTGGCCTTTTCTGAATTCGTTGATAGTTCAATTAATTTACTCATAATTGTACAACTTTTTTTGATAACTATATGAAAGCCCTTTTTAAACAATAATAAATATTCATTCATCTTTGGCTATGATACAGGTTGAAGTTGGTTCAGTATTCCTCTCCGTCATCCTCTTCCCCCATGTTATCAGTGCCGACTTCTTCATAATCCTTCTCCAGGGCTGCCATATCCTCTCTGGCCTCGGAGAACTCTCCCTCCTCCATTCCCTCCCCAACATACCAGTGGACAAAGGCCCTCTTGGCGTACATGAGGTCAAACTTGTGGTCCAGACGAGCCCAGGCCTCAGCGATGGCAGTGGTGTTGCTCAGCATGCACACAGCCCTCTGCACCTTGGCCAGATCTCCTCCAGGAACCACTGTAGGAGGCTGGTAGTTGATGCCCACCTTGAAGCCTGTGGGGCACCAGTCCACAAACTGGATGGTGCGTTTGGTTTTGATGGCAGCGATGGCAGAGTTGACATCTTTGGGCACCACATCACCACGATACAGCAGACAACAGGCCATGTATTTACCATGGCGAGGGTCACACTTCACCATCTGATTTGCTGGCTCAAAGCAGGTATTCGTGATGTCAGCCACTGACAGCTGCTCATGGTAGGCTTTCTCAGCAGAGATGACCGGGGCGTAGGTGGCCAGAGGGAAGTGGATACGAGGGTAGGGCACCAAGTTGGTCTGGAACTCCGTCAGGTCAACATTCAGGGCTCCATCAAAGCGAAGTGAGGCTGTGATAGATGAGACTATCTGGCCAATGAGCCTATTCAGGTTAGTGTAGGTTGGCCTTTCAATATCCAGGTTCCTACGGCAGATGTCGTAGATGGCTTCATTGTCCACCATGAAGGCACAGTCAGAGTGCTCCAGGGTGGTGTGGGTGGTCAGGATGGAGTTGTAGGGCTCCACTACTGCTGTTGAAACCTGGGGGGCTGGGTAGATGGCAAATTCAAGCTTGGACTTCTTGCCATAATCAACAGAGAGTCTCTCCATCAGCAGGGAGGTGAAGCCAGAGCCAGTGCCTCCACCAAAGGAGTGGAAGATGAGGAATCCTTGCAAGCCCGTGCACTGATCAGCCTGTATTCAAGAATGTTAGGTTCACTATTCATTCAGTATTTTTCACCAAGTGCTCCCTTGAAATCTCACCAGTTTACGAGTCCTGTCCAGAACCAGATCAATGATCTCCTTCCCAATGGTGTAGTGCCCACGGGCGTAGTTGTTGGCAGCATCCTCTTTACCGGTAATCAGCTGCTCGGGGTGGAACAGCTGACGGTAGGTTCCTGTACGCACCTCATCTGGCCAGCAAAACAAAAATAAACAAAGAGATTTGACTTATTAATTTTGATAAGACTACACAATTTATACCTCAATGTGTTGGTACTTTTGAAATAAAAAGTTGATCATAATATGCACAAATATTTACTTTGGTGTAAGGAATAGGAATTCTATTGTGCTACTGATTACCTTTAGGGAATTCAATTTAGATCAATTTCATTATCAATCTACCAATAATTCTTTCTGGAAACATTCAGTGTAATCCAACATTTCAGTTTCTATTTGCAATTTAATCAACACTGACCTATGACGGTGGGTTCCAGGTCAACAAAGATGGCTCTGGGGACATGCTTCCCTGCTCCCGTCTCACTGAAGAAGGTGGTGAAGGAGTCATCACCTCCCCCAGTAGTCTTGTCAGAGGGCATCTGTCCATCTGGCTGGATACCATGTTCAAGGCAATACAACTCCCAGCATGCATTGCCAATCTGAGCCCCAGCTTGGCCGACATGAATGGAGATACATTCACGCTAGAGAGCGTGATAGATAGATAGATAGATAGATAGATAGATAGATAGATAGATAGATAGATAGAGAGAGAGAGAGAGAGAGAGAGAGAGAGAGAGAGACAGAGAGAGCACAGCATAGATCAGTTAGCAGAAGCATCTGGTTACTTTTACATTTTTGCAGCATAAAATGGTATCTGATTTCTCAAATCAAGACAGTGACTCGATACAGTCATTGTCTGGATTGACATTAGCCTAAATCCCAAAGTTGTTATGCATTCAAGTTTAAGCAGAGAAAACCATTTTACCATATTTGATCTCTCTTCTCCGATGTTCAGGTATTGGTAAGAAGATGTTATCCTTGCAAAAGTTACGATATTCTGCTCTTATATACCTGCCTGTCAAGGTGAGCAGTGATTTGATCTGAGCTGTAATCAGAGAACCCAACTGATGATACCATGATAAGCTCATCCGCCCGACAGACAAACATACAATACAGAAAGAGGTCACCACCCTTGTCATTGTTAGAGACTGTGAGTGTTTTGTATTGATGTGTGTGTGAAAACGAGTGTGTTTGAACAACTCGAATTTCAGAAAAGTAGAAGGCCAACCTTGAATGAAGGGAAGGTAACCTATTCTAGTTTCACACAGCATTTTCAAATACTTGACCTTAGGGCGTAGCCTATAAACATGCATGATCATCAGCTTATTCAAAGGAAGAATGTACAGGCTCAGGTGTGTAACTGATTGCAGACCCTGTATCAACAAGAAAGGCTATGTGAGCACAGAATAGAACATATATCAAAGAAAGCTATTCTATAATCTCTTACTTCCCATCTGCCACAAATAGGTCTTCCTGATCACCAATACAGAACCTGATCCATACCACTTGCAAGAGAATACGATTCATCTTTCTAATTAAAAATACATCAACTCAATCAGATCGATAAGTTGCCTCCGAAGCTTAATCCCTTGTTCCTTATAATATTACTTGTCCCAGACAGACAGGCTGTCTGAGTCTTTACATCAAATTTCGTTCTCCTTTTTTAGAATATCCTGCAAAGGCCCAGTTCAGAACACTGAACGTGCAGTGACACTGGATGCAAGATACAATCTCAGATCATTGCATGTGTGTAGTTGAGATAAACCTGAAGGATGATTTCAGATGGGTGTGGTCAAAGAGAGGGTGCAAGAAGCTTGGGGGGAAGGAACAAGTTCCTTCTTTCATTGTTGAAAGTGTAGGTGTGTAGTTAAGAGCAAAAAGAAAGCTGAGTTCAAAGATGGGCATCGGGCACATGAGGACACAAGGAGGTTTCAAGGATTTGAGTTCAATTTTAGTGCAAGCAATGAGTTTTGTACAAGTGGCGCTCATTTGTGAAGATTATCTTGTTGTTTTTTTTAAAAGTTGACTCTGAACCTTCTGTACCCATTCTGGACTCCTAATAACCCCTCTGAAAATAAAAATAAAATGTTCATCATTGCACTTCCCCACACACTTCTGTTATTTTAAGAAAAATGGGGAATCTTTATAAAGCAGAATAATGGATGTGAGAATGTCTCCTCATCCCCCATTGGTTCTTCAACCACTTGGGAAAGTAAAGAAACTCAAAACATGTGAAACAACTCATATGGTGTCAGATGACAAAGTAGAGCTAACAAAAACTGCCTGAAACTGTGGTGTTGTGGTACATAAAGCATCAAAGTCAGATACAATCCGAGTCCAAGGATAAACCACGGACGCCCTAAAAATCATGGTAACTTAAGTCTAGAAAATGGATTTATAGAATCATACTTACAAAGTTTCACTTGGGTAGCAGTGGAGTATCTGCCTGCTGCAGCTGGCAGAAATAATCTAAACTGTTATTACTGTACCATGGCTCAAAGGCAAACTGATCTGCTAACATAACAATTCAAACATGCCGAACTACTCTCATGACCTGCATATCCTGCAGTTAAATTAGACTACAAACAATGTGGGAGCACGTCAGTACTCTGCGGGCCTACAATTATTGTTTTGTGATAAACACTGTGTTGTCTCTTTATTAAAACTTTCACATGGAAGACATTGTTCTTCTCTCTAAAAGCATTATGGGTTTCCATCAACAGTTAAATAGAATAATAACTCTACTTTTGTTTTGAGTCGACCTGTGTAATTTTGAGTCTTGTGAAAGTAAAACATCTTGTGGCAGGTAGGAAGCTTAGACTGATACCGTAGTGTCGCCTGCACCTTTATTAATTTCATCATCAGTTTCCCTCCTGAGGCTGTGACGCATCAGTAACAAGAGGGAGATTGACTTTTTATACCATCCAGCACAAAACAGCGAAGTCATAAAGCTATGACCTACTTTCATTGTTTGAGAGTACATGCCCACGCCCTAAAACTAAGTCTATTCACTAATGTGTCATCATAATTCACTATAGGGTTTATGTTAAATATATACAAAATAATGAGTTGAGATCATTACAGATGATCTGCCCCAGTTCAAAAATGGCATGGCAATGACATAGAAAAGGGCCTGGCAGAGCCAGCAGTGGTGAGAAAACAGACTTCTTAAGATGTCCCATGAACTGAGTCACGCTGACGTGCACTCAGTTATTCAGGATGTACCAACTACGACCTCTAGCGTTCGAAAGGTTGTATTGATAATTTACACAATTAAATGCGGACTTTCTGTCCAGCCCACATTGAGAATGACTGCAGTGTTTCACCATAGTTGAACGCCACCCTGTTAGGAGTTTCTGACTTATGGTATTTGATGAATCTATCTATATTTTACTTTCCTTTTCAGCAGAAAAAGCATCAGAGGAAATACTGCTTTCCGTGAGTCCATTATTATTTTTACACCTCAGGAACATTTGTAGTTTTTCAGTCAAAATGCATCCATAAAATGAAAGATGAAACTTATCCCTTTTTTGGATTTATTTTTTTTTATTTTTTTTATATATATCTCCATGCTCTGTAAAGCCAGTGAGTTAGACTTAGACTTAAGATGATAAAATATACTGCACTGAGATTAGCTGTTTGGATTTGGTTTTGCAGGATGTCCCATCCCCACTGAAATGGCAGCATAAGTGTGGCACTAACAAACCTGTGCTACACTGCAAAAATAACACACCAATGTGTGGGGAGGAGATAATAAGGCCACAAAGAAGTTAAGATGAGTCATGGAGCTATCTTTATTAATCAGGACAGAAGTGAGTTTGTATTATATCATATTTTCCCAGAAGTGATCTCTTTAAACCGTAATAGAAATCTCCACATTTGGATTCAAATGCATTTAAAACATACAAATCATTTTGAATAAATAATGGTAAGTATTTTAATGTCATGAAAAAATAGAGGCAAGTCATTCTTTGTATTAAAAATTTTACAACTTTCTCATAATTTGATATAGAATGCCATTGGTGCGGATCTACTTTGGAATTCTTTGTTCTACTTTACAACCACCCAACTCATTCTGCATGTCCCCATCAGCTGGCCCATTACAACCACTACATAACCCAGTCCCGAGAACTGGTCCTGCTGCCCCACCTCCCCGTAAGGCCCAAATTATATTCGAATGACACCGCTCACAGCATCGCTTGTTCCAGGGTAAACACAAGTGTAATCAATAACATTAAATATAGCCCCTGGTATTGTGCCTGCTGCCTCACAGGGATGACTTTCAGTGGCTTACTGAATAGAACTGTAATTAATTCCATCAGTTGCACCTGTGTTTTTAAACAGCTGCTGTGAAAAGAGTCCATAACCTCCTTCTGCTTGTTCATCTACCCTCCCTTATGTCAGATCCCTCCTTGTCTAGTATATTATTTTTTGACACAAAAAACCTGATAAAATACATGTAAATCAGGCACTTGAACTGTTAACTAAACCTTGAGAGTGATGGTGCAGTTTTGCTGATTTTGAGCAGGGTTATCTTAAAAAAAACAAAAAACAGTCAGCATTTTGTCATTGACAAGCCAGCTCGTTTCAGTAAAGTCGAACTAAACTAAAACTTTATTTTCATAAAGGGAAGACCAAATGATTTCCATCGGGTTTAGTTAGTTTTGTAGTCAGTGGCCAAAACGAACTCTCCACCGACAACGTCTCGCTGTATCATGTGCCGTGCTCGCGCACAGCGCGTGTTCTCGTCAAAGAGACAGGGGGGCGTGGCTTGGAGGGAACAGTGTCACGAGTCTAACCCACCTGGTATTTCCACTCACTCCGACCACATTGACGGACGCTGTGAGACGCACTACAGAAAAAATATATATTTTTTTCTTTTTAAACAAGTTCTACTCAGCAGGCAAAATGGTAAGTATAGTTTTTTTGTATCGCAGAGAAACCTGTTTTACAAAGTTTGTAGTCCTCCACAAATACGCCCGCTCTTATCTCCTTAGTGTATAACTTAGTGTGTCAGCAGTTGTTTAGTGTTTAAATTTGCTTAAAAATGTGCCAGCTGCTCCCTGGCAGGTTTCCTTGTGTCAGAAATAGATGTTTCTCCTAATGACTGGAAGAAAAGCTGAGCTGCATTTGGCTGCTGGCCTGGATGAGAAAGTGCTGATAATTAGTGTATATTTTCAGCACATTAAGTGGGAAAAAACCCATTAAATTGTGTGTTTGTGTGTGTGTATATATATATATATATATATATATATATATATATATATATATATATATATATATATTATTAGTTAGAGAAGATCATATTTCTCCATGTCATTTTAGAATAGTTTTATGCTACAAGGTGGAGAGGTGCGCCACATGGATGTAGGCACGTCAGTTATTAAGGTGTGTCTCGTGATACAGGTTACGTCAACAGGTTTGCACAGGCTATGCACATACTTCTACTGGGCTGAGAAAAATGCCGCCCCGCCCCCTCCCTCCCCCGTAGGATTCAAACCGACATGCAGGGGTTGAAATGGCGTCTTTTATGTTAAATAAAATAAATGTACACGTTGAGTGAGGCCACTTAACCTTCAATGCAATTTCAGAGATGATTTAATGTAGAAGAAGAAAAAAATCCACTGCAAGGTGTAATTACTGAGTTGGGGAAGGGCCTCAGATAACTGTACACCAAAAACAAAATCTTGCTCGGGATTATTAAAACTCAATATCAAGATTTGATCACTTATTGACTCTGGATTCATGCTGCTTGCTTCCACATTCTGCCTTGACAGCGCTCTTGAAACCAGTTCTTCCAAACGCCTCAACTGGTTGTATCTCTCAGTAGGAGTAGCCAGAGCATCACATAATGCCACACAATAATTGTTTTATCTCATTAATCTTACCCGCTAAAACGACAAAATGTAATTTAAATTCAACACACCAGCTCAACTACCACACGCGCGGTCACAGACACACACATGACCTTGTACTCTGTTTGCACTGTGCAGTAAAAACCCAGCCTGTTTACACTGTCGGTGGTTTTTAAAAACAATGGGTATCATTGTGGAGTGAACGCACTACGACAGGAAATCCGCCCTCATCCTGAACCATAAATTTAGTCCCTACATTGTTGAAGATTCAGCTGTCGTCCTATTAGGCCTTAAAGAGCTGAGCTAGAATATGTTGATAGTAAACCTTCTAAGAAGGAAAATGTATGTAGTAAGGAGGGCAAACAAGCAGGCTTCATCAATGTGATAAGCAAGTGAGACTCCAAACAGGCCGTGACCACTATTTTAGGGACTGGAGGTCAGTGTTTACTGAAACTTTCCTGCTGGGTGTCAGGTTGGGATGGGAACCCTAAAATAGCTGCTGAATACAGCTCTGACAACCTAGAAACCAGGGGGGTGACATTAGCTCTACAGAGGAGAGACCGTCTGCACCGGCTGTCACCACTGGAGAGGAGATAGGGCATTGAACACACACACACACACACACACATATACATATATATATATATATATATATATATATATATATATATGTGTGTGTGTGTATACATATATGTGTGTGTGTACTGTGTATATACAGTATATATGTACTGTATATATATATATATGTAATTTAAAATGGTTTAATGACATCTGACACACTTTTAAATGACAACAGATAATTCTGTAAATCTCTTCACCTTCACCCTCCCATCCCTCACCCAGCAGCACACCAACTTGTCAGTCAGATTGCTGAAAGGGGGTAAGTCAGTCACCGGGATTTTTAAAAATAGCAGCGCTGTCGCAAATAGAGGTGATGTGTAGTATGTGAAAGGTTGTAACTTAGGTGGATGTAGGAAGATTGTTTTTACTCGTCTCACTATTTAAAAATATTTTGATAAATGAACAAATGCATTAAAATAATGCACAGCGGCGAATCATAAAAATGTCTGGTTTGGGTTAATCAAGACAATAAAGGGTGAGACAAAATTATTAGGGTGCATCCTCACATTGATGCTCAAATCCGTCCATCATCCACTTTCTACTGCTAATCCTGTTAAGGGTTGGGGGGGGGGGGGCTGCAGACTTCGGGCGAGAAGCGGGGTTCACCCTGGACGGGTAACCAGTCCATCGTAGGGCAAACACATACAGACAGACAACCATTCACACTCACAGCCACACCTACGGTCAATTTAGAGTATCAATCAGCCTCGTCCCCTCTTGACGTCTTTGGACTGTGGGAGGAAGCTGGAGTACCAGAGAGAACCCACACAGGAACAGGGAGAACATGCAGACTCACACAGAAAGACCCCGTGCCCGAGCGCAGGGCTCGAACCCAGAACCTTCTTGCTGTGAGGCGACAGTGCTGACCACTGCACCATTGTGCCACCATTGATGCTTAACTATAAAACAAAACAAAAATCTAGTATTGCCAGAAGCAGTCCCTCTCAAATGTCAACATTTCTTTATATTTTTGAGATGATGCAAGCACAACTGTGGTCAGTATTTTACATATTGTGATTCGGTTCTATCTCATCACATACATGTTCTCTCTATCTTGAAAGCCACTCACATACACAAATGGGAGTGTGTTACAGCTGCAGCTTAACTTCACCCTTCCGTCATCTCTCTCGTATCGCTCCTTGCTGCCACTGAACCCCTGAGTAAAGTATGCTGTTGTTAGAATTGTAAAGTTTATTCAATTCACCAGAACAGAACAATACAAACATTTTGCCTGCTCTCCTCTCCTCTAGCGTGAATGCATCTCAGTCCATGTAGGCCAGGCTGGCGTCCAGATGGGGAATACCTGCTGGGAGCTTTACTGTCTGGAGCACGGCATCCAGCCGGATGGCCAGATGCCCAGTGAGAAGTCTGCAAGTATAGGAGGCCATGATGACTCCTTCACCACCTTCTTCAGTGAGACCGGGGCCAGGAAGTATGTCCCCAGGGCAATCTTTGTAGACCTGGAACCCACCGTTATAGGTCAGACCTCACTGGGCTATGATGTGCTTCTTTTTTGGTTAAGATTATATAACAATAAATGGGCCTCGAGTTGGACTTTTCATCTTTGCTCCTCTATAACATTTCCAGATGAGGTGCGCACAGGAACTTACCGCCAGCTCTTTCACCCTGAGCAGCTGATCTCGGGAAAGGAAGACGCAGCCAACAACTATGCTCGTGGACACTACACCATCGGCAAGGAGATCATTGACTCCGTCCTCGACAGGATACGCAAACTGGTAAAAGACAGCTATTACCATTTCAAGCAGTTCTAACCACTCAACTGATGTTGACCTTTTCTTTTTGACCATTTAAAGCAGTCATACTATTCCAAGTGATGCTTGAAAATCTTTTGGTCATGGTTCCTTTTTTTCCATCTGTGCAGGCTGATCAGTGCACTGGTCTCCAAGGCTTCCTAGTCTTCCATTCCTTTGGTGGAGGCACTGGCTCTGGCTTCACCTCCCTGCTGATGGAGAGGCTCTCTGTTGACTTTGGCAAGAAGTCCAAGCTTGAATTTGCCATCTACCCAGCCCCCCAGGTTTCAACAGCAGTGGTGGAGCCCTACAACTCCATCCTGACCACCCACACCACCCTGGAGCACTCTGACTGTGCCTTCATGGTGGACAATGAAGCCATCTACGACATCTGCCGTAGGAACCTGGATATTGAGCGCCCGTCCTACACCAACCTCAACCGCCTCATCAGCCAGATAGTCTCATCCATCACAGCCTCACTTCGCTTTGATGGAGCCCTGAATGTTGACCTGACGGAGTTCCAGACCAACTTGGTGCCCTACCCTCGTATCCACTTCCCTCTGGCCACCTACGCCCCGGTCATCTCTGCTGAGAAAGCCTACCATGAGCAGCTGTCAGTGGCTGAGATCACCAATGCCTGCTTTGAGCCAGCAAATCAGATGGTGAAGTGTGACCCTCGCCATGGTAAATACATGGCCTGTTGTCTGCTGTATCGTGGTGATGTGGTGCCCAAAGATGTTAATGTGGCCATCGCTGGTATCAAAACCAAACGCACCATCCAGTTTGTGGACTGGTGCCCCACAGGCTTCAAGGTGGGCATCAACTACCAGCCTCCTACAGTGGTTCCTGGAGGAGATCTGGCCAAGGTGCAGAGGGCTGTGTGCATGCTGAGCAACACCACCGCCATCGCTGAGGCCTGGGCTCGTCTGGACCACAAGTTTGACCTCATGTACGCCAAGAGGGCCTTTGTCCACTGGTATGTTGGGGAGGGAATGGAGGAGGGAGAGTTCTCCGAGGCCAGAGAGGATATGGCAGCCCTGGAGAAGGATTATGAGGAGGTGGGGATTGACTCATTTGAAGAGGATGAGGAAGGAGAAGAATATTAGACAGCCATAGCTATTTTTTTCTTGGGGGACAAATTTGGTTTATTAGTTTGTTGGAATAACAGAAAAAAAGAACATTTATGTGCCATTGAATTTCTTGATTTTGACAATTTGTCAATATTTATTCATCAATTTATTTATGTAAAAATGTGCAGTAACCAGATTTGTAAGTTTGACCCCTGTGTTTTTGATCAATAAATCTTCCCCAACATACATGGCCTTCTGTTTTTCTTGCAGAGTGGTATATTTGTTGATGGATCAGCTTTTCAGGTGCTGGGAGTACCAGTAGTTTTATACCACAGCCACTAGAGTCCAGTCTAATCCAAATTGTAAAGCTATTGTAGAATAGGATTGTGTGTGTGTGTGTGTGTGTGTGTGTGCGCGGTGCATGGGAGAGACAAATACTGCTTTCTCTGAATATTTTTAGAATGTACTCCAATCATAACATGTTTTGGAAGCTTTTGAATCACTGTAATTCTTCTTTTGGATATAAATATCTTTTATACTGTGAAACATGTAAATCCCGTGGCCACAACGCTACGACGCAAAATATGCTTGATACATAACTACTGAGTCAAAACAAAGTATTTCCGTTCAATTTATGTTCTTAAGTACAATATCAAGGTATATGTACTGAATATTTGCATGTTTGGGGACTGATCTTTAACTCTACTAAATTTCAAGGGAAATATTACCACATTCAGTATTTAAGTTTACAGTTATATTGAATTTGTTTTTTTAAGACCACAAGATATAACTTGTTCCCTCAGTGTAATTATTTTATATATTTGAACTAGACATATTTTGTGACCATGAATTAACTAAACTGAGGGAGCAAGGGAAAAAAAAACTGTCTTAAAATAATCGAGGGTAGGGGTGTGGCCAGTCTTGAGGCCACAAATTAACTAAATTGGAAGAACAAATGATAACATATGCAAAAATTGTATCTCATGGCCTCAAGATTATTATTTTTCCCTGTATAAAGAAATATGAATACATTATTTAAAAAGCAGGAAAATCATTCCATGGTCTCTCCAGGGCTACCTGCTCCCTAGTGGAGGTTGTTGAATATGACGATGACATCCGGTTCCAGGTGTGCTCAAAACCAACTCAACTCAGGCTCAGTAACGGCTAAACTTCACCTCCTTCAGCTGAGGCAGGACTGCAATGGCAACACGCTGGGGAATATGCAGTGCTGGCCAAATCAGCCATGACTTCTCAGTCGCTTTACGAACTCTGAATCCCGAGGACCACAAGGTTAGTTCTGTTTCAGATCAAAGCTAATATCTGCAAAATAAACAATAATTCATGCATACAAAAGAAATATGATAATAATGAGAAAAGAAGATTCAAAACAATATTAAGCGAACATTATTAAGAACAACAAGCCAGCAGGACATAAATGAACAGGACTTATGAAAATAAACATGGTGCTGTATCCTAAAAGCCTTTTTATGAAAATAGGTTTTTAAGAGGGATTTAAGATTGGTTCCTGAGCTGACTGGCCTGATTGCTGTTTCATTTATTTATTCATTTTATATGAATATTTGAAAAAATGAATAATAGCAGTCGTCTTTAGTTGGTTACATGTCCTGTGAAAGTATTATTACTAAAAATAAGATGAACCTCATTTAATACAAATTTACTGTATTTTATATATGATATTCATATTTCAACGGAAGGTTTTATCATGTGGTCCAGTGACTTCAAATCAGTAACAGATGTTTTAATCAATCTGGACAAATAAGGCACACCTCTTTTATCAGTTTTTAAGGCAAAATGTTTTTTTTTCCCCAATAGCTTCCATGTCATTAGACCCAGTTTGACTGCATATGAATAACAAATGTTATTAGACTGAATAAATAAGACACTCCTCCTTGTAAAAACAAGTAATTAATCCAAGAATGAGTGCTTGGAGGTGTTTTAACTGAATTTAGCCAGCACTGACTGACTGACCTGAGTATTGCAAGGAGCCAGGGTCCTAAAGATAAATTCACCATTCATTCTGCTCTCCTAAACTTAGATACAGATACATCTTAAATGGCCCACGTCAGACTAAAGTCAAGCCCAGGTCAGTACATTTGGACCACATCTGGTCCACGCAGCATTTTACCAGTGTGCTAATTGGGCTATGGGTGCCAGAAACGTTCCATATCAAGCCTAAATGTGTCTGCCATCCCTGATGTCAACCCATTCTAAGGTGAAGTCATATGACTAGAAGTGACAGTACCATCAGGTCAAACAGTCAGTATGTTATTGTGGATAATTCACTAGCATATTTTGTCAACATTGTGTATTAATGTAGTTTTGTCTTGGAATAATGTTACTGCTACCCCCAAAACCATGGGGGAAAAAAATAAATTCATTTAGACATAAACATTTAATGACAATGCACAAGAATACTGAACTTCCAAAACTGTTCTTCCATCCACAGATAGTCGCTGTGGCAGCGAGGGACCTGCAGCATGCTCAAGAATTTGCCAAAAAGCACAACATCCCTCGTGCATATGGAGGTTATGCAGAGCTGGCACAGGATCCAGATATTGGTGGGTTGCCTCAGCATATGAACCTCTACCACTCACTGAACCAAAGCCAGGTGTAGTATCTTAATGCTGTTCCCTCTCTAGATGTTGTGTACATCGGCACCATCCAACTGTACCACCTGAGTGCTGGTAAACTCTTCATACAATCTGGAAAGAGCGTCCTGATTGAGAAACCCTTGGCCATGAACTCAAGGGAGGTGCAGGAACTCCTCACTGCAGCTCAAGACAACGGGATCTTTCTCATGGAGGTAACATACACTATAAATACAGCACTTTTGGACCAACATAACTGTGTCACTGCCTATTTATTCCTCCAGTCCATCCCATATCTTTCCTCCAGGCAATTTGGACACGTTTCTTCCCTGTAATCCTGGAAGTGAAAAGGCTGCTGGGGCAGGGTGAGGTGGGCGATGTTCAGATGGTGAGGGCTGACCTCGGGGTTCCCATGAGCCACATCCCACGCCTGAGTGAGAGGCAGCAGGGTGGAGGGGCAATGCTGAGTCTGGGCATCTACTGTCTGCAGTTTGTCCTCATGGTATTTAATGGTGAGAGGCCTGAATCCATCCAAGCCCATGGACATTGCACAGACAGAGGTGATTGTCCCATAGAAGTCATTTAATCCGTTTTCTGTCGGTTATCATTTGAGACACTGGGGTTTGAGTGTTTTGATGGAATAGTCACTAACTTCTTCTGCCCAGGTGTTGATTCAACTACAGTTTTGGTCCTGAAGTTCTCAGGAAACAGACTTGCTCTATGTACTTGCTCCTTCACCATGGTGCTGATCTGTGATGCAGTTATCACTGGGACCAAAGGCACCATTAAGGTAACATGTTAAATTATACCAACGTTTGCTGGGATTTAAGCTTTAATCTAGGCATATGTTAGCATGCTAAAAGAGTCATTGAAGCAAACCATCCTTTAATCGATCGTAAGGAAATTATGCAAGAGATTATATCATTATTTTACTGATTGTTTTAGCAGTTAACCGTTGATGCTTTTAGTCATTAAAATGACAGAATTAAAAAATAAAAATTCCACAGCCAAATTGACGAGTTCAAATTGCTACTTTTGTTCATGCAACCTTCCAAGGTCTAAGACTCTTGTTTTCTGTCTTACAGTAAATGACAAAAAGCAGCAATTCTTTATATCCAAGACTGTGAACGTCTGACATTTTTGCTTGAAACAACGCTCATAGTCATTTATCAAAACTGTTGGCGATTAATTTTCTTTTAATCAACCAATCAAAGAATTGGACCGATCGTATTATACTGTCAAACTCTGACTCGGTTATTTTCATAGTTTCAGCTTTTTACTGAAATGTATAAATTACCTGATATATTATAAACACTAGATTATCATGAAGACACGATGAAAGATTGCATGCATGCTCAGTCAACACCAGCAAATCCTGCCGTAAATACATGATAGTGATTTCCTGATAAGGTACCCCAACACATTTGGGCCCCCATAAACCTGGAGGTGAATGGCAAGAAGATGGAGTTCCCCCTTCCTGAAGCTGACATGCCACTAAACTTCACCAACAGTGTGGGTTTACGTTATGAAGCTGAGGAGGTCCGCCAGTGTCTGCTGAAAGGTACAAGTTACTCCACAGCGAAATATCATCACCTTTTTTGTTTATATAAAGATAAAGCTCTGATTTTGTTGTAGATATGATGTTATTCCTCCTAATAAGTGATTGCTTGCTTTCTGGTAGGTCTGAAGGAGAGCCCGGGCATGCCGTGGGCTCACTCCAGCCTGCTGGCAGAAATAATCGATGAAGGCAGAAGACAGCTGGGGGTGACATATGAGCAGGACAGCACTCAATGATGGGTTCTACTTTAACGTGGCTGCCTTTGACAGCATTTTCAACCAGCATTAATAAAAGAATTACCTGGAAACAAAATTGAATTAATAGTGGTAAATAACAAGAACCTCCAACAAAGAAAGAATAACTGCAGCAAAAATATTCTAAGACCCTGTGACTGAAGCAGGAGTGGAATTTAGCCATTTTATTTTGTATAACTCCCACCAGTTGGACATTTCATATGAAAGTATCGATTTGAATATATTGTAATGTTTTTCCCTTCAACAAGCCAGAATGTAGTGTGTTGTACAAATTTAACCAAGTCCCTTGGCTGTCAAAGTTATGTGTTAAATCAAGTATTTTGTATTTTATTTTGTCCTTTTTTTTTTTTTACAGTCTCATGTGTCATTGAAATAATCAGAATTACATTTAACAAAGTAAGATTCAAATAAATCCATTAAACAATGCTGGAGATATTGTTGCCAAAGTCACCAAAAAGTGTGCTAATTAACCTACTGAGTGTTTTTTTCGTCTTCTTTTTTTTAAACAATAAACTAAACAATTGCGAGGAGGAGCAGTATACACGGTTTCAGTAAACGAACTAGAGGCAAGGAGAGACGTAAACGACAGAATACATATTAATAAATAGAAAAATAGGTGGCGCATCTGTAAAATACAGCAACTTTTCACAATTAAGAATTTATTTGCTCCGCTGCGTGAAACGTCATTACGTAGAGTGGTTGCTCGGCAACTCCGCAAACGCTTTGACGCTTCCGGAAGTGCGTGGCTGAGAGGGGAATATGGCGTACAGAGACGTGCTTTTAGCAGACACATACGTTGCCTCAACTGTTTCTATCTCTGCATTTTCTTTCACCGTTTTTATCGCTCTTGCGGCGTTTAGAGCAGTGGACACAGAGAACGTGTTCAGCGCCGGCCACACGTCCGCGCTACCCATCGCTGCCGCTGCTGCCAGGGATCTACGGTGAGCGCACTGGCACGTTAGCTAGCTGCTCGAGGCTCTCATAAAATAAGCTACAAGCCATTCCGTCTGTGCAAATTTAACTTTTTTTTTTAAACACAGTAACCACAGCTTGTGGTAACATTCGCATTTTTTAGGCTGCTGTGTTCGTCTGCCAGGTTGGTAAACCGCTGTGGGCTGTGAACCTGACCTCATTCTGCAGAGTTCGCTGAAAGATAGAATACGAATGATATAAAACAGCACTTGTAGGTGTTCGTCTTAGTGTGCTTAAGCAACGCAGTTTTAGTATTTGAGATATTCGGCGTGTTGTTTACTCACCTTGCAGCGTTTAAAACTGGAACAATCGATCTCTTCAGCTCTGTGCAGCTTCAATTAAACTACCATGTTGCCTGGTGCTGTGGTGAACTTCTGCTCCATTCGTCATTTTGGGGAAGGTACTGACGTCATACTAGTGTTTCTAAGGCTGGTAGGACAGACGAAAGATCATTTGGATGTTAGCAGTGGTACTAAGACATTAGTTCTACATTTGTTAAGCAGAATTTGTATCCATTTATAAAAGCCTGTGTCTCTTCATACTCTCCCATCCACTCTTCTTATCCTAGGTATCTTTTGTATGATGTGAATCCCCCAGAGGGCTTCAACCTGCGCAGAGATGTCTATATCCGCATGGCGTCTCTGGTGAAATCTCTCAGGAAGGAGGGGGATGACTGGGTCCTTGTGCTTCCTCCATGGGGTCGTCTGTATCACTGGCAGAGCCCCGACATCCACCAGTATCGCATCCCCTGGGGAGAGTTCTTCAGCCTCACCAGCCTGCAGGCCAACGTCCCTGTGGTTGAGTATGAGGAATTCATTGTTGGTGAGTGTTTTGATGACCTAGATAATGTCCCATCCATCCATCCATCCATCCATCCATCCACGAGGGTAGCTAATCCATCACAGGGCCAGCACTTATAACCAGACAACCATTCACACTCACAGCCACGCCTACAGTCAATTTAGAGTATCAATCAACCTAGTTGCATATCTTTGGATATGCAAGGAACCCGGAGTACCTGGAGAGAACTCACACAGGCACAGGGAGAACATGCAGACTCCACACAGAAAGATCCCGTGCCTGAGTACAGGGCTCAAAGCCAGAACCTTCTTGCTGTGAAGCAACAGTGCTGACCACTGCACCATCATGCCGCCAGACAACGTGACCTCTCTTTTCAACCATCTGGCATGCAAACCCACCGAAATGAAGAGATCTTTCAGCTTTTGTTTCTTCACATTAATCAAACACCAAGTTGCTGTTTTTTTTCCTTCCTCCCTGGGGTTTAGAGAATGGCGGTCCGTTCATCGATCAGGTTCTGGTGCTGCAGAACTACGCTGAGGGATGGACTGATGGGAAATGGGAGGAAAAAGTTGATGAACGGCCGTGCATTGAGAAGCTGATGTACTCCAAAGATAAACAGGGCTACTACAGGTAAAGCAACTTCATGTTTGAATTCCACAACAGCCTTAAATTGTTGTTATAAAAGTAATTTGTTGTGGAAACATGCATTCACTCCGAAGGTTTACCGCCAGTTCATGATGCAGTTCTCTAGTAATAGTGGAAATAAAGCGGTAACAGCGAAGCAAAATAAAAAAAGCTGTTTTATTCTTCCTCTCATTAATCTTTATTTGTCGGTGAACATAAATTCTATTTTTAGTGGAGTCACACGCAACAGCTATTTGAGACAGTGATGCATCATATTCCTAGTTATCCATTACTGCTATCCACCTGTCATTCATCATCCTGACAGTCTTATCCCTCTCCTTTTCATTCTTCATGCCGATGGTCACATCTGTCTCTCTGTTTTCAAGAGGCTGGTTTTGGGGGTTCGAGGAAACAAGAGCCAGGAATGTCACATGCATGTCAGCCCAAGGCCATGCTTCCATCATGGTTCCCGTTCTTCAGAAGAACATTACAGTAGCGTGAGTCCTCAAAGCTGATGTGAAATTCACACACAAGACTTGGTTATGTGTTGCCTGTATGCTTGTCCTTGTAAAAGTGCTCGGACACTTTTGAAGTTAATGAATAAAACTGAGAGTAGTAGATCGAGACAACATTTAAGTAAATGGTACGTTAAATATTTTGGCTGGTAGCTTACAAAGAAGAAAAAACATCCAGACTTTTGGAGGTGAGCTTTTTCATTCAGTTACAGATTGTCTGCGTGTTTTAACACAGACAAGCCGACACCCATTACAAATTACCCAGCAAGTCAAGCCTGTTGGTCTCCATTCACACAACAATTGGAACAGCATACCACCTAGTGGCTATTAAAATGCATTACAAAAAGTTTTTGCTGTAACCAAAATGGAGAGAGGTGAAATTGGCTAGCTGTATGTTTACACTGCTAAATTCAGTGTTATTATGAAGTAAGCAATGTAGCGTGTTTGGCTGACTGGCTAGATAAAGGTTAAAATACAAAGTGTCCTAAAGTATCAGTCGTTTCTTACAACAGCCCAAACATTAAGCATTATTGTTCTTGACAAGTTCTCTCTGGTACTCCAGCTTCCTCCCACAGTCCAAAGACATCTAGAGAGGACGAGGCTGATTGATACTCAAAATTTAAAGTTGGTGTGACCGTGAGTGTGAATGGTTGTCTGTCTCTATGTGTTGGTCCTGTGATGGCCTGGTGACCTGTCCAGGCTCCAGCCCCTCCGCAACTATTAGCAGGATAAGTGGGAGAAAATGGATGGATGGATGGACGTTCATGACAATATAACTGAGTCTTTGTTCTGATGTAGATAAGCTGAAAGTTGATCTGCCATCATTGTTGTTTAAGTGTGGTATTCATTACAGTTTGTTCCCTCAGACGGATCTTTGTGCATTTACACTGCTGTTTTACAGATCAGTAATGCTCGACCGAGCTGAGACGCTCCTCCATGATCACTACGCTGGGAAAGACTACTGGGACGTGAGTTGGACTGTGGACATGTTTAAGTCAGGAACACCCCCCCCACACACACACACACACGCCCTCTACTTTTTTAGCCCATTGATAGGCTAAGAAATAGAATTTTAACTTGAATGTGTTAGATTTATTTAAATAAATACACCTGTGCAGTCACCTTGTAAATACATATGTAACTAGATATTTTGGGGGGGCAGCTGAGAGTTTAAGGGGACACGAATAAGGAAATCTATTCAAGTGTGTGTTTGTGTTTGTTTGTTTAACGCAGACCCGCCGCAGTATGGTCTTTGCCAAACATCTGCGACTCATAGGAGATGACTTTAGAGCAAAATACCTGAACTCTACAGATGAGAGCGACCACACCGTGTACAGCGAAGACTGGACTCGCATGAAAGTGAGCGTCTGATCACGGCTGTGTGTTTTTAGTTTTGGAAGAAGCCAGAATTTACATAATGCAATAAAATGGAGTCATTGCTCGATACTGTATCATAAATATTGACACAAAAACTTAAGTATAAAACATTCCACAAGTGTCCAGACTTCATTTTCTTAATGTGCAGTTTCAAAAATAATCTTTGAGTTTCTATAATCTTTAAATTTCAATGTTTTGATATCCAAATTTGAATTAATAATCCAGTTTTTTTCCTTTCTTCTCCTCAGGCCAAACTGGGCTCAGCTAAAGGCGGCCCATATCTCGGGGTGCACCTGCGCAGAAAAGATTTTATCTGGGGTCACAGAGAGGATGTGCCCAGCCTTAAGGGAGCAGTTAAAAAAATACGCAGCCTGATGAAGAAGCACAAACTTGACAACGTTTTTGTTGCAACAGATGCAGATGAAGAAGGTAATGACAAGAGAGCACATTTATTGAAATTTTGTGACACGGCAGGGAAGTAGACAGTATTGTTATGATAAGAAGACATATTAGCCAGTGTAAATGTTCATATAATATTGTTTAATCTTTTTAATGCTTTAGAATTGAGGGAGCTGAAAAGGTTGTTGCCAGAGATGGTGCGGTTTGATCCATCACCGGAGGACCTGGAGCTCCTTAAAGACGGAGGCGTGGCCATCATTGATCAGTGGATCTGTGCTCACGCCAGGTAAACACGCCTGTGTTTGTACTCTCACTGAGAACAAATAGACCTCGAGATTTCAATGAATGTGTTGTCAACTATGAAGTGTGAGCACAAATAGACCTCGAGATTTCAATGAATGTGTTGTCAACTATGAAGTGTGTGGCAGTGGATTTTCATTTTACGTTGAAGTACTGCATTCTACCCCAGAGATTCAGTTTAACCTTGAAATAGGCTCTGAAATTTTCTCCAATTTAGCGACAAGTCCGTTCACACCACTCTGATTCACACTGTCATCAAAACTGGCTTGGAATACCAGGATGGTCAGACCACTTAATGTCCTACATGGTGAAAGAAACATTGTATTGTGACTGTTTTGACAGATGTTTTAGAAAATTTTTGCGTTTAATCTGTACTGAAAAAATATTGAAACGAGAAAGAATTTAAGAAGGACGGCCGAAAGCAGATTTTTTGCATATCTAATTGTATCTAGATTAGACTGGACAGCCAAAAAACACATAAAAACTAATTTCCGATCACATTTCTCCAGATAGCGCCTCAGTCTGGAGGCTCTGGATACATGACATGTAACCTCTCTGTGCCTTGTTGTTTAGGTGACGGTGCCTGAACACAACAAATTTAATCTCATCACTTGCAAAAAAAAGTGCACAGACAACAAAAAGATCAGATTTTAGATAGAGGGTGGAGACATATTGTTATTGTTTTCTTGCTATTCTTTTGAAGTGTCGTATAAAGACTGAAAAAAGAGTGTCACGATCTATCATTTTTGTCTATAATCGGCATGTTGTTACGTCCTAGAGGGTGTTATGGCAGGTGAATACTGGAATGGCAGCTGTTCATCTTCATGCCCTGTAATACAAAAGAATGTAACCCCGAAGTGGTTAGAAACGTTGTCTGTCTTGTCACTGGTAACCTACCCATAGAAAACATTCCAACTTGAAAAACAAGTCAGGTTGAAAGTCTGTGACAGACAGAAGGTGTACAGAGCCTTTGTTGTCCTCTTTCATTGACTGATTCTTCTTGTTCTCAGATTCTTTATAGGAACATCAGTGTCCACCTTCTCTTTTCGGATCCATGAAGAGCGAGAGATTCTGGGTTTTAACCCCAAAACGACGTACAATCGTTTCTGCGGCGACGCTGAGAAAGAGTGCGAACAGCCTACACACTGGAAGATCGTTTACTGATGGAACATGTGAATTTCCCCGACACACACAAGTGCCAAAACCAGTGTTAAAAAGTGACATTTATTTGTATGAAATTTACAAGATGTTGGTGTATTTTTTTATCGCTTTTTTTTTGTGGTTAAGAGTTGTGCAATCAGGTCTGTGGTGACCACTGTGACTGAAGCTTGAGCTCAAAATGCCAAGACTGTGCTACCAAACATCTTTTACTGTATTATTTATCACTTCAATCTACAACAAAGTGAAGTTAAGTGTGGATCCTCGACGAGAGTGGGATGTCTCACATGCTATTATTATATATTTATTAATGATACCAGCTACTCTTGATTATCATCACATGACTGAAACAGGCCATTTTGTTTGGCTTTGTAAGGGTATTGTTAGTCCGACATTTTCTGAGATTTAAAATGATTAAGTTCATTGCCATTCAGAGGTGTTCGGTGTCTACAATTAGACTCAAATTAGAGGTTATACTCTAAATATTAAACATACCGAAGTCTACCATTTTAATTCATGCCAAAACATGAATAAAGGAATCACAAGAAGTCCTAAATGCAGTATATACATAATGTATTTTAATTCAAGTCAAAGTCTGAACCAAATGATCATTGTCCAAAAGTCTCATTAAAGGAGGCGCATTCTTATCTACTATGTCATTAGTGCACAATGACTTTCTTCCCTTCTTGTATTGCATGCAATGCCAGTATTATATTACTAAACATGGCTTAATTCAGGTCAACAACACTATTTAGTTTTTTTTGTGTTTTTTTTTACAAAGATTAATTCTTTCTACTTTATGATTTTAAACCACCTGCAGTGTATTTGAAAAAGGGTAATGTTGTATTCTAGATACTCCAAAATGGCACAAAGGGTCACTGGTGGTCAGCACTAGCCAGCCGTCAAGTTATTGTCTTGCAAATCAACGTCTGCCCTGTTTTCTCTCCTGACGTTCCACACGTTCTCATTAAACACGGTCAGGCATGTGCATCGCCTCGTGATTTTGCGCTGCAGCTGCATGATCTTTGTGCCAGTTGGACAGGTTGATGTGTGATAATTAAATCCAGTCAGTGTTTTGTTCTTTATACAGCGTGCGTTTTGCAAATACTTTTTAAATCAGTGGAGTGAAATTTTTGTAGGAGCTTAATTCACGTGTCAGATTGAATGATATAAAACTATGGAAGAGGGGGCTGCACAATTAATGGAAATTTATTCCAGTTCCTGTAGTATTCCAATCAGATGAAGGTTCAGTAATTGTTAAAGGCTAATTGTGTTTGAAAATGACACTTTTGTGTGCTTTTGTGGTGCTGCTGCAGAATCCTGCTCGCGCACTGTATTTTACAGGTTTACTAGAACATCTCTGATGCAGATCCCTGCAAAAATCACACCGTTCTACTTTTAATGAGGTGTTCAATGAAAACGAGAATAATGACGTACAATTAATAGTCCCTCTAATATCACAAATCCTGTTGTGATTGCCATATCATTCGAAATAATTGCAACTAAATCTTTTTTCTTAATTCATCGGCGCCCTAGCGAAGGGGTAAAAATGAGAATTAACGCCTAAAATCTAGCGAGTTTGGAAATGATGTGAATGACAATGTGATTGTTTAAAGTATATTAAGTGTCGGTTGTTGACTTCAAAACCCATCCACCCATCCATCCATCCATCCGTCCATTTTCTTCCGCTTATCCTGTTAAGGGTCGCGGGGGGCTGGAGCCTATCCCAGCAGCCTTCAGGCGAGAGGTGGGGTTCACCCTGGACAGGTCGCCAGTCCATCGCTGGGTCACTTCAAAACCCACATACCAGAAAATGATTTTACATATACTTACACTGATACTCATAAGTCACAGGACTCACATGTCATTTAAAAATCCAAACCTACTGGTTTAAAATCAATAATAGAACATAACCTTCTAACTCTTGTGTCATGTGTTTTTGAAATGATTGGCACGCAGCCTTGCCATGCATATCTGAGCTTGACTTTCTATCAAGTTCCTCCCTGATGAGACTGAGGTAAGCAGCAGCAAACCCAGCCAACCTGCGTGACTTAATCCCAGTGTTCTCAGTGTTGAAAACCAGTATGACCACCCCGGTAAGAGACTACTTATTGATGTTTACATCATCACAATGCACAGTATCAAATGTCACCCATGCCCTTCTTCTGCCCAACCCTTTTCTTTCCTCATGTCCATTGTTTATCTCTTTTTTTGCAGTGTGATAATGGAAGGAATTTTCAGAGGATCTTTCCTCACAGATGTTACCGTGTGAATGGAGACACGCAATGGAAGTCAAGCCCTGAATGGACATTTTTAGAATAATTTTACGTTGACTCTTTATACAAGCTACCTCCCACAATTATGACATTCGGCCAGCATGTTCTGCAGTGTAGAACTAAATGTAAAAATAAACTAACTGAGATATTTATGGAGGAATTATAAGGTTTTTATTTATACAGAAAGCATGTTTTAAGATTTAGAATTTCCCTTTGAAAATAATGGTGAGATTTACAGCATCTAGAGAGTTCAAAGGCTTGTTCAGCACTTCTTCCAGGGGTCCCTCGCAAGATACCTGTGTGTGACTTTTCACTATGGAGACCCATTTCCTGGTGGCACCGTCAGAGCTGGTGTTATGTAAAGCTTCATGTTTTTCATGTCATTTCTTATATGTTGGAACACTAATTTATAACATCTGTATCACGTCAGAGTATCACTTGTATATCAGCCTAATCACGCCACTAAACTTGCACATGATCAGTTCGTTGCCTTGATTGGAATTATTGATATAAATATCTCAAAGGCATCTCAGATGTTATTTCAAACCTTAAGAAGATCATCAAAAATAATGAGGTATTATAATAACATGAGAAAACTCCTTAAATCAGCCCACTACAACAGATTTATCAGCAGGCAACTGAAGTAAACAAATGCCTCTTTGGAAATAGCAGGCATGAAGAATATTTCATTAGTTGTTCTTAAAGCTGTTTGGATTAATAACGTTTTGTGTTAACGGTGAGGTCACGCCCCTCGAGTGTCACTCGTACCTGGGGTGTAAGACCCGAGTGAAGCATCCAGGTAGTAGGCAGAGGAAACGCCTCCCTCAGGTTGACACACGCAGCCAGAGTCACATTAGCAGAAGGACTCGGAACACGTTAATACATCCTAGGGGATCATTTTAAAAGGATTTTGCATTTTGTTGTTGTTGTTTAGAGCGAAGGTTTTGTCTTTTTTTTTTTCTTCTCTTTTTTTCTTGCCGGAGCGCATCCAGCTGCGGCGCCATGTATTTTCTCAGGTAGAAAACAGACCGTCGGACCAAAGTCGGAGAACAAACGCAGCCAGGTTAGTTAGGAAAATGGACGATTTCTAACGTTACTTTTCAAGTTTATTGAGGTTTAATTGGGTTATTAATATTAATATTAATTAATGATTGGGATTCATAATTGTACAATTTGTGTTGCTTCCGATACAAACACCCAGGGCACAAAATTAGCATAAATAGCCAAGTGCTGCTAAAATTAGACAAATTGGCAAAATGCTGGAAAAACATGCCATGTATACATTCCCTAGCCATTGGCTCATGGACAAAAAAGTAAATTTTACTACCTGACTGTAAATACTGCATAGCTTATGTACATATATTTAAAAAAAAAAAAAACCCTAACAGTTAAAGTTGTCAAAATAAACTCTGGAAGAAACTGAAAAAACATTTTAAGACCTACTGAAAATTCAGAATGCTTGGTTTTCTTTGGTGATTCCTGATGAGCACCATAGTAACGATATTTTCATGTTGAGAAACTGATTAACCTGCAGTTAAGTGCCCACCACAACATTTCGAACCTGGGTTTGGGCTGTATTACAATGATCATGGTATGAAGTCACAAAAGTATCGATAGGTTTGCTCCATCATATTCACATGACTGTCAGTTGATCTCAGTGCCATATCTAATTTAAAACATTCATAGCTGCACAGGAATCTTAGCATCTGTGGAAATTTGGGGTGGCCAGATTGTGACTTTCTCATCCGATGTTCATGCGGATGATGAAGTGCTCATGTTTCCTTATTTTTTTTTAAATTTTTATTCCTGTGTTTGTGTTGCTTTTGTTCATCTTTATTCGTTTTATGTCTGGAAAACAAATGGAAATATTCAAAAATTAATGTTAGACCAAACTCAAGCTCGCCAGTAGCTCTTTTTAGTCGTTGTCTTACATTGATTTCCTAATTTCCATTCCACTTAATCATATTGATATGATGATGTTATATGGTGACACTGAAAGGTGTTTTTGTTTGTTCATTTATTGACAGTCTTTTCGTGTCATCACATAAACATCGGCCATTACTATCCGCGAAAGCATATCTTATTTGCAGCGATGGATCTGCGCAGTACACAGCCAATTTACCGGCGCGTCCCTTACTGGAACCGCTGCTCTATAAATGGACTGACATCTAATTTCCAGGTAATATTTCTTTTCACTCTAGCTTCGTCTACTGATGGCCTTCCTCCGGCAGCTGCGGCTTCTTCTGTGGAAGAACGGCCTGGGGGTCATCAGACAGCCGGTAAGGGACAGTAAAGGGCGGTGTTGTACAAATCAGTAAAGGTCATTCCATATTTATCATGCAGCTTGATGGAGAATTTTTTTTTCAAATAAATTATTAGCTAAATCCCGGCATCATTTTGATAATTAACGCATCATAAATAGATGTTACTGGTCAATGACTGTTGTCTTCTGGTAGGTATGGTCCCTGACCCTCGTCATCTGGCCTCTGGTCATCTTCATCATCATTGCTGTGACTCGCCAACAGTTCCCTGCGATAGTGAAAGACACATGTGAGTAAAGTGGCCTGATGTATCGGCACTCATATCAGTTCAAGCTTGTTTTCATTTCTTGGTCTGATAAGCACAACTGGTCTAATATACATGGTGTGTGTGTGTGTGTGGGGGAGGGGCAAGTTGTTTCAGTTTGGTCAGTGAGAATATCGTCAAGACATGTTTAAATATATTGAATACAACATATATTGTATAATTTTTTAAGGGTCTCACTTAAAACATGCTGCGCACTTTAATAGACACTAATGTCTTGTTGCTGTGAAGAGGTCTGATGAGTGATGAAACTGTTTCAAACCTTGTCATATTTGGATTCACGCTACAAACTTCTTCACAGATGTGATTTACACTGGACATTCATCAAGTTAGACGCTTGATGCAAGCTGTAAAAATAACCTATAACTTAACACTAGTTTACGTGCTGCGATGCAGGAATGCAGTATGATTGACAGGCCTTTCCAAATGTTTTTGAGATAAAATTAAAAATGATGAGTACATGTTTTTTTGTTGATCATATCAACATCATCAAGTTCATTGATGTTACTAATCAGTAATTTGTATCGGCCAAAATGTTTAAACTGGTACTTGCCTGCATGTGGGTTCCTTGATCTGTTTCTTTTTTGTGCTTGTGGAGTTTATTTCAATAGCCCTTAATAACAAACAGGACTTAATAAAGACAAATCTTTACGCACTGAGACAGGATTTTGCAATGCAAACAAAACTGGCAAATACTGGACACCTGGTCAAGCCTGTGTGCTTCTCAGAGAAAGTTAAACCAAAGTTAAACACTAACGGAATCATTCTGAAGTGATCTTGTTTCTTTAAGATTAAAAGAAACAATTGACTTGACTGAAGTTTGCATTAAAAAAAAAACTTGATATGCGCCACAGGTTACAATAAGTCATTTTTAAGGGTTGCAACAGCATGTCGGGGAACATTCCAGCTTCACAATCAGAGTAAACTAATGGTAGAGTCTGCAATCATTAATAGTCCTTGAGGTGTCAGCCAATCCCTGACGCCATGTTTGTGCTCCTTCAATCGGAGTGATTGAGGGCTCATTAGTGCTCAAGGAAGTGGACACACACATACACACGCTCAAGCGCGTGCTCGCACACACACACATACACACACACACACACACACACACACACACACTTCTACCTTTGTATTCACGGGTGATTAGAATTGGGTGCATCTATTTGAGGAGTGAGGGACAGAATTTACGACAAATTCTTTATATTTGAAGACTTCTGCATACTTTGTCTGAAGACTTCATTATTCTTGGCACATATTCAACCAATATGTCACCCTAAAAGTATATTTTGACTTTCAGGTTCTCGCTAAGGTGTTTTAAACTCACTGATGAGGAATTTTCTCTGGTATCCTCTTTTCGAACTTCCTTGGGCCGAACCCTCACAATTTGTCTGTAAGGATAAGAGCTGATCTGACCCCGGGCCTTGACCTGGGGCTGCGAGTCAACCTGTGGCGTCTTCCATAAATTCTTTTATCCACTGAAAGAGAGAATTCAGGGTCTTTATTGCTCAGAAATCAGAGTCTTGATTGCTCAGGAGGAGAGTCGCTGCGGCCAGACGCTCAGCATTCATCCATCTCCCATGAGATCAGGATGGCCCACCTCAAAAGTCCTCAACCCACGAGGGAGTTTTAGCCCCTACTTGTGTCGCAGTGAATCAGTGGGGCTCAAATCAACACCCTAGGACCATCCAACCGGCTACCTTCATTGTTGTGCTGCTTTGATTTGTCTTGATTTGTTTATGTCGAGTAACGATTGTGATATTGATTATCCGGAAACCACCAGTGCTGTGATCCAAGCCCCGTGAAGCCTGGGCCCAAATGCCCGAGCCAGGGAATGGGTGCTGCCATTACACTCCACAGGTCCACTCCCAGCCCCAGGTCAAGGCCCGGGGTCAGGTCAGCTCTTATGCTTACAGACGAATTATAAGGATGGAGCCCAAAGAAGTTCGAAAAGAGGATACCGGACAAAATTCCTCATCACTCGCAAAGAAGTTTTTGTCCCCTCTTGTATTACTTCTTGGTGACTCCAGAGTACAGAAAGAATCAGGCATGTATATTCAGCTTGAAACTAATGAAACTTCTGTGTGCAGCAGTCACAAGGAATGAGTTTAAGGCTCCTATGTGTGATACTAGAAAAATACACGAAGCAACACTAGTAACATTTGTCATCTCCCTTTAAAGGTGCAAGGTGAGCCTTTTGACTTTGTCCTGCTATTAACTGGAACCGTCCAACCTCCCACTTTTGTTCACTCCTTTTATTTATTTTTTTGTTGCCAGATCAGATTCTAAAGATACAGGGATTGTATGTAATTTAATCATCCTAGCTTTGCTTTTTTGTACCCACAGTCTATTCAGTTGGAACAATAAGACTTCCCATCCCTGTTAAGTGCTGTCTGCTGGCTTGTTTGTGTCATATAGGCAGTATACCGTCTTCACTGCCACGTCAGTGAGGAGTTGCGTGTAGTAAAGTAAGCAACGTAACTCTCCAACCTAAAGTCCTGCTTACTTGTAAGAGCGTTATAGAGACAGGAATAATCATAGGCTCCTGTTGTTTAGTCATTTGCAGGTTTGTAATAAAGATTCCTAATTGAAAACTAATGATAGCAGATCTGTTTAAATAACAAATGATATGCTGTGTTGTCAAGTGATAAAGGAAATGCCAACTTTTTGGTAGAAATGGCATCCTCCCTTTAGCCAAACAAAAAGATCTCCTCCTCTCCTCTGTGCGTTAGGGAGCTGAGACCGAAAGAGACTGCCTGCTAGTTCGCCTAGAGCAATGAATGGTAGTGGGTGGGCAGGCACTAATGTTAATTCTGTCTAAATCTTCTGAGTCAAAACACACTTCACACTTGTTTAAAGGACAAAAAAAGATCTAGCTTTGAATGATACTTTGCACTTGTCTGATACTGGTTGTTCCATTAGTCATTCTTCAAATAATACTCATGTAAAATATACAGTCTATGCAAATATTGACTTCCTGGGAAGTGTAACTGTCATAGTGTATGTGCATGAGTGTATTGCAGCATCATGACTGAATGTTGATTGAATGCCAAGTCAAGTCAAGCAGATCCAGGCACAGTGGGAACGGCCTTCTGCTTTGAAGCAGAACTGGAAAGACAGGCAGAGAGAGAGAGAGAGAGAGAGAGAGAGACAGACAGACAGACAGACAGACAGACACACACACACACACACACACACACACACACACACACAAACAGACAGGGACATGACCATGCTGGAAGGTGAAAGACGAGCGGAGAGATAGACTGAGGGACTGGGGATGGGGGGGGGGGGGGGGGGGGTGGCAGCAAACAATAGCAAATTCAACATAAACACAATGCTGATGTTAATGCTAGTACAGTATTTGAATACTGATATAAATACTACTAGTACTAATAGTGATGCTCTGGTTGGCAGCCTGAGCCTCTTCAGGTCTGTAGTCTCCTCCAGCAGCAGCAGCAGTCAGATATCTGGGAAGTGGGGAAGCACAAAGACTGCGGAGAAGAAGACGAGTTCGTAACACGTATGATTTGTAAGGGGACAGAGAGGAGGAAAGAGATGCCCAGTTCATCATGGGAGGTCCCCTGGCAGTCTAAGCCTACAGTAGCATATCTAAGAGCTAGCCTAAGCAGCCCTAACTACAAGCTTTATTTTAAAGGCAGGTCTTAAGTCTGCTCTTAAACGTAGAGAGTGTCTGTAAGTGTGATGTCACAAATCCTGCTGAACTTTGGCCTTTCTGCTGGTGAATATGAAAGATGTCCTGTCAGACTCAGTAAACACATCTCTCTGCACAGAGAGGCTCAACAATGTTGGGTGAAACACATTTTTTACATCCGCTAAGAAAGTACTTAGTCTCTGTGTTTGCGAGATTACGTAAAAACAATGATGCAGATTTTCGCCTAACCTGAAGGAGGGGTGGGGTCTCATGAGCAACTGAGATCTCATTGCATTTTTGGATACATCTGTCTAACAAAAACTATATTTTTGTTTTACATTGGCCTTGGTTGAGATCTCCTGTTTTGTCGGGTCATATTGCTTACTACAGGTTAACTAATGTAAAAAAACACCGCAGCTGTCACCACAAAAACATTTTATCTCATCACTTCTAGGTTATGTGGGACCTCGAAACCTGCCCAGCACAGGCTTCTTCCCTTTCCTGCAGACCCTGATGTGCAACACAGACAGCACCTGTCACAACAAGTCACGCCTGATAAACCCGACAACATCAAAGTCTGCATATAGATCCAAGGAGGCTGCAAGGTACAGCACTGTCACCTGTATAGTCTTCATGTTATCTATAATGCATGAACACCAAATTCTTATTTATAGAAGTTTTCATGGAACCTGGAAATACCGCAGTCTGAAATGTCAGCGTTGGCCCGTAATGTGATCAAAAACATGTGCTTCAAGCGCTTGAGGGACTCGCAGCATAGCAGTATCACAATATGCTGAGTCATTGTGATCATGGTGACTCGCAAACAGCCATCCCTCTACGGAGGGAATGAGTCAGGTGTTTACAGGTGTGGAGGGATTAGCTTGAAAGAAGTCTATGGCTAAATCTGCATAAAGTCTCATGAATTCATAATTCAACATTGGTTTGGAATGAGAAGCACAAGTTTAGAAATGAAAAACCCAATGTTAGCCAAAGAAAAAGAATGTGTCAGAGAAAGATTTTATCTCCGGATCGACTCCGGTTCATCACTACTGTGGTGCAGGTTCAGTTATTACAATTGCTGAATTCTTAATCAATCGCCAATCCGTATGTTTTTTTTTCCGTTTTTCATCTGGAAGTGGATTTATGAAGATCAATATGTATATTTTCTCCAGACCATTAGGTATGTTGAATTGAAAAACAATAGTGAGTTAAGGACACAGAATGTTATATCAAAAAAAGTAAATTTACAGACATTTTTTTGTTCTGTTGTTTCTGTTCTTCTTTCAAAACAACTCTTTAGATTTGTCATATAATCCATCCATCCATCCATCCATCCATCCATTTTCTTCTGCTCATTCTGTTAAGGGGGCTGGAGCCTTTCCAAGTAGCTTTCATTGCCAGTCCAACACAGGGCCAACACAGAGAGACAGACAACCATTCACACTCACAGCCACACCTACGGTCAATTTAGAGTATCAATCAGCCTCGTCCCCTCTTGATGTCTTTGGACTGTGGGAGGAAGCTGGAGTACCAGAGAGAACCCACACAGGAACAGGGAGAACATGGAGACTCTACACAGAAAGATCCTGTGCTCAAGCCAGGGCTCGAACCCAGAACCTTCTTGCTGTGAGGCGACAGTGCGAACCACTGCACCACTGTGCCACCTTGGCACACAATATTGGCATATAATACTTTAGAAACACAAACAAAACACAAACATTTATTGTTGAAATTCCCAACTCAGGGTAAAGTCCCTGATAGGAAAACCTGTTTTTGGTACCTTTAACCTACTGAGGAATTAGCTTTTGTTCAAATGTTAATCTTTGTCATACCGTCCTGAAAGCAGGTTTTGTTATCTGCATCAGGGTGGACTGACATCGTCGCTTGTTCACTCTGCTCTGATTTTCCACTATAATCTGAAATTTCTTTCTTTCTCGTCTCTTGGCTCATTTTGTTTGTCTTCACATGGCAACATTCAACAGCAAGTTTGAAACAAATATTTTGAAATTTGTGGTGTTTCCAGCCAGATTGTGATGGTCTTCTTGTTTCAAACATTTCTTCAAGAGTCCTAATTGCTTCATCTTATAATTGACTGGATGATAGGAAAAGTTCCCCATTGGACAACCTGCTTCATGGAAGGAGTCTTTTCAACTTTCCCAAGGAGAACAATCCAGCTGCAATGATTGAGACCTTGAACCAGATTTTCGGTATGTTTATGTCGCTTCCTTTTTTTATACACATCAACACCAAAATCACATTTTCATCATTTCCAAGGAACAATTAAGCACTTTAGATGACTTTATTTTTCTCCTTAAGTCGAGGCTCAATACAATACAGAGATCTTAAGCTATTTTGATTATTATACGTGGACATCCCGTTGAACCTGTTTGAACAGTTGGGGAAAAACACGCACTTTTATGAGATTAGAAACATATTTTGGAAAAACACAAGATGTAGCTGAAGCCTGGAGTTATTTAGCTCCTTTACTTCAGCCTAGCTTACTGTAGCTGCTTGACTACTAAATTTGAATTTTTTTTGTTTGGTTTCTGTTCAGGCAAAGCCAAGCTGATATCAGTCTAAAGGCGTAACTATACTCTCATGTCTCTAGGTTACAGCTTTTTATTAAAAAGAGTGGCTGAAAACTCATTTTATATAAGTCCATGCAAGAAGAAAAATACATACACTTCCAAAAATTGATTCAAGAAATGTACTGTTTTGCATTTTTGACAATTTAATTAAAAAAAGAGACTTTCCTGTGCCATTTTCATCTTCATGTTGTATGATGGCTGTGATGTTGTTTTTGCTGCAGTTTCTCACTGTGTTTTTCTTTTAAAGGTTCATCAAGCCAAGGTCACCCTCACAATGTCTCTGTCATAAACTCCGTGACATCAACTCTTGTGGATGATCAGGTGGGTGTCATAAGCGTACAATGACAGCAGAGAACAAGGCAGAGCCTGTTCTCCGAACCTGACTCGATCCTTTATGCATCGAAAGTTAACAGCAAATGATCTCAACGCTTCTCTTCTCCTCTGAGAAGATCCATAACAAGGTTTACAGGTTCAGTAAAGATATCCAGTATATATATTATTTTGTCTGTTTGCCTACTTGCGAGAAGATTTTCACTTGAGAGCAGAAATGATCTGTGCCAAATTTTAAAAGAAGTCACAAAAACAAACAAATGAATCAGTTTACAGCTTGCACTGGTGTCACGATATTGTATTGCAAGTGTATTGTTATGTGATACTCTGAAGACTCAATAATTTGTGCCACTCCTAAGGTGTAACATGGACCAACTAGAAAGATCTGCCCTAGAATTTAATGAATGCTTCCTTGGGCCACATTACACCTCTTATAGTTTTTATACTGCAGATAAACAAATGGCACCAATCAAAAAAAAACAAGAAGGTAAAAAGAAACTTTGCTACTATTGTGAGATATGACATTTGGATTTTGGAAACTGTCCACAATCAGAAAATCTCCTCATAACTCAGTGAGTAAATCAGTACCTCGACTTGATTGATGCTTAATTGTAATAAGCTGAATCTGTGTCCCGCAGGAGGCCCTGAACAAGATGTTGGAGTCAGTGAACATGTTAAAGAGGGCCATCTGCACCTTGACTCTGCCCATGATCAACCAAACCTCACCAGGCCCCCTGACCTACGCTCTGGTCTCCTTCTGCAAAAGCAACAACTCTGCGTTTGAAGTCTCTCTTTTGACACTCAACCAGGTGTGTGAAGGTTGTCATCATTCCATTGAAAACTTTCCTGGTAAAGTATGAACCACTGGGCCAGAACATCCAGTTGGTCCCAGCTAGAACTCCCATAACTATCTGGATTAATTACGGTATTTTTTGCTTTCATGTTTTAATGTTCTTAATGGTGCAAAGAGAACATTTTTAAAAGCTTTTTTCTTTGCTGAGATTTGTTATTTTGACTCAGAAGTTGCGTCTGATTATCAGGTGCTGACGGAGGTGATGCGAACAAGACCGGCTGAGCTGGTGGAGGTGGCTGGAATTGCAGTGGCTGTGTTCCAACAGCTGCAAAATCAGAGCTTGTTGTGGGAGAGTTTCTTAAACATTCCCCAGCTCTTTTACTCAGGCTCTGTTGACCAGGTGGTGGACACCTTTGAGGCACTTCTCACCAACATACAGAGGTAACATACTTTTATTGACTGAACAATTTAAAGTGAATGAAACGCAGCTGGACAAAGCTAAGTGAGTTTAATACAGAGCAGCCTATGATGGCATGGTAGAATAACACAAAGACAATAACAGCAGACTGCAGATCTTGTTTTATGATGTGTCATGTTACGGTTTCCACTTTTTTTGACCTTTGAAAACACAGATGCTATTTAATGTTTGGTGTAAGGATGATGAAGGTCAAAGATACTGAACTACAAGAAAATCTACCTGTTGATATCGATTAAGAGAAACTGTATTTCATGTTAAAACTTTGTTCTAACACTGTTTGACCACCCCCATTGTCTCAGACATCAGAAACAGCAGGTGGAGCTTGTGTTTGTTATTTGTTGTTGCATGCAGCTTGTCTCACTTTGAGCATTAAGAGTTTCTCTCTCTTGGTCTCGCCAGTGCAATGCATGTCATCCAGAGTCATTTCCCTGAAGCTGGTGGCTACGTCTCCATTGTGAACCCTTTTGTTGCTGGAGGCATCAATGTCATGCACTATGTTCAACACTGGCCTGGCAAAGGTAAATATAATACACTTTATGATCCAGCTGCAGTGACCTTGCAATTTGGAGAGTATTTTTTTATACTTAAAAAGGAGCAAGAGAAAACAAAGCTTATAATTATTGACCATAATCATATATATATATATATATATATATATATATATATATATATATATATATATATATATATATATATATATATGATTATGGTCAATAATTATATATATGTATATATATATAAATTTGTAATAAGTACAAAGAAAAATCAATGTCCCCTGTCCTCACCCCTATATCTCCTTTGAGAAGTTCTGTACATCTAGAAATGTTTTTTGGTACATCTAACAATATTTCACTTTATTTATAGTTTTTTCTCACTGAATACACTCTAGCTCTGTGGTATAACTTCTTGTAATGGTAGCTTGGAATGACAACATGAAATCTATCTTTGTAGAGAAATTAAAATACTGACAGATAAAAAAAAAAAACACACACACCAAGAAATGCTGATTGCAATGATGTGACTTTAATTCTGCTCAGATGTGACCCTGTCTCTCGGAGATGTTGTCACATTGCACAATGGCTCACTGGGAGAAATGGTGCAACAGGTTTTACAAGATGTTCGTATACCATTGGACAAGGTACGTGTTGTCCCAATCCACATTTGATGAGCCTATCCTCGAAATAGGCATACTTTATTATATTTAGAACAGAACATATAATTGTCGAGTAAAACTTGCCTTTTCAAAGTTATTGTCCAACTGCATTCAAGATTAGCATTATATCATATTGCATACACCAGATTTCAGTGTGAAAAATAGCTTTTTTCAGGGCTGCCAATCTGCCCATCCCGCTCTGAAGCATGGGGTCTCTTCTGCCACATTTGAGTATCAATCTAATTTAAGGAGATTTCCATGAAGGAAATCTTATTTGAACTTGCAGTTACAAGTTAAACTAGTCAGGTGCCAATAACCAATACTGATTTCGTGTTGTCCTTGTATAAACATATATTGTGACTGTTGTTGTGTGACTGAATTCCATGTTTTTAAACACATTTCTTTTAATATGGTTTAATTGTCTATATTTCTTCCTTAGGCTATTGGCCTCACCTTTGACAAGGAACTGGTGCATTCCTACCTGTGTGACAACAGCAGCAACCCTTTGTGGTTAACAGCAGCGTGTGCGACAGGCACCGTGGACATGCTCCTGGGCTGGATCAGTCCAGACAAGGTGGCCAAGCAGGTACGCTTGATTCATGTGAATTTTATTATTGTCAGCAGACCATTTTATCAGCACAGCATTTTAGAGAATTGTCATGCTCTTTCTCTCTTTCTCTCCTTCTCTCCTTCATATCAAATACTTATCTCTCTAGGCTTCCCCCTAACTTTCATTTTCAGTCCTCACCTTCACAAGTAATTAGATTCAGAATGTGCAAAATAATTAGCCTGCAGCCACGTGAAAGCTGTTAGCCATAGCAACAAGTGAGTCCCAGGCCGCACCTGGGGAGCAGAACACTCAAGGATATCCAATTAGCGCTGCCACTACGGTTGCTGTGTTTTGATGAGATAATTCCCAATCAGCATGTCAGCTGATGTTGTCATTACATCGCGTGCTCAGTCAAACAGTCAGACAGACATCAATTAGTAAACAAGTGCAGTCAGCTGGTCACATTGTACACGCAAGTTAACAGTTTACAGCACGCCACAGTGCTCATGTGCTAATGACGTACAGTATACTGCTATCTGTCACATGTCTCCTGAGACAGTTGTGTAAGTTCTCAGCATTTCATATACATTCAGTTTATAACAAAATAACAAGTACAACACATACAGAAGATATATAGAAGTTATATATTTTGTTGCAGCAAAAAATATCTTTGCTCTGAAAAACTTTTTTTGTTTTTGTTTTAATGTAAAAGAACCACGTAGGTTTACGCTACAGTATTTTACCATAATATCGGGCCATTCAGTCTAAGTGTAAATGAGACTGTTTTTCAGAGAAAAAGCTGCTCTGTAGCCAGACAGCAGCAGGGGGAACAGGCTGTATTGCGCCAGCAAGTATTGCCCTATGGGGAGGCCCGTCCAGTCATCAATATCCCTGATGCTAATTAGATGGGTACCAGTGGTGTTCTGGGCAGTTGAATCATCAGCTACAGGGCTTTCCTGCCCTGTGCTGTCCTCAGGCCATGTCAATTTGGGATGTTTCCAATCAAGATGTGACTGCTGATGAGTTTATATAATTCTGTGGCTTTGGCAACAACAAGCACACTCATCAGTTCTTTGGGCAAATAATGGTTGGCAAGGAAACAAGAATTTGACCTCCAGCAAACACCCTTCACTGATACCTCTTCGCATCCCCATGTCCCGCTGGAGTTCAGCTCTGTTGGCCCTGAACACCATCCACCCATCAGGTTGTGATGGAGCCAGGCCTTTGCAAAGATACATCCATAATGGCATCCAGCCCCCTGTTGCAGAGTCCCATTAGTCATCACCCCGAGATGTGTAGGGAACAGCCTCAGGGCCTTGGGGTCAGCTTGGCTCCAATGACCTACACTGATGTCTGATCCTGGTCAAATTGTTGACTAACTTGGAAACACTGACTAACACTCAGTCCAGTCCACAAAGTGTCTCCTCCAATGTTGATGAGAGCACCTCTGCCAAAAGTCTCAGCAAAGGTGAAAAAGTGAGCAAAAAATGGTAACATTATGACAAAAATGTACTTTTGGGAGTTAGCAGTTGCTGCTCCTGCATGCACTGCTTATAGCTCACTGCTGTAGTCGAATGTAACGTCGTGGAATAAAATGACACGAAGATGACATATGATACACATATTGACGGGGGATTCAGCCTGGCCTTATCTCTCTTTCTCCTTTTCCTCCTGTTTTCCTCAGGCTTTATTGGTCTGGAGTAGGCATGTCGCTCAACATGACGTGTCCTTTGCCGAAGGCCTTCTCCACAGTCTGATGGGAGGTTCATCCCCTGGAGGGCCCAACATCACGAGGAACCGGCGTAGCATGGATACACAACCGCAAAACATTGAGGAGGAGCTGTAAGTACAGTGTCTACTGAGGACGCATTATCAAACTGCTGTAAAACTAATTGACTGGAGGTTGTCAAACAGTGCAAAAAAACCCACAAAACTACATAGACTTCAAGCAGTTGAATGTGGCTCTGGAATGTCACACAAATGTTAACAGCTTTTACAACAGTTCTTTACAGACAAGATTTCAGGTGGTGTAAATACATTTTCATGGAAAGTTAAACATATTGAAATTGTTTGAATTCTTCCTGCAAATATCACACGAAGACTCTTGAGTATCCACAGTAATATGAACCCTATATTTTGTGGCTTGGTCTTATGCTTTGGCAGATTTTTGGGGGTCGGTCAAGTGCTGTTGGAAATTGTAAAGTTTGTCCCTGAGTTGGACATGGTTGTTCAGAGCATCCTCAGAACTGGCTTTCAGTCCATGCAGACAGCGACTCTCACTCTTGGTACTGTTGAAGGTAAAGAGCTGCTCACAGTGAGCCTGTTCCTCTGTCATTACACTGACTCATTGTAATACATCTTTCATTTCAACTGCTGTTCTAAAAAGCTGGTGGTATTTTCTACTCACACACATAAACAATGTTATGCCCTGTTAAGAAAGAGAGAAAAGGATTTTTTTTTTTAACCAAAAACTTGGAAGTAAAACATAAATGAATGACTACATCTTATCGCACTCACAGCACCGTTTTTAAAAGAGAATGACTTACATTTTCTCTCCCGTGTTGCCACAGTCACTCTTGTGCTCTCTGCTAGAGTTCATGTTCTATATAACCTGAATGGTTCATACCCTTTCTCAAGGGACTGATGAAAGGTATAACATTTCGAACTGAAGTAGACTTTGTACGAGGGAAATGAATACACACTCACACACAAAGAAAAACTGTAACACTCCATCCTAAAGAACCTCCACCAAGTACAAAAGGTACTGTAGCAAAGGTACATGGGAGGGAGACTGAGGGGGGATTTCTGTCTCAAATATTGTGCCGTTTTATAAACTAAAAAGCAATTCACATTTAACTCTTAATAGAAATGGCTCAACTTTGTCTCTGCTGTGTTTGTTGTGGACCTGCTTTTGCAGAAATGATGGACAATATCTTGAACGATGCTGATCAAGTCCAAACCATGTATCTAACTCTGCTGACAAACCCATATGAGGCAAGTGTTTGGATGGGTCATGTCCTGGACAGTGTGATGGAAGTGATAATGAAGGTATGCTCACATCACATGCTATCTCTCTTTGTCACAGTTTAGTCAGCCCCCGTCACTGCTTTGACGTGTGGACTGCACATTTTGGCAACCGTGTCAGCATTCAGACAGGCAGTGCATTTCTCGATTCATAAAGTGCTTTGTGAGTCATGGGAAAAAAACGAACAGGAGAATGTGGAGAAAAAGGCAACAACATGCCTATAAAATGAAAATAAGAATCATCAAAAGAGAACAGTTATCTGTTGAGGATGAAAAAAGAGTGATACATGTCTCTGTTCCAAAATTGGGCTGCATAGTGGCTAAAGGCAGCCTCACGAGTAGTTTAAAGCTTTGGGACAGCCAATAGTGAGGATTCACCAGCATGACAGATCAGCCTTTGTCAGAAGATTGAATAGGCAGTTTTGTCCTGAGTTGTTCACTGTTTTATGCACATGAAGTTTGCAGTAGTTCTGTGCGATACTGAGAGCCATTGCAGAGATCTGAGAACTGGAGATGTTTGACGAGCTTTTTTTGTCATTGTCACAATACTGGCGGCAGCGGTGTGTATCAGCTGAGACTGTCTGATTGACATCTTCAACAAACATGTTAGCAGACCATGTAGGAATCCAGCCCACTTGAGACAAAAGCACGAAAAAGTTTCTCTAGATCACGTTGTGACATCGGGTTTCTGATTTAATCAATGATTGCAGGGATTGCATGAGATTATAGAAGGGCAGATGGTTTTATCGACTTCATGCGAAATTCAGATTTGAAACAAGTGTCATGACAGACAGACTTTTTAGGCCACACTAATGATATGTGGGGACATTTACTGTACATAAATACATCCACTACGTGTGCGATTACTTCGTTTCAGTTGGAAATAAGTATATCACATTTTCTTAAACAACAAGTAATATTGTTTAAATCATGCACACTTGTTTCTAAAACAATGAAAGTAATGCTTGATAGTCGTACCGAAAACTCTAATCAGGCGAAGTTTTTTTTTTTTTTTCCTTCAGAGTCTGACATCTGAGTCCCTAACATGTGAGGATGCTTTGGCTCCTTTTGAATGGCTCTTGTCCACCGAGAGCGTGAAGATCGAGGTTTGGAGATCAATGATCTGCCAAAACAGCTCTATGTTTGGGGATTCTCTTCTCATGGAGTGGCTTCCTTTGCTTCAGAAGGTAAAAACTACCAACTTCTTGAGTAGAATGGATTTTATGGACCAATTTTGATTAAAATGTATGTGTTATTATGCGAAATCAAGAAACCACTGAAGTCCTCTTCCAGTTTATGTCTCTTTTGCTCTGTTTTTCCTTGTGTATTATGTTTTGGTTGATTTTGTTGTTATTTAAATTTTGAAATGTTCTCTAAGAATAATCTATTCGATGAAGCTGTTAGCATGGTCGATTATTTAAAAAGCAGCATTTCAGGCTTAGCAATTCCACCAGACAAGTGATACGAGACTGTGTCTTATGTCACATTTTACCAGTTAGCTTTTGTATTAAAGTTAAAACCTGCTCAAACCCTGATGTCTCAATCACCTATTGTATCCTAAACTCCGTCACCCTGTTAGGATTGTTCTGGTTACCTCACATCAAAGATTCCTTCATGATTGTCAGCTAACCTTTTCAAACCACACCCACTACGCCTCAAAGGAGCATTATCCTGTGCACACACTGTTGGGACAAACAAAAGAGATGAATGTCATTCTCTCTCTGTTTATCTCTCAACTCATCTAAATCCATGTTGATGATCTGGGTTTTCTTACTTAGTGTCATTTCTGATGCAATGCTGTATTCCTTGATATGTTACAGCCACCTGTTGACACTTAGAAATGTGTGAAACTATTGGCAAAAGTCACATCACCTAGCAGTCTTGTTTGAAATAAAAGGGAGACACTTGATGAAAAGAAAAATACTCCATAGCACCACAAGAGTCCCAAACTCAGGGCATATTTCAACTTGCTGCGCTGAACATCCATCTTCTGGGAGTTGAAACATTGGGAAATACCAGATATGCATCTGGTGGTGAAAGGATTGTTTTATAGTTCTCAGGTGTAAAACTTGTTCGTATATATGCAACAGTCTTGTTTGATATCATGTGTTCACAGGGTCAAGAGTTATACAGCACCCTGACAGGCCAAGAAGACTACAATGTATCCCTTCCCATGATTCTCTCTGAGTGGCACAAGTTATACCATTACAGTATGTACTTCGGAGGGTTTGTGGAGAAACTATCCTCAGAGCTTGGCCAATCATACTGGATGAACTGGATACCAGACAACAGCACCCATGATATCATCGGGAGTCTTCAACAAAGGTCTTGAGAAAGAACTGATAATATTCCCTTTTCGGTTTTATTCCAGCACGACTGTTCAGTCACAAATTTGTGTTGAATTTAAAACAGTTAATTCTTAGTTGTGATATGCCCTGTAGTCATTACTGTCTTAGCATTACTGTTTGACTATCTTAAAATAGTAAAATGACCAAATCCCTCAGAAAAACAATAACAACACTAATTAAATAGCCAGTTAACATCCTAATGTGCTCAATGTTTTATGTCTGGTGTTATGTGTTAGCACTTCCTCAACAGCTTTGGCTTTGCTGTGTTTTTAGTGTTTCGTTATCCATGGTGCATTTCGGAGAAAAGGTTGAGAAGAGTCAACTTTGGCCTGCGATGAAGGACTATTTCCACATGTTCTACTGGATTTTGAACTACAGGCCTGGCATCACAACTCAGCCAGCGAACTGTGAGTTTGTGTTCAACGTATGCTATTTGTCTGTGACTCTTATGTTTCAGAATTTCCGTGGTTGTCCAAGACTGTCGTATGTATACATTGAATCTATTTGGTGTTATTATAAACCTCACATGGTGAGGTTTATTTTGTAGCTGTATGTAGAATGTCAATGTGTAAAACCATGTGTAGTCTTCAACATAATATTTCGGTTTTATCCAAGAGTCATTTATTTCCATGGTGTGTCTCACAGCCTGAGGTTAGATTCTGCTCATTTGGGAATTAGGGGTTGATGCGTCGTCATTGTAAAAAAGTAGGTTCCCATCAAACATTTTGGGAACACTGACATAGGAGATGTGTTGTTGCCTCCCTTCACAATATTTTTTTTTCTAATGCTGCTCTGAGGGCTGCACTACGAAGCGAGAGTAGTGGGTTAGCGAGGTATGTTGAGACTAAAGCCAGGGTTTGTCAATGTCATGAAGTTGGCGCTCTTTCAACCTGGCTAGATCACCATGGTAACTGATGCGGCAAACTTAACCTGGACCGGAGCAGTCTATGTTCTGAGTTTTGACTTAAATCAGCAAAAAAAGCGCTGCCCTTTAACTAACCAACTCTTTTGAAAATGGCATCACCATTTTTTAATAACCTGTTGGAGCTCGACGCAATCATTGTGCAAGGTTCTCTTTGGAGGGAGAGAGTATTTTGAGTCTGTCTGTTTGTAGGACGGCTCTCATTGTTGTTTGCAGCCTGGCAGCAGATGGAGGTGTCCCCTGCTCAAAATTTGTGACTGTGAAATTAAAGCTGGTTAATATCTCTGCGAATGATTCTGCAGTAAATGTATTTAATCAAATTAATGGCTCATATTACTGAGGAAAACAAAAATGATTTATAAATAGAATGTTCACCTTCCCCTTTAGGCTCACTGGATGTTCACACCTTTTCCATTCATTGTGATACTGGTTTGAACTGGCCCCATTTTGTTCATGCCATGGCCGAGGCACTGATGTCACCAAATCAAGATGTCCTTGTGAAGTAAGTGTGTTAGTGCCATGAATAATATTGCATGTATTAATTGTGAAATTTAATGTACCGTTCGATTTCATTTTTCAGGCTGTTGGTTAAAAAAAATTCTAATTAAATTGTGAGGCGATAGCTCAGTCTAGTAGCTACTGACCAGAGGAAAGTTACTAAACCCCTATCCTCACAGTAATCTATTCTGACAGCTTCTCTCCTACTCCTCTCTCTGCAGCTGTCTCAAAGGAACTGTAAATTTGTTGCAGTATGTGTATGGGAACATCTCTAAATCATTGGCAGCTTCATATTTGGAACAAGAAATCCACGGTGGAGATGCGCTATCATCATACCTGATTAAACTGCTTGATAATCTGGATGGCTTTGTCTGGATGATATCAAAGCTTCCAGACCAAAACATCTCTAATCCTGATGTCATGATTCCGCTCATTGGCAACATGCTACACTCCTCAGGTCTGAGCCCTCTGGTGCCTCTGCTCTTCAGTGACGGCCCCCTTAATGTTTCCAGTATTCTTGATGTGGCCTCAAAACTCGGCAGGCTCAACCAGCACATTTTCAACTTCAATGAGACAGACTCCACAATGTCTGAAATGGAGCGGTTGATCATGTTGTTCCTCTCTTTGGAGGGAAACCTCACCATGTCCGTCTCCCACATCATGGGTCACGCTCTGCTCACCTATTCAGACTACTTCCATGCAGATGATGTGGCTTTTCTTAGAGAGGCTCTCAAGCCCTTCACCAACAAAACCTCAACAGGCTTTGTAGAGGCCATCCTCAGTGCCATGGAGCTGCTGAAGACAGTGATGGATTCTCCAAACCCAACTAACATCATTCTTGGGTACATACGCCAGCTTCAAGAATTTGTGATGTCTATTTATAGGTTGCGAAAAATCGAACACATCTTGCAACCAAATGGGCAACTGACCGCGGCTGAAGTTGCTGACCTCCACCTTCTTTCCAAGGACTTTCTCGGTCTCCTCACTCCTGAGGGCCTTTATAACCTCACTCAGGCCGGCCCCGATGCTGCACAAGACATCGTTATCCAGAAATTCATAGCATTCCTACCACCCGAGTACCAGGAGGATGCTGTGGTCTTTCTCCAGGATTTCAAAGAACTGCAGTATCACTTGAGTTTATGTGCAACAGGCCAGAACTGTTTGGATGGGGTTACTGAAATCTTCACATTCCTGTATCAAATATCGGACATGATGCTCATGGCAAACAGTAATGTAACCATCCAAGTCGCCATACGCGACACTTTTCTTGAGGGACAAGAGCGTGAGGAAATAGCAACACTGGTCTTTTCGCTTCTCTTGTCTCCAAATGATGCTGCCAATGTGGAAACATTCCAACAGATCCTTCATTTCATGCAATTGGTCCTGGCTACTCCGAATATAACTGTGTCTCATGTCCAGAATGCTCTGAGACAGTCCAACCTAACCCTTGAGGAGCTGCATTACATTGCTGCTCTGGCTGGAGCTGCAAAGGTTAATGATTTGATGGTAAACATTATGGATGTTGCTGCTGTTTCCCAGTGTTTTGAGTCACAGCAGGGCACATCGGTCACAGCCCAATGTGTTGTGGGACTGATAGACAAGGCCAGCACGTTCCTGACACACATACCTGCTCTCCATAATCAGACGGCTATCATCTCCTTCATCCCGATAATTGTCAATAAAACCATCAGCGATTTCATCCACATCAATTTAAGCTCGAATTCACAAATGTCTGTCACACATACCCTGATCAAAACCCTGGACAATATCAAGATGAATCTCCAGCTGAGCAATCTGATCACTCCCGAAATCATGACTGAGCTCGGCGTGGTGGAGGGCCTCTTAAAGATAGCTGCTGACCCTAAACCCTTGTACCACATCTACAGTGCCAGCAACACAGCAAACCCCTTTTACATCATGAAAGCGTACTATGAGGTAGTGGAATGGTACTTGAAGAGGCTGGAAAATGTCACCAGCAGCAGCTCAGTCTCAGACCTCCTCTATCCATTTTTCCACCTTACAAAAATGCAAGTGACATTACAGCTGGCACAGACAGAATTGACTTTGTTTGTGAGTGACGCATACGTTGATCTGATAAACAACCTCCAGTACCCATTAAATGGTATGGGAGTGAGTGAAATTGGCCTAACAGCAGTTGAGATTCTTCGCCATCTGCTTGACTTTATGAAGCTCACACTGGAGTCACAATCCACGGATCCAATCTCTGGTTATGAGCTCTTCAACATAAGCATGCTGTATCCTGTCGAGCGCCAAATTAATCTCCACCTTGATCTCATAGAGATGTGGATGAAGCAACCCAATGTCATAATGATCATGGATAGCATGCTACAATGGGGAAACTCCTCCAGTGTCTCCACCCCCGTGTCCGACCTCTATCTCCTGATGCAGACAATAGAGAACTTTCTCAGCGAGGACCAACGGATGTATCTGTCCATCATCAGCAATATCACCCACTCACTGAACAATGCTCTAATGATAGCGGAACAACCAGGGGACTTACAGAGTGACCAGCTATCAGCCGCCATCTTGGAAGCACTCAGAACTGCTATGCCAATTCTGACCACAGCCACAGGTCCCCTGCCACATTCGGTACAGCAGCACATTGAGGAAATAGCGCGAGATACACTGACGCTCATCGTGCAACCAGACTTGAGCTATGCCACATCACTCAACATCTCCCTCGTCATCATCAAGAGAGCTGAAAGCATCATCCAACAGACAATACCAGAGATGTACGCCGTCTACCTGCTGTCTGGACTTGAAGTAGTAACCGCTTATTTTGAGACCGTCTTTACAGGCAGTGGACCAGACATCTGGAATGAACTGTGAGTTGCACCTTTCTCATCAGGCAAATGTCATAATTGCATCTCCTGCAGTTTAAGCCTTAGGGACCCAAGCTGATTTTAGGGTAATCTTACATCCTTGGCTTTTGAGCTATTATCTTGGTCATTGTCTGTGTAGGTTCTCATTCATCCAGGTCATCGTAGATCGAAGCGAAGTAAAATCTGGTCAAAACTTACGTCCAGTTGACCAGATTTTACTTCGCTTTGATCTATCTTGGTCATTATAAGGTAAATCTATATGCTATAACCTTGTTTTTTTTCCAGGGCAGTCTATGCTATCCAGATATGTCATTAGTTCACTTGGTACTACTTACATATATTTATATAAAAAAACCAAAATGTTAAACACGCACAAAAAAATTACAATAACAAAATTTTGGGATTTTCTATATGTTTGTCATCATAGAAGGTTTCCAGCACACATATCTTTATATATTGAGTTGGGGGAGTTTCCCTGGAATCTGACAGTATAAGCACCATGGTGGTGGGATGTTGTATGACTTCACAATTTGCAAGAACGCGTGGTGTGTGCATGGCCAGAATAAGAGCCATTTTACTGAAGTAAACACATGTTCTGCTTATGATGCAAAATAATATTAATTTTAAAAGAAACATGCATAAATAATAAAAAGAAATACAATTACACAACCATTTTCAAGAACACACATATACAATACTATTTACGGTACATCAAAAGGGATTTTCAAGATACCCCGCCTCTCACCCGTAGCCGCTGGGATAGGCTCCAGCCCCCCGTGACCCTTTATAGCAATAAGCAGAAGACTATGGATGGATGGATGGATAGATGGGATTATCAAGATTCCCCATGGTGTCCCTATAATTATTATATCAACATATTATTATGTAGCAAATATTATGATGTAGAAAATAGTTACAACTTGTATCAATCTTGGATCATCTTGAGCTGGATCCATTCCATGAAGAAAGGAGAAGTTTTTGAGAAGCAAAACTTTCCTGTCATTCAGAAAAGGACGCAATGTCACACTTACGCTGGACACCCTGTAGGAATTTGCAGTGATCATAACCGGATTATGGACGTAGTTTGTCAAAGAGGAAAACATGACAACCCAGGAGTCGGAAGTTATGTTGTTCCTCTCTATAATGCGATTGACAAGTACGAGTGAAATACTGGAGTAAACAATTAAGGCAACTTATTATTTTGTTGTCTTTTATCAGTCCAGTTGTAAAAAGATACATTTGATGCACACATATGTGTCTTATGTCATTGTAAAGCTCAGTTTCTGCCGCTTCATGTGATATGGGTGCCATATCCGTTCAGCCAAATTCAAAAATTATTTTCTAACGAACACTTGAACGCAAAAATAAATGATAGGTATCACTGTAATGGTGCAGCTGTGTAGGAGTGTGATCGATCTCCAATGAACCATTCCAGGAAAATTTGAGGGCAAAGAATGTGTTTCTAAAGTCACGCATTTTGCATGAATGGGTCCCTAAGGGTTAAAAGCACCAACAAACAAATGTGGTCATAGTTGGATTTTATAAAATTTTAGCATTTTATCACCAGCGCACCAGGTACTTTCTCAATTATTTTGCAGGAAGATATTCATTTATTTATTTATTTATTTTACAGCATATTCTCTTAGAATGTGGATTTACAATTCATAGCTGGCTTTAAATTCATTGTATTGATTTGAAAAAACTGGGCAAGACATGTTAACCTTTTGGCGAGACATGTTTGAACGTAAAATATTGACACGCTTTGTTTCTTTAAGGATTTTGAATCAAATGAAGACAGTCGAGAGCCTCCTGCCACCAAACAGCACAGCTCGGGACTACATTTCTGTCCTCATTAACATCACTCACTTCATCTTGGAGTCCGGCCAAGGCAAGTCAGACTCTTGGTGCCTCTGCAGGTGGACAACATGTTAAATCCTGATGAACTCCAACAGAGTAGAGGCTGATTTGTGCACCACATTAATGCGTTGATGCCAGTTCCTGGCTAACACAATGTTCAAGAATACGTTCCATCACTCCAAGTGTTCCTGGTAGTTTGTTTGTAGGTGTAACACTGAGGTTTATCTCATTAATTTTACTTTTTTTTATGATTTCAGGCAACATGAGTCTTTGGGCAAGTTTCGAGAATGCAACCCCTGAACACCTGCCAGTGATTATTGGCCAGGTAAGACTGAAAACTCTGCCACATGCCTGTAAGAGTTTTTTTTTTTGTCTCTTTTGTATTAAATGGAATGTAAATTTAATTTCTGATTTGAACTAAATCATTCAAAAGGTTTACAAGTTAAACCACTGGAGCTATAATACTGATAAAATCAAATACCTCTCTCTTCTCTGCCGCTGTTGCTGGATTTTTGAAAACTTAGTTACAAACACACGTGACATGTCATGAGGGTGTCTGAAAACAATATCGTCAAAGGCAGATGATAACATGAAAACAAGGATATCTTATTGTAATCAAAGTTGTGCTGTACTCCCTATGCCTATCACATTTCCATCAAAATATGATGAGCATGTTCAACACATTGAACACACCCTTTGTCGTTTTGCTTTTGTATTGAGTGCATGAATAATTTGTCTATTTTTTTTATCTGTTTTTCCTGCTCAGATGGGCAATATCGTGAGCATGCTTTGGCCATTAATTACAGGGGGTTCCATCCCGACTGCTCCATCTCTCGGGGTCTTTGCTCATCTCACTCCAGTCCTGGAACGGCTCGTGACTGGGCAAATGACCCAAGACTCCTGGGTCAAGTAAGATTGATTGAAGACTTTGTTCTTTGGAAGTTGATGGTGACTGACCACAAACAACAGCAATACTGTGGAAAATATTTGCAAGTGCATCATCCAATTTATTCCACATCTTCTCAAGCCAGCTGTTTCCTGGGTTATCAAATGCTTTGATTTGAGCGAAAAACAAACAAAACTCCAGTATGGTATTGGGGTGAGCAAGCAGATTGGTCACAGTTAGTTTTTAGCTGAAAAAAAAGAAAAGTGTTTTTTTTAATTTCTAAGTATACGACTGGATAAAGACGTGGATTATGCTGGAGGATGCACTGGAGAGTTTGTAGCAACTAGCAGCTGTTCGCCGTTTATCGCCGTGAGCTTCATTTAGCTAGCTCTTCTTTGTTAGCTCACAACACCCATTTTTGAGAATGTGAAAGGCAAGTTAAACGTTTTTGGTCACTTAAATCAATGATTCCATCTTTTTCACAGACTTGAAAGGATTCTTGAAAGCCTTCTTTCAGCCATCAGAGGAACAGAGCTATGGGACAGTATCACCTGTGTTGTCCCACTGTTCGAAGAAGTCATTGGAGGTATAGTGATGACCACGCAAGCAGAGAATGGTGAGAACCCAAGTAAACAACCAAGCCTTTGTCCTACAGTGGCACATTTGTGCACCTAGGGCAAGCAACCTGAAATATTTAGTGGTTACACAGTAAAAATGAATAAGAAAAGTAAATCACCAACATACATGGCACCATATGCCTTTTTTTTAGTAATGCATTGTAAAAGGTGTCTTTCAGACATTTATACAGCTTGAAAGCAATCAGTGTCTTGTGCAGTTCCAAAAATATAATCAATACTCTCATCTATACCTAATTAATTTTAGTAATTATCATGAGATTTTTTTCAGTCTTGTTTTAAGTATTTTTTTATTCATTTAAATTCTGCAATTCTTTTGTCTTTTCTTTCCCACAGACTTGATACAAAGCCTTCAGATGCCTGTGATGACCCTGATAAGAGAAATCACACAGTCTGTGAACACCAGTCATTTCAACTTGTCTGAGGTCTCAGAAAGAATGCAGTTGGCATTTGAGCACACGCTGGAGGCAGTTCAACAGGTTAAACTACCGCCATTCCTTCTAAAAAAGCAGTTGCATGCACTGTTTGGGTGTATTTTTAGTGCTGCTTTTTTTCTGAATGTGTTTGTTGAGGTTTAGAACACACAATTTCTGTCTTTTATAAATTTTCATGCATCAGTGTAAATAATTATATGTCTTATCTTGGCTTCACGCTTGTGAAAAGTTAGATATGTGTTTTGTGCATGCCTGATAGATAACATCCTCATACCGGGACAGATTTTTAACATCTTTCAGATGATGCTAAGTGGCACGAAGTGCAGATCAAATGTCTTGGCTGGTTTCAGTCAGATGCAGTTTTGTCACCTTGTTGGTTTTTCAGCTCCGTGATACTGAAGAAGGCCATCTCACATTCAGTACAGTCTAACAAAAGAAAAAAGGCCTAATTCTAAGATTTTGTCACAAACTAGTAAATGAAGACAAGAGCCTGAGTCATACATAAGAAGCCTGAGAGTGCAGATAATGACAAACCTATTGTAGATCAACTTGGACACAAGAAATATGTTAAAAGGTTTTACAATTTTGTCCACAATAACAAAACATTGTCATAAAAAAGAGATTTAAACTATAACCATCATGTTTCTGATGATGATGCATAAATGGAGGATTTATTTGTATTTTGATAGATTAGGTGGTTGCAACCAGTCAGATGGAAGTTTGATATTATGTATTCTCTCTCTCTCTCTCTCTCTCTCTCTCTCTCTCTCTGTCTCTCTCTCCACACACAGACACACAGATATATACACATACAAGTTTAAATTTACTTTAAATCAACTTTAAATGTTCATCTATTCTCGCTGTGTTAGGTTGCATAATGAATTAACATGTTTATACAGCACCTTTGAAGCTAACGTCACAGACAGCAACCTATTACCTCAGCTTAGTGTAAATACTGTGAACAGTTAGCTCGGCGAAGTTTTGTTAAATTTGCAAAATTGAGAAGTAGACATTATCATTGTGGTGCAGAGCTGAAAGTTAAAAAAGAACCATTACATTGAGTATTACATAAGTGCATGGCTAGCATTTTATTATATCAATATCAAAACAATCCATCTCATCCACACCTGTGTTGTGTTTTATAAACCAAAGTTAGAACACTTTTCACATGTTTCAGAGTTTTGTTTTGTGTTCTTACAAAGGAATCAAAGTATTCTGACATGGTATTACACATATACTTGATGGTCTGTTACAGTGGAATATGGGTGTGTACTTGTACATATGAGAAGTGCTGATACCTGTGTAACGCTTCTACCCTTTTTATTCCATCCGAAAACTTCATGAGCAGAGATATCATATGTCACCACTGCCTGGGCCCTTTATCTCCAAAGACTTTGTTCGATTTACATCTCTGTCTTTTTAACTGAACTGGTTTTATCTCAACAATGCTTGTGTTAGAGAGTAAGACTTTTTTTTTTACATTTGTCCCTCTAGGCTAATGGCACACTGGAGTGCAGTGACGCCTTAAAAGCATGGGAGCCTGTCAGAGAAGCAGCTGGTGTAAGCCACAGTGCTCTGGCTATGTGGTGCAACATGAGCCTGCAGCCTGTTCTGGAGGCCTATGCTACTTCCAATGCAGACCTCCATGTCCTGAACACGACTGTGAGTCGAACAAATGCCAACAGATAAGCTTAGATGTGTTACTTCACAAATGAAGGTACCAACAAAACAGGTGCTGCTTGGATCCAAGGACAAACAGAGAGGAAAGAGGTTGTGTTTTGCTTTGGGATCAATAAGTCATAACCCCCAAAATACCAAGCCCACTGCTTCACAAAGCCTTTAATAAAAGGGCTTAGCAACTACACATTTCGACTGACAGTCTTCTGACAGTTTTCTTCAGGGCATACAAAAACAAGTGACAGCTCACAGATACATGGGTACAAAGCTGGTGTCAGCTGCCAGGCAGTCAATGCAGCTCCGGATAATTGACACAGATGCAGTCAGGAAAACGTCTGTGTGTCTGTGTGTCTGTGTCTGTGTGTGTGTCTGTGTCTGTGTCTGTGTGTGTACAATTAGGTTCATTCTAGCTAGGCAGATTAGGAAAGCCCTCATAAATTATGAACAGTATCAGATATTCACAAACATTCATACAATTAGAATACATAGAAAAATTAAATACATTGGGACTTAAAGATGATTCAACAGTCTAGGTTCAATTATTTGAATTTGGGCCTGTTGCAACCTGACTCCGACTGTCATGACATTTGCCGGCATGAATGATGCCATCATTTACCTGTCCTTCAGACTGTACATCAACAAACACTTGAATGAATTTAAAATCTTGGCTCGGCATTCATAATAGCATCCATGTCAACATGCCTCCTCTTTGCATGACTCGCTTCATCCCAGAATTGTTCCTTAGATGGGTGTGTGCTTGGGACTCTATTATCAAACACCACAGTGCTGCTGCCTCGCCTCTCTCATGATAGCAAAGTGTTGTTTTTGTTCTTTTTGTGTGGCGCTTGCATTCAAACAGTAGACTGGTGAAATGTTAGGCTCTAAGCATATGACACTGTGTGTGTTTATTGGACTGCAGCTCACAGCAACAGGCTTCCATGTGAGCTTCAGCTGCCCCTGGTCCTTCTCCGAGGAAATTTGAAGTTATGATGATGTTTTAATAACAACAATTTAATTTATATTGTGCATTTGATGTTTAAGTGCAGCTTAAGAAAAGCTTAGTTAAAAGAAGATCAGATTATTAAAAAGCAATAGCATGTGGCACATGGCTGCACACACTCAGAGGATGGAAAATACTGAGAATGAATGTCGTTAAATGTAGAATGACACAACAGTTTTTTTTCTTCCTCTTTGGAATTTTTGGTTGTCACTTGTTGATCCCTTGGCTAAATACTGGTATCTCCCTTTTTGGTCTTAGTTAAGAAAAATCAGATAAGAAAATGCACAAAAAATTATAGCAATGGTGTATTCTATTCAGAATGTGTTCCTCTGGTTAGGTGATAATCAAAATATGATAATTTAAAGCATTACTAACAGTTTTGCCACTTGGTGGCAGTGTTGTCCCGTTGAGCGAGCTGCCTGCCACAGTGCTAACAGTGTATCTCTGTTTTGTGTTGTTTGGGCAGTACATGGGTGTGAAACCAGTGAATGTGAGTGCCACCACTGCCAGGATTGTCAAGGCTGTGCAGTCTCTCTACCAGGTCAACATCAACGGATCACGTGTGTCAGAGCAGCTCTTCATGTCTCTCTTCAGCCAGATCTCCATGCTGGCAGGCCAGCCTCTCAGTCCTGCAGCACAACTTTACTGGTACAAGCATCTCCAGGACATGCAGCTGCAAAACAGGTGAACATTTAGCATGACAATCAGTCAGTACTAACATGGTGTACACTTTGATGATGTAAAACTTGTTAGTAAAAAAAAACCTAACAAATGTCACCGTAAATCAAACTATATCTCAAGCCCATACCTTAGATAAGTGGTTTGTTAATGAACCATCACATTCTGTTTTTCCTGTGGGCTCTAAAACATGTGAAAAAACATGTGCTGTGGTCTGAATCAAGGAGCAAACCCATGGTTCTTACACCTGAGTGTCACATTTGGAGAAATCCATCTCAGCACACTTTTGTCCCATCAACAAAAGCCCCCAAAGATTACACAGATGAAACCGCAGTGCAGTGACAGGATATGAGCATAGTGCAATGCAGTCACAATGATGTACAACCACTACAAATGATGGTCTGATCATACTGAATATAAAATATGCTTTCTCTCCACACATACTGACGCACATAGACTCACCTATGCAACAGCTCACGGCTCCATTTGTTGTTGCTACATAACTCGCAATACACCAGTCTGGCCAATTTGATTCACACATAATTACACGAGGCACTGGAATGATCACATGCATTCAACTTAATGAGCTTAGAGCAAGTCGGCCTGAAACAGGCAGTCGTCCGCAGATAGCTGCTTAATCATGATTCAGCCAGCCAAGACATCCTCTTAAAATTGATTTCCTTTTAGATGCCAGCTGCAATAATGAGCCAGGCATGGTGATAAGGATCTGATTCTGCATAGCACAGAGAATCAATCAGGTTGGACTACTTGAGCTATAGATCATTGATCACAGGGGAAATTCTGCAGTTTGTAATCAAGGATGAGATTAGGCAACTGCAAGCATATGATTGATATTAAATATTACTTTTGTGAAAAATCGGAGGAATTGCATTGTTTTCAAAACTTTTCACAGATTAATTTTAGGTAACCGGTTTTAACCGGAATTGCTTCATTGTCTTTTGCAGATGCTTTTTTTAAATGAATTTTTTTTAGTTAAGCAGAGTAATGTTGGCACATCACTGGTATTTACAGATTGTATCAGTCTGATGGTCGATATTTATTGCGGCCTAGTTTTTCTCAAGTTTCTTTTTTATAATCAATAATGAATCAATGATCAGTATATTATTAATGGGCTTTTCCAAATGTTTTTTTCAGTATGTACAAAATGTGAATATCATATAAACATATTTTTAAACTTCTTTTTATACAGATAATTTCAACATTGGCAAATATCTATCTACAAACATCTGTTGTAAGATATTGACATATTTGATATCTGTAAAAAACAAACAAAAAATCAAATTTTGGTCATCCTAATATTTTTACATGCAGTAAAACTGCATCTGAGGAAAGAACTAAAACTGATGTTGACTCTCTTCCCTCCACAGTTTGTCCTCTCTTCAAATGCTCTTCGATGAGCTGATAGAAGTTGCCCCAATGCTCCGGCCGTACACAGATGGAATTGAAAAAGCGCTGAGTCATGTCCTGGAAAACTACCATCTCATCCATGATGGCAACTCATCCCAGGTCATTTTAACAGAGGCAGCAATGATCTTCCTCTCCGCTGCAAACATCAACTTAGACAGCTTCTCCATGCTGTGGGGAGATTTTTCTGGACTCAGTGAGGGATCTTTTGCTGACATATTCAGGGAGGTGGTGAAACTGATGATCAACTTGAACATATTTGGGGATGCACCTATGGTTTACCATGCGTTGGAGGAATTTCTGGCATCCAATGAAACAAGCTTGATTACGCAGAAGATTGAGGAGATGTCTGAATGGTTGCTCTCTACTGAAGCGTCTGGACTGGATCTCTTAACTCAGGCTCTGCCCAAAATCTATGAAATCATCAGGCCTCTCTTGTCCCTCCTGACCCAGATGGATGTGTACGAGCCAGCAAACATGGGGCTGTTTGAAGACCTTGCTGGAAACATAATTGCAATGCTGAGACAGTTGGTAACAACCAGTGACCTTTTTGCCCCCATGGACTACCATCAGAATAAGGACAGGACCAGAGACGATCGTGTGGTAGTCCGACGAAGACGTGAGGCCCCACTGATGCCCTCGAGAGAACCCATGGATGACTTAATGTATCTGTTACACATTGATTACCCGGCAATGTTCAGAGCCATCGCTGTCTCTCCTGCACCAGAGGAAATAATGGAGACAGCCCACATGTTCTTTGCCAATCCTGATCTGAGCATTGTGCTGAAGGGAGCAACCAGGGACGTGCCATGGGCCTTGAATGCGTCACGGGAAGAGACCATTGATGCTGCTGTTGGGGTCCTCTCTTTCCTCACTCTCCCCAGTATCTTTCAGATGTGAGTGTCATTTGCTGGGTCCTTCATGTGACTACAGTTGGGTATCAAACCTTGATCAAAGGATGCCTTGTCATTTAATACCACAATTTTATCACTTAACTTTGTTTGTAATCCGTATTGATTTTTTTTCTCAAAGTATTTAGTAAATTCACAGATATATCAGAATTTCTTGGGACTTGGTTGGCTGTTGTGCAACCTTTATCCAGTCAGAGCTAAAACATAATGTAATAACCAGAATGTAGAAAAAATGCCTTGAATCTGTTTACCACCAGTATTTCAGCGCCTGTTTAATAAATGCTGCTTGTTTAATCCTCCCCAGAACATCAATGGATCTCTTGGGGAATGCTGTTGATATGCTTCCTGACTGGTTTCCGTTCTCTTCAGTAATCAAAAATATCACCAACGTACTCACCAGAGAATCTCAAGGTAGTATCACAGTTCAGAACTGCTGTTCGTCTGGTGGTGGACATGAGCAGCTTTATATTCAGATATACACTCTGTTGCTAAATCACTGTAGGATTCCACAAATGAATTTCCCTCTAATCCTGCAGCTAGTGTTGACATACCTGCTGTGAGCATATGGATGGTACCAGCCGCCGATGACATTAAACAATCACAAAGCTTGGAACAGTGCCGCTGTTTTCTCTGACCCTCATAACTATTGCAGGACCACAGGAAGACTATAAACTCTTGTGTAAATGCTGTTGTTATTGTACACATGTTTATTGTGAGGCATAATTCATTTGGGAGATATGAGGAATAAGACTTCACAGTACCTTTGCTCGAGCTCCCAAGGAGCCTGAGGCCATATGGCCCTTCTCCAACAGAAAGCCACTCAGCACCTTTTTAAATCTCATTAGCAAAGTAGAATTCAATCACTTATCCTGTCCGCCCTCGCTAAACATCTCCCCCCTCACTCACACAAGTGGACATCTATGACCTCCTTTTAATTGGCGCCTGTGCTTGTGTGATAATGCTTTTAGTGCATAGAATCACTTTGTAAGCAGTAGCAATCATATTCTTTACACACGCACTCACACACAGACAAAATGAGATGTTTTATTTGAAAAGGCCTCTAGGTATTGAGCACCCTGAAATTGTCTAATTTTGACCTAGTTACATATTCTGTCATCACATCTTGCTGCTGGAGGCGGCGGTGCCTTTCTTAGAGCTTGTCAGATGTGTTTTCATGTGCGGCAGCATCTAGCACTTCTGACCCTCCTGGTCCCATCCGTCCTGCACAGGCCATCACTCTAAGCACATCATTTGCTGCTCGTTGCCTGACAACGCCTCCCTGTAATAGGGCGAATTGTAATGAAGCCCAGTGGGATGTCATGTTATTCTGTCACCTTACACACCTTTTTGGCCTCTTTTCCATTTCCCAGCCCATCTTCCTACCTAATGACCTCACTCTTACCCAATTTTTTCTCTTTCCCTGTCTTTCTCCTGCCATAGAGAACCTGTTACTCATGCAGCAGACCATCCACACTGTTGCAGAGCTGCTCCAGAACAACCTGACTGACCCATATTTCATAGAGAAATTCAGCCTCCTGAAATCTCAGGTAAAAGTACCACTGTCAATCATCATATCAAAATGGAAAGTAATTCCTGTGACTGATTGATGTAACTAGTAGGACGCTCTGTGGAGTGTATTCCTCTGTCACATGCCACAGCACAAAGATATGGATCTGTACTAAAGATTAGTGTTGCTTCTCAGCCAATGGTACATCCCTCCACCAAGTGACATGAAAGCTGTTCTCGTGGTTTTGCTCAATACTGGAAAAAAAAAAAAAAAAAAGCAGGGCACTTGGAGAAAACAAAATTCAGTTCAAGGCGATGCATGAGATTTGGTTCCAGATTAATTGTAAAATCAACCAACCAACCAGTCTCCATTGCATAAATATGCATATCAACTTGCCCAGCGCTTCCACTAGTGAGACTGATCTGTTGACTGACCTGTCTTAGGTTTGCATGCTGGAGAAAACACAGACGGTGCACATTCTGATGGGCACCCTGTCTATAAAGCCCGGTCAACTGTGTCACACCCTCCTACCATGCTTGGAGATGCTGCTGCAGAGTCTTGAGATGAATACAACCGATCTGTCTGATGTCATCTTCTTCACCATCATTGGAAATCCTGACACCTTCGACATCAAAGAGTCATGGTACAGCTTTGGGTTCATTCTTTCCACATCATGGAGCAGCACTTGTCCAGAGATAACCGCTCTCACAGTGTCACAGAGCTGCTGGTGGACTTTACAGAACTCACATCATATGACTTCCGTACTTAAAAGGCACAAAATCAGACAGTTGTTTCTCTCTCTATTGTGTGTGTGTGTGTGTGTGTGTGTGTGTGTGTGTGTGTGTGTGTGTGTGTGCGTGTGCGTGTGCGTGTGCGTGTGCGTGCGTGCGTGCGTGCGTGCCTGTGTGTGTGTGTGTTTTTGCAGGACCTCTGTGCTGAGTCAAGGTTTGGACTTCAACATCAGCAGCCTGAGCTCTCTCAACATTAACGTCACGTCCCCAGGTGAGATGTTTCTCCGTATAACAAGTTCTTGTGTTTCACAATATACTCTTATACTTCACTCTACTAGTACTGATGTCTGTGTAGGTTCTCATTCATCCAGGTCATCGTAGATCGAAGCGAAGTAAAATCTGGTCAACTGGACGTAAGTTAAAGTTAAAACTTACGTCCAGTTGACCAGATTTTACTTCGCTTCGATCTACTAGTACTATTCTATTTCTTCAGAGAGTCAACAGATACTTGCCTCAATTTTGTATTTACCAGACACGGATTATACTTCTTGTTGCTGATTTTGTGGTTTTGTCGGTAATTTCTTAGTTTTGTATGTTAAGAATAAGGACGGGAGAAGGAGGTATGAGGTGACACATGGTGTTTTTGTTTTAAAATGAAGTTGTTATCAGCACTTAGCATAAAAAGCTTCATGAGATGGAACCCTAAGGCAGCTATGAAACCTATTCAGTAATAAGAAACACATTGCTGCATCAAGAGTTAATTGAAAGATGCCTTTGTTAGTGCCTTGAATTGCACAAGTTAATAAAAGAAATACCACTGCACCGCCTGTTTAAAACATGCTTATTCAGAACCAGATGATTGTTTGGCCTCCGGCCTCTACTTAAATTCAGAAAAATGTATACTGTTGTGAGGCGTACTATTATACATAAATGACATAAATAAGAGGTTAAGTACCCTAATAGTAAATACATGTAATTTTCTCTTTTCAAGTAAAATGAGGTAAAGTAATGTGAATTAATATTAAACATTATATTAATAAAATATCAAACATGCATTAATATCACGCATTCAAATTGCACCAAATGTAACACAGTAATTCTTCGGATCCCCAGTAATTCACATGCAAAGTTTGACTTCGCTTTACTCTACGAGTGTCGTGATAATGAAGTCACAAATATACGCACACACATACACACATCACATAGAGATTACTGGCTTCATAATTGATATGTTACAGATGCTGTGGTATTGTGTAGCTTCTACCAACACAGAATGTTTTGGTTCTATGTGAAGGCGAAAAAAACAAAATACGAAGACAAATAGAATTCAGGCCGTATCACTTTATCTCCCAGGGGCAGTGACAGTTGGTGAGATGCTGAGAGATGAACATGCTTTCATCGCGGACGTTCAGCGGCACATGGATTTTGATCCAACTGTTCTCCGCCTCCTGATGGATACGTACCTGCCAAACAACAACTTTCTGGTGAGTTGCAACATTCCCAGTACCTCACCACATATTGTACTGCCACAGTGGTGCAAGAATCATGTGCAAACAACATGGAACTTTGCACAAATTTCATGTGTAGTTTAAAGCACCTCATCATCCATGTTTGAGGTCTGTTTTCAGGTGGTTTGTTCTCCAAAAGTTCCTTCAACTGTCATATTATGTGGATTCTCCTAATAATATTCTTTCATTTTTCATTTGGCCTATTCATGTCTGCAGGGAATGCTCTAATGACAGCAAAGATAATGTTTTAATTAACAACCAAACAGTGTTTAAGGGTGTTAAATCATTTCAAATAATGTTTCCCCAAATTTTAGCAAAGTCAACATTTTGACTGCAGCAGTCTGAGAATTTTTTAGAGATCTTGTTCAATATTTGATCTAAAATCTATTTTTTAACGAAACATATTAAGGATGTTTACCTATCTTTTGGAATAACATTCTTAGACAAAAATGAGAACTTCCTGCTGAAAAACATCACCAGGACTTGCTATATAATATTCTCTGAACATTTTCATTATAAAGAAATTCTAGCTAGGTATCTGGTTAAGATATTTTTCCAAGGATTTGTCGTGTCATGAAATTGCAGTAAAATTACATGTTTGTTGGAGTACAACCTTGTTATAATGTCAGAAAAGCTGTATTTTGTAAAGCCTGTTTGTTTTCTTTAAAAATAAATACCAATGTGGCTGAAGCAAATGTAGCTTTTTCTTTACCCTGCATCATCTCATCAAAACCTGTATTTAATGGCAAGGCTGTGAAATATTTTTCAAAAAAACAGTACAATTTGTAGTGCTACCAAGTGAAAGTAGGTTCTCCTGTTTTGCTTGTTTCTTAAAACTCTCATTTCTTTTGAATCAGATCCTCTCAGGTTTGGTCAACCTGCGTCACTGCAACTCCTCAGCAGCTATGAACATGAACGAGACAGACGTCCTCATCATGAAGACCTTCTGCTCCATGTCTGTCCGGCAGTGGTACACCTTCTCACTGCTGGTGGCTCAGCATCTCAACATGGACAAAGTCATCTTCAGAGTAAGACAGAACACACATTGAGCCTTTAGTGTGGAGAAAAAGAGTCTGACTCACATTCTTCAATACTAATTTTATTTTTTATTCTATTTTATTTATATACGTAAAAAAAAGCCCTGAAGAAAATGTGAGAATGCACTGATTGCTCATTCTTCTGGAGAGGCTGAGTAGAAAAAGAAATCATTTATGTTGGATAGTCACAAAACCCTTTGATGAAGCAGTGCTTGTTTGAGGATCATGCGAGACAGAAAAATTACTTTTGTACAAAATGATATTGGCTCACCAAACAGAGCTTTTAACCATCAAACAATTTAGTTTGTTTTTTTTCATACATGATACATTGCTCCCAGAAGAAACACAGCCCATCCCCAAAAAAGAGACAATTCCAATCGACATTTCCCACTCGAATAGTAGACTGGAGAGCAATTGTAGCAACCAACATATAATGCATCTCAAGAAGAAAAACATACAAACGACCAGGTCTATTTCATGGATGATTTCAAGTGCAAAGATGAGTAAAGCTATTTTCAACCAGTGTTGTTTTTTTTTTTTTTTTAATTCTCATGCTTGTTAAGACTTTTATTTCTATTGATAGCTTAAAGAGGAACAGGAACATGCAGGCCTCTCATTGGCAGGGAACAGCAGTCATTAAAAACATTTGATGTAGGTGTATTCATCTGAAACAACAATACATGATAAATATGTAACTGCACACATGCTGAAACACCTCATATGGAGGAAGACACAGATTTGGTGCTTTTTACATAAATCTAGGGATCGGTACGTTCTCATCAACTTTTAGAGACATTTGACCTTATCCAAATGATTAGCATCAGCATGACCTGGACATATCTGACAGGACTGGTGTTGGGGCTCTGAGATTGTGACGTACTCTATCGTAAGGGAACACTAGTGCGAGTCAGCATGATGATTAGTGAACAACAGAGAGTTGGTTAACTCTACACTCTCGTTGTTGTTGCTGGCAAACAATCATTCAGCTTGCAGCATCTCATTTTTGATCATCACTTTTGTTGGTTAAATGACAAACGTTGATGCTAATTAATGTCAATCCCATGAGTAATTAGATAGGAGGCAAACATTTATTGGCAAGTTTGTGTTTTTTTCTGCAAGTCATTGTCTGCCAAAGACCATTTCGCTGGTACTCAAGGTAAGAGTCTCAACTCGAACACTTTTTATTGAATTGTGTCACTTTTTGCAGTTCACTTGAATATTGCATTAGTTATGTCACTTAAAATGGCCCCGTTTTCATTATCATAGTTTGAGCTCTATTTACCTTCAAAGGTTCAAAGTGGTTCCTCTTCCATAAAGTCCAAGTCTGCTATGATGTATCTACGGTTGCCCAGAATGGTCAAAGTAAAGACTGCCGTGTTTTTGGCCCTATATTTCCTTCCTTCCTTCCTTCCCTAGTCATCTAACAGACAGGGGGAAAAAAATTGCAGATAGAATATTGAAGACCATTCCAAGGGATGTTGTGGTTCCTACTGGCTTCTGTAAATGACCAGTCCAGCTTTAAAACATCCAGTGGTGGTGAATGACAAATCTGAAATGTCAGTCTGTCAAATGCCCTTGTTGAATGTATGAATGAAAAAAAAAGACTCTCAACGAATTTAATTTTGGGCTCTTTCTTTCAGATGGTGTTGTCTGAGGACATGCAGAGCCTGGTGGGAGTCATGCTTCAGATTGCTGGCATGTTAGTCGACATGATGAACAAGATCACTCCTGCCATTAATCAGTTGCAAAGCTACCTGACCTCCATCGATGACCTCAACCTGGAGAACAACAATCAATTTAGACAAGTGTGTTGTCTTTATCACTGTACAATGCTTTTCAAATGGTCTATTCCTTAAAAATTAGGAGATTATAGTGGAAATATATTTTTCCTGGGATTATAATATATACATCGTACTTTTCTGTTTTTACCTAGATGCTAAGAAGACAGAGGAGCAGCATCTCTAGCCAAGCTACGTTTGTCACCATCTCTCGAGCATTGTGCAGTCAGGGCATCCTGGCTGTTTTTGGTCTCTCCAAACTTCCCTTCAAGTCTGATTCAAAACCTTTATTCCCTGATGACATTGTGAGGGAGGAGATGATCGACAGGTTCAAGATTCCACGAAATGCCAGTACGTTGAGAGAAGAACTGATTCTGTAGATTACAATTCGGATCCGGTTACTTTTTCTAAACAATTTTTATTTCATCTAAAGCCGTTGTGTATCAATGTGTGCCGTCCAGCTCAAGTCAGCTATCACTCTTGTGCAGTTGCAGTTATTGATGCAAAATGCTTCTTGTTATTATCTTTACTGGTAATGGTTTGTTTCTTGGTTTCTATTTCTTGTTTGCATTTGGCTTTTTGTTTACTGGTTCTCCCGTTTCTCCTGATATGCAGGTCCCTTCTGTATGAACATGTATCTGGACATGGTCAACACCACTGGAGGAGCCATTGCCTGGGCCTTCCTCAAACCAATGCTGATGGGAAAAATCCTCTACACACCCGATACACCAGTCACCAGGGCTATAATGACAAAGGTGCATCACGATAGCTCACAGAGTTTCAGGGAATTAGCAGACTGGGCACCTTCACTCTCTTTTGTAGTCAGTTTCCTTGTGTTTCTGAGTTACATGCTTAAAACGCACGGTGTCAGCGTAATGGTGACTGTATTTTTAGTATACGGTCACCTTCACGGTCACGACAGGGAATTCAGTTTGTTGTTTCCCAGACATTTTATTTCACATTCTCTTGTCCTTTTCTTGTTCTTGCACAGGCCAATGGTACCTTGTATGAGTTAGCAAATTTGAGGAAGTACTCTGAGGAATGGATTGACTCCTCAAACTACATCATAAAGTCTGCTGAATTACTCAGCCAGACTTTGCCGTTGCTGCAGGTATGAAAACTCAGAACTGTCCTCAGATTATTCTGGTTGGGTCATTGCCATCTAAAAATCTTTGCAGTGGTCTTCGACAAGTTTGAGGCTGAATCTTGATTTTTTAAATTTTTTTTTTGCGTCCCCTCTTCCACTCCATCTCCTCTCCTGACAGAATTCCCTCGGCAACACCTTTGTGAAAAATTTCATTGAGATGCAGACAGACATCAATGTTGGCAGCATGAAGGAGACTCTCAGCAACTTCTGTGAGTGAGCATTTGAAGGTCCTCCATTTGTAGGCTGCAGATACCCAGTTTAACTTTAGATTTTCCTCATATTTGAAAATATCTACGCTGTCAAACAATGCCTGTCCCTTAGGTTTGCAGGAAAGATTACTCTCATTTCAGCAGGGATTTCATTTTGTTCGTGGCGTTTCTCCTCGGTGCGATTATGCATGCCAGCTATTCCACATGGATGGAACCAACATTTTCAAGTCAAATTTCTGCTTTAGTTAGCATGTAACACAATTTAGGATGACACAGAGCGAACACACAAGATAAAATTACTTTAATTTGAATGTACCTCACTTGGAATATCTTTCTAAATTGCCTGCAATTGTCTCTTTTCTTTTTCCTCAAAGCTAACATGACTGCGATGCTGGAGAAGAACAAACAGATAATGAATCAGATCACCACCCTGTCCACTCTGATGGTCAACCTCTCCTCCTGTGTCAAATTTGACCGCTACCAAGGCTTCGAGTCTGTTGACCAGCTCAACACTGAAGCTCAGGACCTTGCCAAGAACCGTAATCTCTACGGAAGTGAGTAAATATTGTGTCCAATTGATCAGCTTTACTGTATGTTGAAAAATAAATAAATTGCTAGTGACAGATTTAATGAGCAATAAGGAAGAAGGGCCACAAGAGAAATAAGAGAATGAGATACTGGACATACTGGACCCTTACAAAGATCAGGTCCAGTCAGACCTCCTTGTTCACTGAAGGGCACTACATGCATCCAAGACCTTGCGTCATTTTTAATCAGCTTGAGTAGATGTGGATTTTGTATTATTTGGCAACTAAAATATGTGAATATTCCCTTTAAATTTGTGCCCAATTCTTGCCCAACAGATTTCTCACTGAACAGAAACCTGAAAGGAAACATTGTCTGACACCATTCAGTATTGGGTATTGGGAATAGAAAGAACAGTAAACTCTCTGTAAGCTTTGCATACGACAGAGCATCTTTTCCAGCTTGTAGTCATTTACATGGTTTATCCTCCTTCATCTAAAGGTGTTTTAAAGCCCCAGCTCTGGGTAATAGCCTGATATGATGCAATCTGTTTTTAAGGTGTCATTTTTAAGCTTCCCAAAGATGACAACACATCCTCCCTGCCTGGAAAAGTCAACTACACCATCCGCATGCATATGGACAACGTCATGCGTACTGACCGAGTCCGCAACCCTTACTTCGCGAAGGAGACACACATCTCAGCCAGTCAGACGCTGCGCTACAACCGGGGCTTTGTGTACCTGCAGGAGAACATTGACCGGGCCATTATTGAGACCCAGACCGGCTGGCGAGTCACAGAGCCTGCCGTGCAGCTTCAGCCCTTCCCCTACCCTTGCCATCTTCGGGATGAGTGAGTGGATACCACAAGCACACACATATATTATGAATGTGCATCCATATTGTTGTGTGTATAGAAACGTGAAACCGTACACAGTGTCTCTGAGGGGTCATACAGGCATTGATGTGGAATAAATAATGCATCATCTCTCATCATTCATTTGCCACTTGGGACTGTTAGTAACCAGTCAGTCACAGGAACCTTTCACATGATAATTGGCTCTACAGAGTGTGCATGAATATTCAGTATCATTGTGTATTCTTTTTTTGAAGTCCATACGCATATACATGCAACCATTCAAAGCCCCTTCACGCGTTTAATAACCATCTCTAAAGAACACTGCTCATCTCTGGAGTGTGTAACCAATCCGACACAGGTTTGGCATTAACTTCAGGATTCATACACGCCACGTTGTTTCCAATAAATCATACTTGAACGTAATGCCTGTGTTTGTGCTTGCCCTCAAGTGCATCTTAAGACAGTGCTGATATCTCATATCAGATGCCCCAGCGGGCCACTGTATCTGGCTGGCTGCCTTCAGTCCGTCTGTGAGATATTGTGATGTGTGCCTCTCCGCAGCTCTGATTTATTACTCCACAGCACAATTTTTGACATGATAGCAGTGAAATATGATTCTGTATAAAGAGCACACACTAAATTACAACGTATCCAGATCCAAGTGTTATTAGGACAAACAGAGAGATATTTATTTGGCGTAAATAATACGAGGATTGAGACATGGCTGTCAAAAGTCCTTCAGCATTGCTCCTGCACTTTGTGTCTTTGTCTCTCTGTCAAGCCAGTGACTACATGATGGACATGTTCATCTGCTGTTATTGACAGTTTCTGGATGTTTTGTTTTCTGAAACATTTGAGTGACAGTTGGCATCTCTGGTTACCCCAGGTACCTGGAGGCCATCTCTTTTGTCTTCCCGCTCATGTTGATGATCGCCTGGGTTCTATTTGTGGCTGACTTTGTGAAGAAGCTGGTGCATGAGAGAGAACTTCGGCTGCATGAGGTAAAGTTTATGCCAATTTTCATCAAAACTGCCTTTGCATTTTTTGCTTCAAATCCATCATTTTGTATTTCTCCAATATTCTGACTGTCTTTGATGTTTCAATTTATTTTTCCGGTAAATTATTTTTTTTCTCTTGACCCACAGTACATGAAGATGATGGGAGTCAATCCTCTCAGTCACTTCTTCGCCTGGTTCCTGGAATGCGCCACTTATTTGGTGTTTACCATCATCATCCTCACACTGGTGCTGAAGTACGGTGGCATCCTCTCCAACAGTGATGGCTTCCTCCTGTTTCTGTACTTCTGTGACTATGGTCTAAGCATCCTGGCCTTCAGCTTCCTGGTCAGCTCCTTCTTTGACAAGACCTACATTGCTGGTCTGAGCGGCAGCCTCCTCTACATCCTCTGCTTCTTCCCCTACATCGTGGTCATGGCCCTGGAGACCAGTCTCACCTTCTCGCAGAAGAGCCTCCTGGTGAGAAACAGTGGCCTTTGCTTTTAGGGTTCTCAGGGAGTGGGGATGTACCAAAGGGTAAACTGACAGTTTACAGTTTCATTTTATTTTTCCTGCCTTCTAATGCTAACATTATTTCTATACATTTACATAACACATATTTGTTTTTCTGAAAATATCACTTTGATCAAATGACTCATCTTCATTTTAGTGTTTGCCTTGTGATGATTCTTAATTGGAGGTCAAGACATTTTATTTTTATTAGATATGTAATTTTACTCACCTTAAGCCTAGTTTACCTTGAACTAAACAATTCTTCAGGGTTGCTGCACAATTTCTCAAACTTAGTGCTATCTAAAACCTCACCAGAGAAAAATATGCTCCTGAAACAAATGCACATGAAGCTTAATATTTGAAATCTACCAAGCAGTATTAAAGAATATTTTTGTCCAGAACTGAGTCCCAACGGTCTTATTCCTCACATAAGATAAAGTCGGCACATTATCTTACTTGAAAATTAGATATAACTGGCTTGGAATTGTTAGTTTGACAACGCTCTGTACAGTAATGTGACTGTTCTGGTCATTCTCACTCTCACAGTGTAGGCTTTAGTTAGTTCCCCACATTAAGACACATACGTGAATGTCTATCTTTCATCCACTTTAATAGTCCATTAAATCTGTAAACTCCAGCTAAGCTTGACTGAATTAAAGTCTGCTCCTCTGCTTCAGGCTGCATGTAGATCATGTTGTGGCTCTGCAGTAAAAATTCTATTATTTAAATTCTTGCAACTCTTAGAAATAATAGAGCCTCTGAACCAGCCAACTGTCTTTAGCTGAGCATTATCTATAACCGTTTTGTGTCCTTCTTCAATCCTGTTACCTTGAGAGTAGCAGTCAGCATATAGAGAACCAATAAAAACATAACAACAATAAGGAAAAGGTGTGTAGATCAAACCATATTCAAAGAATTGAAGCTTGTGTAGAGATACACCTCTTATGCAACGAGGCATCACCTCCAAATTGAAAACCTTCCGAAATTAAAATAAGACATCACAAAACATTTTCTGATAATCTAATTTGATACTTTTCTGTAGGAAACTGTTAGTGGCCTGTTTGTTGTCAAGAGCAAAGACGTTTATCTTCGTGAAACCAAGCAGCTAATCGTACCTTTGTTGGTATTTCTTTCCTTATTGCCCTTGCTTTGATTCCCTGTCTAATTCAAGTCTCATTTCCCTACAGAGTTTATTTTCCCCGAGCTGTTTCAGTTACGCCAGTCAATATGTCTCTCGCTACGAGTCCCAAGGAGAAGGTACGAGCATTTGACTTGCATCCAAAAAAAGATTTGACATATAATGGAATCATCTAGTCAAAAAGACAGAAGACAGGGTAAATAGGAAAGTATTTATCGGGAGCAAATCTCACTGTTCTTCACGGGCAATAGAGCAATTCTTGAGGGAGTAGATATGCTGCATGTCCACAGGAACCATCTGTGTTGTAAATTTAACTCAATCAAAAACAAGCTTTCAGTGACATTTGAAGAAAAATGGTTAGAAGCCACAGATTTGCACAGTTGAGAGAAGAAGTTGCTCTTCCTCTGCCCATCAAGGTCCAGAACTACTGAGGAACACAGAGCCGTGAGCTGTGTGGAGTGGAGTCCCACTTACTTAGAGAGGCTGTACAAAGAAATCTCCTAACTACCCTCTCAGATATCCTGAAGTTGAGCAGAAGCTGGAATGAACGTTTGAGATTGATGTGGTAACGTTAGTCGACGTTATGTAAGAAGTTTGGAAGAAAAAGCAAATGAAACTGTTGTGTTAGTATTGAAATAATATTTTCATTCATACATTACAAGCTCTAGAAGTACTATTAAAACTTCCTCTGCTCAGGAATTCATTGGAGCAACTCATACACCTCGCCTATGGCTGGAGACACAGCATCATTTGGGTGGCTGTGCTGGCTGATGCTCATCGACTCCATCCTCTACTTCCTCATCGGGGCTTACGTCCGAATGGTCTTCCCAGGTAACCAAGCAGACTCATCCAAATGAATTAATGATGATGATTGACTCATACCTCAATTGAAGTGTGTATGTTGTGTTACCTAGATGAAGCAGAGCCTCTTTTGGGTTGCATTGTAAAACCGTCTAAAAAGTGTTTGTCTTTTCTATTAATCAGGAAAATATGGCATCCCGGTCCCATGGTACTTCCCCCTCAAGGGTTCTTTCTGGGTTGATTTGTGCTGTTGCATGAAGTCACAGATCAAGGGAGCCAGAGGACACCTCTTCACCAACATCATGCATAAAAACCAACCTGTGTTCTCTGACGATAAGGGAAAAGGTAAAGAATAATGCACACTTTGCCGTACAGTAGCAGATAACAGCTAGAGCAGGGGCGCTTGGAGAGTACAGATCCCCCCTGCAGAAGCCCATTTTCCTTGTCATATACTGAACCCAGCATATACATGTCTGGATACATATCCAAAACTCATAGAAACAATCCAGAAACTCACTGGTGGCAGTTGCAAGTCTTCGACCTGTTTGTCCAGTGATGAATTAGGGAACTGCACTAAATCCTACACAGTTGTACACTAGAGAGTTTCGCTGTAAGTTTGGTTCTATGTGTTTGTTTGTCTTGTCTGTCTGTTAGGGGGATTAGGCAAATCTACATGAAACTATGGGACTATCAGGATGTATTCCATGGGTCCTTATTTGAAAAACAGATACAGGCTTGTTTCAAATACTTATGCACTTCACAAGTGTACCTCTATTTGGGAAAAATTCCAAGATTTGTCCCGTGATCAAGATCTGGCAACAAAATACTTCTTTATTTATTTATTTATTTTGCTGTCATTCTTAGCCCACACTCTGCCACTCTGAAAAGTTTCATGAAATTCAATTTAAGCTTTTATTGAAACTCTGAGCTCACCGAGGGAAACCTTTATTTTTGGTGGGGCCGAGTGCACCAGCAGAACAATAGAGAGAAAGCAGACGAGAAATCAAAGCAGGTAAAAGTAGATGGACAGTTGTCCTTAAAGTGAGACCTCACCCGGAAAATGTATTTTTCCTTTCAGATACTCAAAAATATGTCTCTTGTGTTCATGCAGATGTTTTTTTTCCACAATGCTGCATAACTTTTTTGTGGCTCCAGAATGCAGAAACAGCCAGCCACCTGTGTTTAGCTTGAAGCTAATGTTGCCCCATCGCCATCAACAGCAGAGCTGGCCAAGCGTGTCAGTTTAGCAACTCTAAAGTGCGTCAATCCACATCTTTATCCAGCTGTACGCACAGCAATCCTCATGCGCTTTTGATTTGAGCGGGGTCACAGTAGAGCTGACCCCCAGTTGTGCATTCAGTTGAACCAAATCACTCAAGGATTATCGTTTGATTGTTTTATCTCACCTGTTTTTGAGTACTTGAAAGGCAAAATCCACTTTAGGAGTGAGGAATTGCTCTGATAATAGCCTTGTACTGACCAGGAGAAGGTCTAAAGGTTTTTTGTTTGGAAAGGAAAGGTTTGGGAAATGGGCGAGGATAACTTTTGTGTAATCCTGTTGAGGACTCACTCGCTCACTCACTCACTCACTCATAAAGAAAACATCATCTCCTCAGTAGAATGTAATGACCCATCCTGTCTCCTCTGGTGTTGTTTCTTACAGCAAGACCATAAAATCTTTTCTTTCATGCTCTATCATTTTTTTCTAAACCCAGCACCAAGCTGCATTTATATTTCTCCTCACTCTCCATTTAATTCCTTCACCCTGTTAGTTTGATTTACTGGTTCCTTTGGTCTCCATGTTTCTCTCAGGCCAGAGCACACTTTCCTCGCAGGCAGGTGGGGATTTCTCACAGCTCCCCGTGGGCGTCGCCCTCCATGGTCTCACCAAGATCTATGGCAGCCGAGTCGCCATCGAAAACCTTAATCTTTCCTTCTATGAGGGTCATGTCACCTCACTGCTTGGTCACAATGGAGCTGGCAAGACCACCACCATGTATGTGCTGCACAACATGTCTGCTCTTTCACTGGATCAGCATATCTTGAGATGCATATGCATTTTGACTGTCGATATAGTGCATGCTGTGTGTTTTAAATTTGATTTGTGCCTCCCTTTAATCATCTCAAGGATCTGCTGCTGACAGGCAGATCGTTTTGTCCAAAACTGGCACAGCAAATGCACCATGTTAGAGATTAGTCTGATGGGTCGTCATGAGCTGGAGCACTTACATTTACATTTTAAATGTGACTCATTTTGCTGATGCTCTATTCCAGAAGAACATACAATGAGTGAGGCAGCAGAATAAGATTTCACAATGTTGAAAACCAAAAGGGGGATTTTATGTCCTATAATATTCCCCAAGCCACAAGTCATTTGACAGGAATGTGCTTGAGGGAAAAAAAAATACAGAAAATAGCAAATGAGACAGAAACAGAGTGCATTTTCAACCTAGTTTGGACATATCCTAGGTTCCAAAACAGGAGACTAGTGAAACTTTTTGTTTTCTATCAATCAATAATTCTCTTCAGGGCTGATGTCCCATTTTCTTACTTTAATAAAGAACACACTTTTCAAAATCAAGCTGTAAAAACTCTACCCTACAATTATTTATCTCTTTCACATGGTCCTTATCATATATAGCAGACATTAATCGATTTTCTGAATTGTGATCTTCAGCAGTGCAACATCATTTTTAAAAACTGCTGTTTTAAAAGGAAGAAGCCCAGTATGACACCCAGAATTTATATAGTAAATTTCAATCTTTAATGCTTTGATGAATATGGGTACCAAAATTGCAGTTTTAATTGATTTAAATGGCACATTTTTATGCACTTCATAGTACAAAGTACACAGTGTAGTGTAGACTTTTCATGGGAGCTCAGGGTCAAAAGTTGAATTGTGTGTATCCATCAAGTCACTATGTTTAATAAATGGTTTTGTTGTGTTCCTAGGTCTCTTCTTACAGGCCTTTTTGCCCCGTCCTCTGGCTCAATTGAGATTTATGGAAGAGATATGCAGATGAACTTGGATGATATTCGCACAGACCTTGGCGTCTGCATGCAGTATGATGTCCTGTTTGACCACATGACCACCAAGGAGCATCTCCTGCTGTACGGACAGATCAAGGCCCCACACTGGTCACGAGGAGAACTACATGAGCAAGTCCGAACGTAAGTGGTCAGCTGTGCTCGTGGTGCATTCAGAGATCATGTCACGAGTGCTATGAGATAAACTGTTGCAGTCTGATTTAACGAGCTGTGTTTGGCATTCCTGTTAACACAACATTTCAGGAATGCCTTGACGTGCTTTTTTCTAATTTGGCTCAAATGTCCACTGGGACTCAAGGATGAACTGAAACAATTTTGGCTGTTGAAGGTAAAAGTTCATTATGATGGAAACACATACATGTACATACATCCAGTATTTAAGACGTGATGTCACTGTGTGAAGTCTGTGGGTTTTTTTTTCCCCCAGTAAAAAAACAAACCAAAGAAGAAAAAAAAAAACAGTTGCCAGAAGTCAAGACCAATGAATGGTTCCACTGGGGACATTAAAGGAAGTTCAAGCAATGTTATGATATGGTCATGAAACTGATTTTATGGCTTCACTTGTACTTTATCGGTATCTCTAGGTTTTGGTGCAACAATCTGAATCTGTGATAAGAATGAAAAAAAGATCACTAAACCTGTTAACTTTAAAATATGTTCCTCTCTTTAGCACCTCTAGAGCTGTAAAACACACCAGATACCAGTGGGTGCAGGTTCAGAATGTTCTCTGAGAATTTTTGAAGATTAAAACATAATATTTATTCCCTGTTTCAGACTCAGATCATTTTATAACATCATTTATTTCTTCTGCATCTCAGAAAATCATATGGGAGAAAGCTTGAGGAAAGCCATTAGTCTGTGACATAATTAAGATATGGGTTTAACCCCCCCCCCCCCCCCCCAGTTAAATCATGGGCTTCTAGAGTTCCTGTATGATGCAAGAAGCAATAATCAACTTTATTCTAAAGGAAAAAGCTGTACCTCTTGAGAAACTCCTGCTGGGTAACTGATTGAACTAATGCAAATATTACCCAGAGGCCTGCTTGTAATGCATAGAAACACGATCTCACCCTTCAATGCTTTTCATTGACTCCCCCCACTAGGATTCTAGAGGAGACAGGCATGTATGCTCAGAGACACAAGCGGGTGGGTGCCTTGTCTGGTGGCATGAAGCGCAAGCTGTCAATCTCCATCGCCTTCATCGGGGGCTCCCGCGTGGTGGTTCTGGATGAACCCACCACAGGAGTTGATCCATGTTCCCGGCGCAGCATCTGGGACATTGTTATCCAGCATAAAAAAGGTAAGCCCTGCAGCCACATGCCAGAAACAGGTTAAAAAACACTCAGCTCACCTTCAAGCTGTAGGTAGGACAGCTTGTAGGAGCACTATTGCTGCTACAATTACTCCTACAGCCAAAGAATTTAAATTAGGCAAGGAGTGGAAGCTAAATGGTGCAACATCAGTGTGCAGTAGGGCTTCACAATAAATTGAATTTAATCAAAAACTCCCACTGGGATTTTCAAATCACAATAGTCATTAAAGGCTAATTGTGGTGCTGCAGAGATATCCTGCCTACATGTCATATTCTAAAACCCAAGAGAACATCCTTGGTTAATACAGATGAACACAAAAACACACCATTGTCATCATTTTTTTTCAATGAAAATGGAAGAAAAATGTAAAATGAAATTGATACTTTCTATAATATCACAAATAATATCGCAATCTCAGGGTCAGTGAAAATCATAGCCATTAAATATTCCTTTCAAAATCATGCAGCCCTTGCATGCAGCGTCCACGAAGGAAGAATGTAACCTTTAACTCTCATTCTCTTCTTCGCTGTGTCGTTCTGTTTTGTTCTGTGCCTCCATGAATGTATTCAGTCCAAAATTGTCACATTGCTGTTGTCAAAAAAAGCACCAGTGTTTCTATGGCTTATATTCTTTTTGCTATTGGGAGTGATAATAACAGGGAAGAACTAATGTGTTTGTGTGTGTTTGTGTGTGTGTGTGCGTCCATGCGTGCATGTGCGCGCGCGTGTAAAACATCACTTTATATCGTAACTTAAAAAAAAGATGTTTCTCTTATCAGTCCTCCACTACTGGTGTATCTCATCTTTGCGAGCCCGTATCCTCTCACAGACAGAGTGAAGACAATCCAGCTCCTCAATATTCTATACAACAGAGATACATCCATGTATTGGTTTCTGTCAAAGATGCCTTTTAATGGTGCTTTCCCTTTTTCCCAAGAGGGATAAAAGGAAAAGAGCAGTGAACCTAGAAACGACCCCGTGGGGCTTTCCCCTTCTCAAGCTTCCAACTTTAAATTCAGTATATAATTACCCTTAAAATAAATCCAGAGGTATTTTTCTTCTCTTGCAGTATCTCTGCATTATTGGTAAGAAGCTCACAGTATGTTACATAATTGTAGATGAGCAAGTGGCCCTGTTGCAATAAACAGAAATTGAGAGTTTTATTCTCAGGGGAATCTATTTGAAAATCAACTTTCTGCATCGCTTGCTGCCTGTGTGCCTGTGATGATTCATATGTGCCTGTCGCATATATGTGACTATGTCTTTGTAATGGCTTGTTTTTGTTTATTTGGATGCGCATTGTTCAGAATGTGCTTGTCAGAAAAGAAAACACAGCCCCCACCCTACCCAAATTCCATAATACAGCTTAATATTGTTCTCTTGTTCTTTTCACCTTCTCAAAGTTCTGAAAGCCAACAACGCATCACAGGAAAGCTTGCTGGTAAACATAAACTCGCTGAGTATGATTCACTGACAACAAATCAAAGGCTGTAGGAGTGATACATTCTCAACCAGGGCACGTTATGCTCATTTTCAGGGTCATACTTTTGTTTTGTACATGAAAACCGAAACACCTTTACATGCTTTTATGTTTAAAAAAATCCTAACATCCAGTGCTGCAACACATCTCACTCTTTAAGACCTGCCCCCTGGAAGCCAAGTCTTCTCTGATTGGTCATTTCACATAGCACGTCTGTCACGACCATAATCATTTCCAAACGTAAAAACTTCAGCACTTAAGAAGCGCGATCTGTTGCTGATTAACTGTGGCCTGGCACGGTTTGGCCTCTATGCAAAACTGGTTTCAATGGCTGATATTGATAATGTCTTATCTTGTGGTATTACACTGTAGTGAATACATGATTAATATCATGAGGTTGACTTTTGGATGTGTTTGTCGTTTCAGGACGAACTATCGTCATGTCCACCCACCACCTGGATGAGGCTGAAGTTCTGAGTGACCGCATCGCCTTCCTGGAGAGAGGAGGATTAAAATGCTGTGGATCTCCCTTCCACCTGAAAGACAAGCTGGGTCAGGGCTACAAACTCACCCTCACCAGGAAGGTACTTAACCTCACAGTCGTCAAGTCATCATGATTGGGACAGCAGCAGCAGCAGGACAGCTTTACACACTCTTTAGCACATCACAAAGTTATTTCTGAAGTATTTATTCCTTTTTAATGAGACATTTGGGAGATGTCATGAATCAGTCATGAATCGTCAGCCCACTCTTGCTTCATGCACTGCATGGCTGCAGACTTTTTTTTTTAATTTAATGTAATTTTTTTTTGCGGTTGAAGTAAAATGCTATCTGATGCATTTTACACAAACTTTTTGCTGGTAGTGGTTCATCGTGTACACTGCGCAGCCAGCACAAATTTAATTATAAAATGTATCCCTGGGAGATTTTAAAGGAGGAACTTGCCTGCCCACAGGTAAATGTTGCACCAGTGGATGTGATGTTTGCCAAACATGTTGAAAAAGTGCTGAAATGAAGAAACTACACACATGATGCTCTGCTGAGCGCTCTAAACTGACTCATAGAGTCCTTGACGAGATTTTTCTTATGTAGTCACATCATTTGGTCTGTTCAAAGCTGTAACATTTTTAAACATTCTCAGATATGGAACCTGGAATCGGAGCAGTGTGACAGTGCTGAGATGAAGGCCTTTATCCAAGCCCACATACCTGAAGCACGTCTTAAGGAGTCCCAGGGAGGTGACCTGGTCTATTCACTGCCCCCCTTCACCTCATCAAACGCCTCATCATACCGCTCACTCCTAACCGCACTTGATGCAAACCTGGATGGCCTGCAGCTGGGAGGTTATGGCATCTCTGACACCACCCTTGAGGAGGTATGCTCATTCATGACTGACAGGTAAATGGGACCTCTAATGGGCTCTTTGACTGTTATTAATGTTTTGTTTTATCTCTAAAGGTCTTCCTTCAGTTGACTCAAGGAAACATAGACAAAGAGGATGGACCCTTGTCCATCTCAGAGATGGTGTCTGACACTGGATCAGTTGACAGCTTTCCTTCAGACCTTGGTGGGAACATCTCCAGCTTCAATGACAAGATCAGTAGGTCACATTCCTTGTTCTGTTGTCTCACCTCTTTGACCCCTTCCTTTGCGTCAACCTTCCCTCTTTTCTGTTTTTCCTTCTGTCACGTGCACACACATCCAAAATTAGAAAAGAGAGAAAAAGATGAGTGAGTTAAGGTGGTGATTCAAGCTTCTCTAAATTTCCTCTCCCTTGTGTTCTAGAGCTGACTGGTTCATCCATAGTGCGCGGCATGGCCCTGGCCTGGCAGCAGATGGTAGCCATATTAATCAAGAGGTTCCACCACACCCGCAGAGATTATAAGGGCCTGATCTCCCAGGTCCTGCTTCCTGTTCTATTTGTGGTGTTTGCTATGGGCCTGGGTTCCATCAAGAATGACCTGCAGCACTACCCTGAGTTGGAGCTCAGCCCAGCACTCTACAACATCGGACCAAGCTACTCTTTCTTCAGGTAAAACCCCATGATGGAAATATAAGGGAGTACATTTTTCAGTGGGAACAGGTGGAGTGAACCAATAGTTCACATTTAGTCGCATACTGAATAAGTGACTCTAAACTTCAATGCCATCTTGAAACTGCTGTGATTGTTCGGATCATCTGTGCCGTCAGATCAACACTTTTTTACAGTGGGTAGCTTCTGTGTAACAACATCCATAGTCGAAGCATTATCTAGTCTAATGACTATAGTATCACAGTATTCCAGCGGATCCAGCTTCCGTGGTCAAGCAGGAGGACATATCCAAGAACTCTGACCCTTTTGAGTGTTTCATCATTTTTTTGGTTTGTTTTATCACAAATATGTCACTTTATAGGTGAGTGGAGTCATACAACTGTGCAGCTGTATTAGGCAGAGGTTTTGAAATGATATCTGGGATCTACTGAACAGACCTGTCTCTTTTTTTGAAAGAAAAAAAAAACCAAAAACAAACGTAGAGGATATCGTTATGTGTTGTCAACATTTGATGTCTACTACAAAAGTACTGTGTTTGAAAAGACTACCGGTAGTTTGATTTCAGCGAGAGATGCATCTCATTTCTCAACCAGCCCATTAGGTTACCGCAACTCTTGTAGCGGGTGACAAGGTTGTAGTTTGATGAGTGGTAGACGGACCTTCAGAAGACAGAGAGAGGCAGCGTGGGGTGGAAAGGAATGATTTTGTTGCAGACATCTGAGATGCAGCATCAAAGTGAGCGAGATTAAGAGTGTCAGGAGTTCGTGAGACGTTTTCATTCTTGAGAAGCTATTGTTTGATCAAGGGGTTATGTATCACGGGAGAAAACGCTGGGGTGCCAACCCATATTAAAGATCAAGCACGGTTCTTATCCCCAGCCTTCTTTAGCTTGATATAGAAATGAGACGCAAGGAGATTTTTTTAAATTGATTTATTTTTAAAATAGTTCAGTATCAAGGTTGGCTGGGGGGGGGGGGTTATAGCGAATTTCTATCAACCCTCTGACCTTTTCAAGGTTTGTCAGTTTGTGTTTGAAGGCAAGTTAGGGCACGAATAAAAGATATCCAACCCAGATATAAAATGATGTAACAAAACGTCTTGTTCTTGCATTTATCCTGCTTCTCACACTATGGGTGACATCACATTCTGGGTAGGAAAAGGTATTAAACATTTTGGCTCATCGTACCAGCCAGGAATTTTATCCAGGTCTTTTCCCAGAAAGTCTGAAAATTTGTTTTTTCTCACAATGCTGAAAAAACCCTCACACTGCGCTCAGGGAACCTCCATGTGCAAGTAGTAACTTCTATTCTCACCAGTCTCCAAATTTAAGTAAGAACAGAATTCTAATGCGGAATTAAAAGGGGTCTTATTTAACTCACTGTATTTCCCACACCAAAATGTTTTGTTGACAACATAAGAATTAACGCAATTCCTTTCAAGTTGTCTGAGCAGCAAGCCAGAGTTTGATCAGCTGAACTTATGTCTCATTCAGTGGAAATTATACAATTAGCATCACCATGGCAACCTCTAAATTCACCCTCTCCGTCGAGTTAAGGTTAGGATTCAGACTGGCTTCTCTGATGTCATTGGTGTCTACCAAAGAAGACTGAGATTTCTGTCAATCTGGCTTCTACTTTAACTCAGATTATTGTTGAAATGAAAGCAATGATAAGCACGAGTCACTGATGGGACCAGTCGACCCTGAATATGAAGGTGCTGCCGCTGCTCTCTTTTATAATATACAGTTGAATTAACAGACGTGAATTAAATACTGGGTCACGACATGTCAATTTTATAAAAATTCTAAATATGCAGTGACTCTTGTTTCTGGACATTTTTATTATGTTTTCAGGAAATATAACTTTGGTGGAAGTCTGGGCTCTTCAGGTGTGGTGTCTTGTTTCCTCAAGTTAAAATATGTCTTTGTCTTCTGCCAGCCTTGATACCGACTGATTTGAATCAATAAGTAGAGTGTAAAAGTGTCCGTTTGAGGTCATGATAAAGATCCATGGTACAACCTTGTGGCTATGCTACTTCATCCATTATTAATTTTGTAATAAAATTTTGATCTGTTCAATTTCTGTGTTACCCTTGAGTAAAGGCTTGTTTTACATCCACAGTGACCAGAATCCAAACTCCAGCCAGCTGGTGAACAGCATGATGTCATACCCTGGGATTGATAACGACTGCCTTGACAAGCCAGGCGACACGTATGTAATCACATCTCAAATGCATCGTTCGTGTTTTTTTTAAATCATAAATGTTTCAGTGGATCAGGGTGCCCAGGTGCAGCTTCTATATATATGTCACTGTTTTCCACACAGACAGTATTTTCATATTTCTCTCATTGTCATTCTTCCCATGCCTCGTCTTTCACCTTGTTTCATTTTACTAGTCTGCCTCCCTCTTCTTGCAGCTCTCTCTGGTCTCTCACATCCCTCCTCTCGAATTTCCTGCTGTTCAGCTCCACGTATGTGGCTGAAAGCCTGCAGCAGGGCCCTGCAATGGGAGAGTGTCATTTGTATTCCATAAACACCTTATGTTTATAGGGGATAGTTTCCCCTTAACAGTCACTGAAATCAATGTTGGCACTCATGAACCAGACCTCAGAGGCATTTTAAAACTCCCTGGCCCTGAAAAAAGCCAACCAGTGTAATGGTGCAGAAGTGACAGCATGTTTTGCTCATGATTCCCACCAATCACCAAATAATCATGATCAAAAGAATATAGACAAGGAAATCCTTTCCTCTCCTTAGTTTACATGATATAAATCTAAACAGAGTGCTGCGGGGATGGTGTATTTTGGAACTGACTACAAGATAATAATTTCAACAAACAAATCTTCACAAATTAACACACATTAATTATACATGAAGTATAACTGCAATTGTTAAAGTAACGTTAGGCCGCAGTCCAAATCCAGCACGCAGCACAAGTTCTGCATCTCCACAGCTGGCTTCGTCTTTTGTCTTCTATGTGTTCACCGTGATGACATGTTATGTTCCTGACAAGCTGCGTCGTCTTGTTTTTCACTTGTTAGCCTTTAAAAGACATAAAAGTATCCAAAATCACAAATGTGGTGTTTATTGATTTGTCTGTCCATCTATCTGTCCATCCATCCATCCATCCATCCATCCATCCATCCATTTTCTACATTTTCTTATCCTGTTAAGGGTCACGGGGGGGGGGGGGGGCTGGACATATAGACAGACAACCATTCACACTCACAGCCACGCCTACGGTCAATGTAGAGTATCAATCAGCCTCGTCCCCTCTTGATGTCTTTAGACTGCTGTGAGGCGACAGTGCTAACCACTGCACCACATGCTGCTCTTTATTGATGTGTGCTATAGAATAAAACAAAAAGTTATCTTCATTCTATGTTGACCAAAGCTGTTAATTCAGGCATTTATCTAAAAACAAATTCCCAAGTCCCATTGAAACTGAGACGAGGGAACCAAAACTTCAACAGTGCTGATTTACTGCTCTGTATATTACTGTATGTGCAGGACCTTGCTATCCAGTCATGGACCATTTCTGTTGACTTACAGCATAAAATAGATATGCACAACAGTGAGCAAGTGTCCAATGGCCCTGCTAAAATCGTGATGATGTGCAGTGTGAAGAATAGATAGACTCCTTATTTGTCCCTGTGGGGAAATTGATTTGCAGCATAATCACAAGGCATTTCACTGCAACATTGCAAGGTCACCCATACAAACACACAGACACACACGTACTGGGGTAGGGAGTGCAAGGTTCAGTCCCGTTAACTGTTTAAATATTTAATCGCTTGTGGAACAAACAAATACTTTGATTTATAGTTTGCACTTTTCATTCCACGCAGTACACAGACTTTTAGCATCGATTCCAGCCGTCACATCAACTCACTGCCTTCAGCAATCATGTCAACTCAGTTTCAAGATATGTTCAACGGCGTGTCCAGGGATGGTTTTACCGGGCACTGCAGACGTTGCAGACATTCACTTTGTCAATGTTTCTTTTCAAGGGTCTGCACAAGAAGTACGAACTACTGGGAATCCAGTGGGAACAGCTCCAAAGCATTTAGTGACTGTAAATGTACCCATCAGGAACAGGTCAGACTGGGTCACCAGGCAGATAGTGTTTGTGTGTGTGTGTCTGTAAGTCTGCGTGTGAGTAAATTCTCCTGTTCTCACCTTTGTGTCTTTCTGGGCTCACATTCACACTTCTTTTTTTAAAAGGGGTCAGAAGTGATGTTTGTTTCTCATCCGTATGATGCAGCTTTGCGGTCAGGACAACTTCCAGCCGCCCCATAAGATGATCCCGTCATCGCAGATCGTCTATAACCTGACTGACTTCAATGTGGAGAACTACCTGGTGGCTACAGCCAATGACTTCATAAGGAACAGGTGAACTGAAACATCGTAATGAAGCCATGTGTAGAATTCAGCCCATGTTTCACTGATGGCTGGTTCAGCTTGATAGAATTTGACTTCTTGTGAAAGTGACTTCTTCTTCCTGTATCACATTTCACTCCTATGTAGGAATGAAAAGTTGTGTTTGTTATCGTAATACATTCTTGAGTAACTCGGAACTCTGATATCCTGTTTTGGCAAAATGCAAATACAGTGTGAGGAGGCCTAAAATCAGTGTGTGTACTCACACTGTGACAGTACACTCTGTAACGGGAATGAGTTTCCGTAGATCAATGCGTGTGTTGTCTGGTCGATTGCATCATGTGAATTTCAATTGTCACATTCTCCACTTCAATCCATGATTGAACTATTACTATAAATAAATTAATTATAGTTTTTAATCAGGAACAGTATTGGATCACTATTTCAATTTCCCAGATGCATATTAGATCAAAAAGTTGCATATCTAACTGCTACATGAATAAAAACATCAGGATCAGATCAAACATGGTGTCCGTATTGGCAAAGATCCAATTATAAAGGATCAGAGTAGGGTGAGGGCCAGCAAAACTTGGTCATGTGAGCCCTCATAAAAGTTTGTCTTATTTGTCTTTTCAGGTATGGTGGGTTTGAATTTGGCAAGCAGCTTCCTCCTGACTTAAGGATGGATCTTAGAGCGGTGCCACAAAACCGTTCACTATCTAAGGTAAGGTTCTCTGCAGTTTCCTGCTGCTCGTCACAATATTGCCGTAATTTCTCCCATTGAAAGTAAACGTGACAATCTCACACCCCATAAGCTTCCAAACTCTGGAACAGAATAATAAGTGCTGTTGCAGACAGATCTGATTTGTGGCAGGATGTGTGAAACTTTTTTTTTTCTTTTTCTCAAATGTGTGTACACTCGCGTTTGTATGGGTTTAGGTCTGGTTCAACCCTGAGGGCCACCACACAATGCCAGCATACTTAAACAGCCTCAACAACCTCATCCTACGCTCCCATCTTCCAGCAGACAGGGATCCACGTGAATATGGTAAGCTGCAAAGTAGTTAGTGCTAAATTGCACAAATATGGTACATAAATCAAGTGACAGTGGAGGGATGCAGTCTGATTTAACAGCTGCTTGTGTTTATTCTCAGACAGTGATTTATAAATTGAGCTTATTACAGCATTCACAGTCATGTAACCATTTTGTTCTATTCAGAGGTTTCAGGAAAAAAGCCTTCTCATAGTATTTTTGGGGAGGCTGTCCTTATTTTTATGTATTCATACACAGCACTTCCCGTTTATCATATTTCACATTTCCATGCATAAGGGATTGCACATCAATATTTTCTAGTTGCTCCTGAATTCTCTCCGGAAGTGAATTTTGTATACTCAGAAAAGAAAACTGCAATCAGTTTGTTTCCTCATGGTTCATTTCGCTGGATTAAAGGCAGGGGGTGCTGTGTGTCCTATAACTCAACCCATGGTGAATACTGATGAGTGCTGCTATGATTATGCTGAAGAAAACAAGGTTGTATTAGTGGGGTTTATCAGCCACATGGGATTATGAAAAGAGACTGGAAACCTTTTAGATTGCCCCCCCCCCCCCCTCGCTTTCTGAAAAACGAAAACATTACAACAGTTTACACTCAGCAGTCACTGAAATTCTAAACACTTGTCAAACAGCACCAAAAAAGAAAAAAGGCATCGATGAAAACTCTCCTGTATTTCAGGGCAAAAACAACCTGATAATTCTTAGCTTGGCTTAGCTTTCCTTTTTGGGACAGTGAATATTTTCCACCCATTGCTTGATATGGAGAGTGGGGAAAAAACAAGAAACTTAACACAATCACAATCAAATTCTTGTAATAAAAAGGAAACTTCAAGAAAATTATTAAAAGTGCATCAAATGTTCCAGACTGATTCCAATATCCCACTGCAAATATGGGCAGACCAGGTGTTGGAACAGTGCCACACCGTTGATGATGGTAGATCCATCGGTAGAAGCCCTCTATGCTGCCGAACCTGCTCCAGGGCTCCTGTGCTTCGGATGATCTCACACACGCTCCTATCTTAGCAAATGTAATCAGAAGCATGAAGGGGAGCTGTTCGTTTCTCTGAGCATCTGGAGGATTCCATATGTCTGGGGAAAAACAATTAAAGAAAATCCCATTTTCTCCGAGGGCACTGGCAAATGAAATCATTCCGAAGAATATTTCTTAATAGGCTATGACGTAGGCTAAGAGACTATCATCGCTCAGCCACTTCCTGTGGTGAAAAAATAGCGTGTATCTCTGTTACTAACCCAGTACTCTGCTTCTTTCTTTTACAGCCATTTCAGTTTCCAGTCACCCCTATTTTGGCCGGGCAGATGATGAAGATTCAGTGTAAGTGTCGTTTTTAATTGTTTCTTGTTCCCTTCTGCAGAACTGATTTTTCTAACACCACACTGATGGCTGTAAAACAAATATCCTTATTCTAATTGGTATAAATATCCCTGAATTACTCATGGTAATATTATTGGCTCTTGTTTGGCAAGATAAATTATGAAAGCGTCCTACTTTTCCTTTGAAGGCATCAAAATCACAGTGGTACATGACAGCAGTATTTACCCATATTTGATTTTCTAAATGGATTTCCCAGAGCTTGCAGTATTGATTACAATCCCGATATAATAAGTATTTACCCTGTAGGTGGCAGAGAGCTGGATTGATTCTACTTCACTTCCCAAAATTGGTTTATTTGAAACACTCCACATACTGCTTCAAATACCCGAGGAATTACAGTGTGCGGCGCCTTTGCAGATCTGCGTGTTCTAGTTGGTCAAATCAAATAAATCGTTTAGAGAGTGGGTTGAGCTGCAGTTCTGATGTCATGTGGGTTCATCCTCTCTGGAGTCTTGTCAGTGCTAACCACCTCAGTGGCCATTTCTGTGTTCACTGGTCTTCTGTTTCTCCTCATATATTCCACAACCTGTGCATATTCATTTATCCAGTAGAATGGATATTGCAGGGTCTTCAAATTCACAATTACCAGCCCTTCCAAGGATACTCTGCTTCCTCTATTGATGTATTGATGTTGTCTGAGCCATGTTACAGACACAACAGGCTTATTACACCAAATTCCAGCTGTACAGTCGCTCATGGGGGAAAAAAATAAGCCTGCTTGGTAGTTGCTGCTGCTGCTGGCTATCTATTGTAGATAGAGCTGCCCTAACCTCCCCCCGGCTATTCTCTCTGCTTCCCATTTGGTCACTCAGCCAGCTTCATCGCCATGCTCTTTCAGCTGTATGCAGCTAATTCTATGAGGATGGGGGGTATTGTGGTCTGGCCAAATGAGAGAGAGGGAGAGGGGGAGAGAGAGAGAGAGAAGCACGCAGGGATAGAGTATTGTTTGAGATGAACAGGTAGTGGCATCAAGCAAGTGTGGAGGTTGAAGAAAAAAGTGAGGGATCAAAGTCTCAGCTGGTTGTCTAGACGGGATGATAGGCTCTGCAGCCTCACAGCAGCACTCCTGGCTTAGCTGTAGTTCTTGACACAAAGCCATCTGTTTATTTTGCAGTTATTATATTTTCACATGGAAAGCACAAGGTTGTTTATTGCTAACAGAATTCTTTTGATTGTGAGTCACTTTAGTAGTTCAAATGAGTCAGGTCTCAGCAGGGATTGATTTGATAGTTGGTAGGAAGAGTCGAGAAAAGGCAGTTGTTTTGGAGGATACTACTCAAGGTTGCCTCACTTTAAGGGACTCAGCTCACCAGAGTGTATTGATTTCTTCGCACATTTTGTTTTCGCCTTATCTAAACCTATAGCCATTGCAGCTCTAATGAAGTATAACACACACGTACAACTCTATTAACCCAGAACATGTTGTCTGTTTGTGGGAATGATAATTCAGTAATTACAGACATGACTTACAATGTCAGTGTTATCAGTGCCATCTAAGTCAATCCCATGTGTCCTCACAGGGTCCAGGGAATGCTCCAGATCCTGGTGGCTCTCTGCGTACTGACAGGTTATTCAATCACAACGGCCAGCTTTGCCATCTATGAAGTCAACGAACACCACAGTGGCGCCAAGAGGCTCCAGCACATCGCTGGCATCAGTGAGCCCTTTTACTGGGCTGTTAACTTCCTTTATGACATGGTAACATCTTCTAATTGCTTCTGCACATGCAAGCATCATGTCTCTGAGGACCTAATTAATAGCTTATTTATTTAATGTTGTGAAATAGGAGACATTATTTTTGCTCTTTTCTCAGATCCTCTACATGGTTCCTGTGACTTTGACCATCGCTGTGGTTGCAGCCTTCCAGATTCCAGCATTCACAGATCGGCAAAATTTGGCTGCTGTCACTCTGCTTCTGGTGCTCTATGGGTGAGTAATTTGGCCTCACACCCTCCCTTCTCTCTGGACAGGCAGCCTGACAACATCCTGACAGGATGTTCATGTGCTAGCCCTTTGAAAAACGACTGCTGGTAAATGGCATTCTGCTTTGTGTTTGGGATGTAATCGACCAAAAGTAATTTTACGTTGAATCAATAATGTAGTAGAAAATCTGAGCAAGACAAAGCCGCCATTTAAGTAAGGTCAACGTTAACTGCCAAGGAAAGCAATGCTGTAGTTCTGGTACTTGTTTCAATCATTAGTAATACTCACTGAAATGATTACTAAGCTCTCAAAACATGAAGACTTTGATTAACAAAATAGGTGCTGCATGTTTTTGTTTGAACCATTTTCCTCTGCTACTTCATCCACATAAATGAGACGATTGAAAGGGTTTCTTTTGAAATGGGACATTTGTGTGACTGTTGAGAGAGCTCACTGCTTCCTCTGGTAATATTATCATAACCGAGAGAACCAGTGTTCATCACAAAATGTAAACCCCTGTTAACCTTGCTAGAGGTGTGAAGAGTTTCTCCACTGCTGTAAGGGATCTGATTTGTAACATCCCAGACTTGAAGGTAACATTCTGGATTTTCTGGGAACTTTCTGGGGAATGTTTTGGGCTAATACGTTTTGAATATTCCCTGTAAGTCTCCTGTTCCAAGTTCCTGCGGTTACTTAAAACTAACTGGGAGGGTGATGCAAAAAACTTTAACAGAGCAATAAATGAACCAGTAATGTCTCCATAGGTCTCGTAATGTTCTGACAACATAGAACAGAGACTACGAGTCTGCATCTAATATATGTTCCGTCTATCACTTTTCTATACCGCTTATCCGTTAAGGGTTGCGGGTGGCTGGAGCCTATCCCAGCTGACATTGGGCAAGAGGCGAGGTTCACCCTGGACGGGTTGCCAGTCTGTTGCAGGGCCATCAGGAGCAAGTAGGGGTTCAGTATCTTGCTCAAAGATACTTGGACATGGTCACCAGGGGAAGTGAGGATCGAACTAGCAACCCTTCGGTTGCTAAACAACCACACTACCTCTGAGTCATGCCCTTCTAATATATGTTCCCCTAAACAAAGCCTGAAGGTTCTGAATGTCCCCTGAATGTCAACCACATAATGTCCCTTACCCTTTTAAGAACTGTGGGATCATAACAAGGCCTGCACAGCACCAAGGGTATACCCAGAACACTGGTGGGAATGTACTGTAAAAGCCGTAGGGGAAAATGACCTCTTGAGAACAGCACATTGTAAAATCACCACTTTGTAACTTTGATCACGAAATAACAAGAGTGAAAGTCCTTCTGATCTGCAGGTATTGTTTGAAGGACATTCCCAAGCTTTTGTAAAATGATGTGATGTTCAAATTTGGGTATAAGAACCTCACAGTGTCTCCTAATCAGAGTGTACCTGAGCGATGAAATGAGGGACGTGAGGAGGAAGGGAAGAAAAAAAACATCTGCGGTGCAGACGACCACATCTGTCAAATATGGTTATGTTGATGTTGTGGCCCGAGCACTTATTGCTTCCAGTGGTCCTTGTCTTTATTGGTGATGTCACTGCTGTCTCCAGCAGCATGATAAAGACTGACCTCAAACTCACATAGCGTATGTGTTTTGAACACAGTGTTTGCAACCAAGTCATGTAGTCAATGGAAGGGTAGAATTTACCAACATATGGGACACTGTTTACACTGTAGTTTCTAGTCATCACTGCGTATAGCACAAAGCATATGGAGGCGGCTGTTTGGGTTTTGTTTTTTTAAAAAGCACATACAGCTCAGTTTTTCACTGATTCCTGCAAACACAGATGGTGACAGAAAATCACTGCCAACATGTTTATCCATTTCAAAGCAAACACACTAGAGAGAGGGAGGAGAGTGTTAAAGAATCAGGCTGAATGGGAATCACAGTATGACTAATGCTACCTCTCATATTCATATTCTCGTATTCCAAAGTTCGAAAATGAAATTTGATTTCTTTTTTAAAAATTTGTTTTAAAAGGCTACAAGGTCATTTTCTTGTAAAAATTCAAATGCGCTGACATTCCGCATCTGTTTGTGGGTTCACATCAGGAGTACTGGGATAATTTACATCATTCCCCCAAATGTAGCTGCTGTTCAAGCGCGCTGCTGCAGGACTCTATATCTTAGGAGGCCAAGTCAGCACTCTGCGTCTCATTTATCAGACAGATGTCTCCCTCCCAAGCAATGAATAATCACAGTCCTCCATCTGTCAGCCTGCACCCACCTGGTCTGGTCTGCAGCCTTCCCGCTTCTGTTACTTGTCATGGCTTGGCACCCGCAGTCTGCCAACCAAGCACCTTTTTTTTGGACACGGCACCCAGCCGCTTCGTCTCTGTCTAGCTCTATCTGTTTGTGGCTGCCTCTTTATTTTCCCTTGCTAGTTTTCTTCTTTTCATCTCCCTCCCTCCTCTCCCTCGCTGTGTCTTTGACTCAGACACCCCAATCAAGTGGACAAGCAGATTATGTGAGAGAAAGGAGTGAAGAACAAAAAAAGGAAAGATGTTCTTCCACCAGGGAATAAGAGGAGAAGTAATTTATCTTCCTCTCTTTTGACGTCATGACCGAATGTTTACCCTCCTCATGGTGTCTTATTCTTCCTCCTTCCTTTTCACTATCTTCTTTGATGCCTATTTTCATCAGGCTCACAGTTGCTCTGTTCAGTCTGTTAAAGGTCTGGACTGAGGAAAGCAAAGTCTGTGTGATTTAACAAGGTGTTTGTCAGTTTTATTTTTATCGTACCAAATCACATGTTCTTTCATGACACTTGACAAACTGAGCCAATACATAAGCATACATCTGAATGGATTTGTAGACAGAAATATGTACCCATTGTTTTTGATTATAGTGATTTTGAATGCAACCATCATTCAAATCACAGCAGGAATATTTTAAGGTGTGCATGCAGAATCCTTCTTTACTCGATGCCGTGATTAAAAAAAGGATTCTGTCATTGTCCATTCCTCAGGTTTGCGACCTTCCCCTGGATGTATCTCTTATCAAGTGTCTTCAAGGATGCAGAGATGGCCTTCATCACCTATGTGTGCATTAACCTCTTCATCAGTATCAATACCATCATCTCCACCTCCATCCTCTACTTTATGGGACAAATATCATCGCAGAACCCTGAGGTCAGTACAAATCGCGAGTGAGGATGCCCTTTTTATGGTTTCTGAATAATCCTGTAATGCATTCAGCTGTGTTGATACTGTGTTGCAGAGCAGTTGTGCCTCATGTGTTAAATAACAGGTTACCTCTGAACTTGTTTTATAACAAAAATAAAAAGTTCAAGTAGTCTAGCTTCATACAGAATAGGTTTTAATCATGCAGAATTGATTCTCCAAACAAGGCAACAAAGCCCTTCTTCATGTCTTCATCAGGGTCTGATCCTGTTTTACATCCTCATTTACAGGGCATCCAGGAACTCTTCAACAAGCTGAGCCACGTCTTCCTCATCTTCCCCCAGTTCAATTTTGGGAATGGGCTGATGCAACTGGCCAGAAGCAACATAGAAGTCCAGATCCTCAGCGGTTATGGTATTGACGCCTATCAGAACCCGTTCTGTACTGATGCCCTCGGCTGGATGTTCATCGCCTCCTTCATCCAAGGCCTGGTCTTCATCGCACTGCGCCTCTTGCTCAATAAATTCCTCATTCGCAAATTCAGGTGACAGTCATAGTAGTAGTAGTAGTTTTAGTCCTTGTGCAGCCAACAATATACTTCATATACTTTATAAACAAATACTTCTCATTTGCAGGCATATGATTTTGGGCAGGAAAAAGGTGTCCCCGATGGCTTGTGAGGATGATGACGAGGATGTAGCTGCGGAACACCAACGGGTGTCCAGCGGAGCAGCAAGCTCAGACATACTGCAGGTCAACCAGCTCAGTAAGGTCTACCAGCACCTCAGCAAGAAGGTCTATGCTGTCAACAGGCTCTCTGTGGGCATTCCTGTGGGAGAGGTAAGCCTGCCAGGTTATACGTGAATGTTTTTAGCTAATGAGTGGGTCCAGTTTGGTCAGTTTTCACCCCATAAAAGCTTGAAATTAAAACAGTGAAGTCTAACAAAAGGATAGCTACTGTACAGGGATGATGAGTTAATAGTAATCAGAATCTTTTGGAAACTGCAGGTTCAAAGTTAAGTTCCAAATACCTTGAAGAAACTTTGGTGTATGGGTACATAGGTACATGAAGAAGCCCATTATTGTACCATAATGCTGAAACATTTCCGGGACACTAAATGATGAGTACTCCTTTGCAGTGCTTTGGTTTGCTGGGAGTAAACGGAGCTGGAAAAACGACCACTTTCAAGATGCTTACTGGAGATGTTAGCCCCACTGATGGTACAGCACAGATCAGGGACTGGGACGGGTAAGCTCCTCTTTCATTTATTTATTTTTATAATGCAACAATGACCCAAAAAAAAAAAAGGATTTTTTTTTTGTGAATGAAAAAAAAGTGGGGGAACATTTTGTCCTGGTACACTTATATTTTACTATCACAGTAGATACAGAGACGTATCAGGCTCTAAAAACAGAACTTATATTTCTGCTTGCTGAAGCTGGTTTTATGGTCACTGACTGCAGGAGTCTGTCACTCCATTCGTGTTCCTAAATACACCAGGTTGTTATTCTTCTACGTAAAATTACAGAATAAATGTGACATGTGATATGTGGAAAAAAAGATAGATTAGATGACCAAATCCATCTCTGAAAGAAGCTTTCATCATTCCAGGTGCCCAGGCTGCACTGTGTGATTAATCTTGGTTGGGCTACGTGATGGCAAAAACCCGAATAACCGTCCTTTCAGATTGAGATTCCTGTTATGCAGAAAAGCTACTTGCCCCTTTTTACAAAGAAAATCCACATTAGCACTGTAAAATGTCCCTACCCTTACTACTCTTAGTTGTTACACAAGACAGCGCCAAAGCACAGCAGAGGTGCAATGTTCTCAGCTTGAAAAGGCTATGCAAGAGGTGCTGCTGGCTTCAGAAACAACATATTTGCTAAATAAAAGGATAGGGCTGTGCTAGATTTAAAGAAATAAGAGCATCTTTGTGGAGTGCTGGACAACATTCATATTTTCATAATTAATGCAGATAAAATAACTTTTTAGCTTTTTTATTAACTTCTCCATTCTAAATCATAGCAAGATGGAATTTGCTTAACAAAATTACATATGCAACAGCCTGATTTTGAACGTTTGGTTCCAAACAGGTGTTAAGTGTATCTTATTCCAGTATCTGGTGCGCTACACTGGCATAAAGCACCACATTCTTGATTCTAGCTCCTTGTTCCTGGTCTGTTATTAAGATGTATGGCGCAACATGCTACAAACACCACGGCCCCTGCAACAACCTTACATGTCCATCTGCCCTGGAGTGTGTGCTGAATTCCTTTCACAAGAATCTGTCTTTCTCTCTGCTTTTCCCCAGGCAACTAGTAGACATCATGGAGTGCCGTAACAAGGGAATTAACATCGGCTACTGTCCTCAGGTGGATGCACTGGACAACCTGCTCACTGGAGAGGAGCACTTGTACTTCTTTGCTCGCATCCGTGGCATCTCAAAAAGAGAGATAGATGGGGTAAGAAAGTGATGCAGCCTGTGCTGCTTTTTCAAAGCTCCGGGTAATGACAACACCATCCCCATAATAACACAGGATCTAATAAAAATTCAAAGGCGCACTCCCACTGCAGGACTAGAAGCTGTTGATGCTTACTGAATCACGAGGTGAGAAATATTGAGTGATGTGTTCTGCGCGCCGTACTATCTTGGGCAGCTCCAAATATAAAAGCTTTTGTTGTCATCTTGTGCAATTGGAACTTCAAAATGAAACGGATACTTCAGCACAGATTCATTTACATTTAAACAATACTTTGATGATGAGGAGATCTCATTTGACATGTCACTATAGTCCCATTCCTCCCATTTATCTTTCTGAGAACTAATCAATCTTGATTCTGGGGTAATTACCGAGCGCGCCTGTCTTCTGCTGTGTCTGCTGACATCAGAGGAATTGGCAGAGAAGCCGGTCAACACGACGTTGTTTCCAAAATGCTAGATTTTTTGTTGTTGTTGTTTTTTGTCCTTATTTTGAAAAGAAACAGAAAGAGCAGAAATGAAAATGAGTTTGAAAAATTGTGTAAAATGTTGTGACCAACAGTGTCTGCTGTACCAGTGGCTCTTTAGTGTGCTTTACACTGGATGATGCAAAAGTGCAAGCTATGGCTACAGTAAACTTGCACCGTGATTACAGTTTTTGCCAATATTCCAACGAAGCGGTTTCCATATGTGAGACAAATTCCTGTTCTACTATTAAACCTGTTTATATTGCTAGCAAGGCGTGTCGCTCTGTGGAACTAAAGTTTGTCGTCGTGGTTTCCCTCCTGCCTGCTAACATATTGCACCCTATGAGAGATTTCAACAGAATTTCCTTTGTTTAATGATTAATTTGACATGCTACATCACTTATTCACGATTCGCATGGAAGCATAAATCTAGGTCTATCTGCATGACCCAAGTCAAATTCTGTGTCATGTCACTTTCAGAATAATAGAGGAATGTCAGTGTGCATGTGAACGTAGCCACTGATTATCTCATCTTGATATGAAGAGAAAAATGCTCACATGAACAATGATGCCCACAACACACATGAGCTTCCACAGAGAGTCAGCCAAAACTCCCGTCTGGGTCTAATCGCTGTGACCATTGTAGCAGCTCCTCTGCTCTGGTCACAGGAGTGACGACAATGGTTATAATGGCCACGGCATCAGTGTCGGTTTAATTCATGAAGATGAGGCTATATATAGAGTTCCTCTTATGTTGTCTCCCACTGACAGTCCCCTAGCTGTGGATAATGAGACAAGCCTTAATGGGGTCATTTCACATTGACATGGTTTTGTCGGGCTTAATGAGTTGTTACATCAAAGGTGAAAGAAAGGATGAAAGGACATAAAGAATAAAAATATTTGGATCTAATAAGGAATATGCTTTGTTGCCATTGTTTATCAGACAGATACAGAACATCATTAGCTGAATTTGAATGGAGTGTATGTTGTTCTTCATGTTCCAGTTGCCTGGATCACACGAGGAAACTACAGCAAATCCTCTTACGGAGGAAAAAAAAAACCTTTGAGAATGAATCCATTACATAGGCTTGCTCCATTGATGGCTTGAAATTACCTCTAGCTATTTGGAATAAGAACCCGTATTTACAGCACACACTTCACACGTTAATCATAGCGCCAATAAATGTGAGTTAACGTGCAAGTACACATTTCTAAGTATGAACTGAGAGATCAAATATGTTCCATATCTGCATTCATTGAGGTTTGAAACACAGGATAAATTGATATTATTATATTATGTTCATTATATTATTTTCGCCCTAGATCCAGCCTCATTACAGTCCTGAGTTTAGATACAATAAAATCATCAAGCAAAATCATCATTGTTTTGTAACAACCGAGAAATACGAGGAGGGTATGAATGAATCAAACAGCCATTAAAGTGGTGCTTGTTAGAAAAGCTGGCCGTAAATTGACCTCCCCCCGCTCAGGCCCTCTAGAGACGACGCCTGCGGTTGATAGAGTAAAGGAACCAAAACTTCCAGCGTTGTTCTGATATGCCGGAGTCAGGGGACCCAGGTAATGCAGTGGTCTAGTGTGTTGCCTCCAAACACTGGGGTTGCTGGTTCGGCGCCCCGTGTTGCCTCTGGCTTATTTGAAGAAAATGTAAGAAAGAAGATGATGACGTGCTAGAGTAACAAATGGAGGTATATTTGTCTGTATATGGATCATTATAGAATATCCTGGATGTGTGAAACAATCAATATTGACTCCCAGCAGATATTTGATGGACCATCAACTAGATTAATGACTTGTTTCCAGCAGACAGGGAGGTTTGCTTGTTTTGTTTTCTGCTCGGGCTGGGTTTTATCATATCCTCCATGATACATCATTACAAATTGTCCTCCAGATAGGAATTTTTCACATCATCAGTATTGTGGAACAATAGGTATATTGGCACTACTTATATATTATTTTTAAATTTAACAGAAAAAAAAGTATGAATATTTCCATGTGTTTACCCGGGGTGACATCATGAATCCTTTAAGTGAGTTTTTATTTGTGAACCAAATGCGTTTTCAAATGTTTTGTCTTCGTAATTGTTGTTAGCTAGTATTTGTACTTGATTAACTGTTACTTTGGGAATCAATGATTGCAGCTTTAGCTTGTGGCAAAAAGATAGTGTTTTGTATAAGGGTAGGAAAAAGTATTGATTCAGCAATATACTGTGATACTTGCTCCTAAGATATGTTATTGAACAGTTGGCACATATTCCATGACTGCGATTTTAACACCTTTTTTATTGTATGCCTGTGTTAAAGAGGCATTGATCTCCAGCACAAGAATGTAGCGAATAATGACATAATTCCTGCCTTTAGTCTTTTTATGGCTACTTTTTCTGGTTATTAGGTGAGATGAGATTAAATTAGATTCAATTTTATTTTCATTGCACGTCACAGATACGAGGCAACAAAATGCAGACTGCATGTAACCAGACATGCATAAGCACGAACTGAAGAATGAATACATGTAGTAACATAGAATTTAATATGTGTGTATATGAATATCTATCACTGCAGGCTATGACTATAGTATTCAGTATGTATAGCTATACCGCATGTACAGTGGTGCAGTTTAGGATTATAAAAGGGATTATACAGTATGTACAATAGTGCAAGGGGAAAGATGGGCGGCACGGTGGTGGTCAGCGCTGTCCCCTCACAGCAAGAAGGTTCTGGGTTTGAGTCCCAGCTCCAGCACAGGGTCTTTCTGTGTTGTCTCTCCATGTTCTCCCTGTGCCTGTGTGGGTTCTCTCTGGTACTCCAGCTTCCTCCCACAGTCCAAAGACATCAAGAGGGGACGAGGCTGATTGATACTCTAAATTGACTGTAGGTGTGACTGTGAGTGTGAATGGTTGTCTGTCTATATGTGTTGGCCCTGCGATGGACTGGTGAACCGTCCAGGGTGAACCCCACCTTTCACTCGAAGGCAGCTGGCCTCCAACCCCCCCGTGACCCTTAACAGGATAAACGATAGAAAAATGGATGGATGATGGAATGATTTACAGGATATATAGGATGTGCAGTATAACTGTACAGTAGTGCAATGACAGGGACTCAGATAAGCATTGTGTAATTGTGCAAAGCGTGAACTATTATAGATGAAATGTCTTGTAATATATCAGTTTTTGCAGAGTCACTTTAATGTGGGCAAAATGTCCCGATGGTATCGGATTGTAAATTATGCTGTGATCGCCCCTCCTGGTTTACCGGTGCTATTTTGATATCGTCATTTAAAACCACTATCATGAAATATTTTGACACAGTTTTTTAATCTAAACCTCATTTCCTCTTGCTGCAGTTGTGTGTTCATCTCCACGCATGTTCAGCTTCTAGCACTGTTTTTTGTGTCATGTCTTAGTTTCTTGGAAACTGCAGTGCTTTTTTTAAAACCGGTGTCTCCTCCTCTTCTGTATTCCTGCACGTGTCCTGTGCAGGTGGTGAACTACCTACTGAAACGTCTGGAGCTGAACTACCACCGGAACATCGTCACGGATGGTTACAGTTGTGGCACCCGCAGGAAGCTCTCTACAGCGCTGGCTCTAATAGGACATCCACAAATCCTACTTCTGGTTAGAACGCATCCATTCACACTCCATACTCCAGCTCCCCATTTAACTGCCCAACTGACCTACAGACAACATGTAATATAATAGCGGTACAGGACTGTCCCTCCTGGAAGGCTCTCTGAAGTAAAGTAGATATTTATCCTCTGGACCTGACAGATCTTTTATGGTTAATTAGCCTACCTCTTTGGGCTTACCTCCAGGTGGTCTTCCCTGTAGCTTTGAAATTAGTTTCTGCTTTATATCGCTATCAAATCTCTTCTTTTCTCGCTTCTTTTTTTGTCACCCAAATACTTTTGCCTTTCCACTGTGGGTTTTATTAATGCCTCCATTCTGAATTTTCCCTCGACGCCTTCATTTAGTTCCCTCATCTTCCTGTTCACTTGCTCTTGATTACTCTTAGTTGTGTCCTCCCTTTCCTGTCCTACGCACAACCCACACATCCTCGGTTCACTCTCCGCAACATCGCCTCTAATTCCTTGTTCTCCCCTGATGTCTCTATCTCGACACAAGCCTCTGTTTTCTTTCACACATACCACTACTACCCTTCTCGCAACCCTTCCTCTCTCTCTACAGGATGAGCCGAGCTCCGGCATGGACCCTCGCACCAAGCGACACCTCTGGAAAATCATCTCGGAGGAAGTGAAAGGGAAATGTGCAGTGGTGCTCACCTCTCACAGGTTAGAAGGCTGTCACATAAACACATCTGCCGCCATCATACAGTTCATCTTCCAGTGTCAATCAAGACAAAGCTACTCGTATCTCAGACAGTCCTACCACTGCAGTCTTTGGTTATTCCATATGTTATTGCAATTACAGTTACAGTAAATAATGCATGTGGTGTGATGTTCATTTTTTTGCGGTGAATTTTGAAGTATTGCTTCAGAAAAGGTTGATGGAAACTGAAAATTTGGAAGAAAAACCTCCAGGTTTCAGGCTTGCTTGAGAGAAGTTTAACTGCACAAAATGGGACATGGATACTCCTTTTGACGTTGTGTCTGCCGCCATCTTCTGAGAGTCTTACACAACCTATTTCATTCGCTCATTCGAAACACGTCTGAAGCAGATTTCCTTCTGTCAATATGCTTGACAGTTGATGGAAACACAGTTATGGCTGTTTTGAAATTAAAGCACATTACTGTTTGACTGCAGGGGTTACATAGCTTCTTACTTGATGTTCAAAGACTCCACATATGACCTTTCATCTCCTCTCCTTTTGTCTCTCTATCTCAGCATGGAGGAGTGTGAGGCCCTGTGCAGCCGTCTTGCCATCATGGTGAAAGGTCAGTTCCGCTGCCTGGGCTCCCTGCAGCACATTAAGAACAGGTTTGTGACCTCCTCTCATTCTCAGATCCAGCCATTACTGCTCTTCCCGTCCTGTCTCCACAACCTTCTACTCCCCACCCGATGTTTTTTTTTGTGTATCTGCAGTTGTAAGAACAGCAGACCCAGACCCACCTCCACCCCCCATCACTACAACCTCACCCCTACACCTCAGTCTTCTAATGCCACGTTGTTCATAAAACGTCTTCTGTGCAGGTTCGGCAGCGGGTTCACAGTGAAGATGTACTTGGCCGAAACTGACGGTGATGTCGAAGCAATCACTGGCTTCATGCAGAGCCAATTCCCCAGCACTTATCTGAAGGTGAGCTCTGACATCCATCCAGAGGAGTCCCGACTGCTTGGTAGAGGAGTCAGAGTGACAAAGTGTACCACATAGGAGTAGTTTGCACATTTGAATCCTTTCTCTGAAATGTCCAGGAGAGATAAATTCAAGATTCAGGACAACGTGCTCTTAGATACACAGTGAAGCTTGATTTTGTAACGCAAGAACTGGTTTTCGAAACAAAACATGTTCCAAACTGCAATGTACTGTGAGATATGGAAACCTGACATGAAAACGAAGCAGTGTACATCTTAAAGTTTTAGAGATTAAATTTCATTCTGTTTTTCTTGGATAAGATAGAGCAGATGTAAATTTAAAGTCCCCCTCCATTATAAAATGTGTTCTTGGTTCTCTTCCATCCGCTGAATGTTTGAGCTTCACTGTGTGGAATGATGTATGTGTTTGACACAGCAGGATTTTTTCCCCATGCACCAATGAAATTGTAAATTTCTTTGCCCTCGGTGAAAGTCTGATTTTTAAGAGGTGGGCCTGTGAACAGGACTTGTGACATCACAAATATTTTTGAAGCTAAAAATTCAATGTACACAAATATAATGCAGAGCTTGGAAGCCTCCAGAGAATGAACTTCATGTGCAAGACAATAAGACAGTGTGCATACATACAGTGTTATATTTTTATATATATACACACAGGCAACAAAAATACATTTTATCAGAAAATGACTAAGGCAGTTATTTTCAGAAGGCGATGCGTATATAAAAACCATCTATTTTTGACACAGGACCACCACTCATCCATGGTGGAGTACCATGTGCCGGTTGCACCAGGAGGGGTGGCAGACATCTTCGACCAGCTGGAGTCCAACAAGAGGACTCTGCAGATCAAACACTTCAGTGTGAGCCAAACCACGCTGGATGAGGTGAGCAAAACATGACAGGACAAAAAACAGGGAGGACTGGTGTTGTTTTGGAAGTGTAGATGGGTGGATTTTAGGGAGAGAAGAAAAGGGACAGGAGATGGGCAGAGAGGGATGGTGGGAGGGTAAACAGGGACAGAAGAAAGCTGAGGGGGAGTGAGAGACTGAGAAGAGAAATTCTAACAGAGGCAGAGGGAAACTGACAGGGAAGAGGGTATGCCAGAGGGAAAATAAATGGAATATGAGTTAGGGAGAGATTCTGTGAGCTTTATATGCAGCCAGTGTTGATTCTCTTCAACCAGTCTGCCCTTCTGGAGCTCTGGGATTGGAAGATTCTATAAGCAGAGGAAAGAGGGGGGGGGGGTGCTGACCAGATAATGGGCTAAAATCAAAGATCTAAAAGAAAAAAAAAGACTTTTGGCATCACACTTAAATTATGGATGCACCTCCACAGGTCTTCATCAACTTCGCTTTGGGAAACGTTGGTATGGAAACTGTACCAATTCACAGTGGAGAAGAAAAGGATGACCCGGACTCCATAAATGCAGTAGAAGCCTAGACCTGACTGACTTCATTTCTTTGCCATCCTGTCTGAATCCATGGTGAAATGACAACACAATATGACAGTATGTGTTAAATGTAAAGTTACTCCTTACATACCCACTCATATATGTATATATGAATATGAAAATTAAACTCTTATGCTTGCTCATCTGTGCTGTTATTTGAAAGTCTTTCATAGACAATATGAAGGGTACCTCATACTTGGAGCTGTAAAAAAAGCAGTAGAGCACATACGCTGATCGAGCTTAGCAATGTTTATTCTTCTCACTTCTCAAAACTGAATGTTTGCCTATAATCTTGATCATATGAAAAATACAATTAATCAAAGACTCTTGATTTCTTTGATTGGGGTGGCTTTACTTCTCAGAATATGACACAATACCAAATAAAAAACATGGTTTTGTCCTTATATCTATATGTCTGTAAAGAACATAAGAACATTCTCACCATGTACTTTTCTGCTCTCCATCACCATTTAGTCTTCATGTACAGTATAGCTAACATTTAGAATTAATGTCATGAATATTTAATTGACTCTTTCCTACTCATGGGCCACATGGTCTGGAATGTATCTGCCTATTTGTACGACTTTAATAAAACTATTTTTCAAATGCACCTGCTGTTTATTTAACTGTCAGGAGCAGGTTGGAGGTGTTATGTTTTGGGGTTATATGTCCCTCCGTAGGAGTTCATTCTTCTGAACCCATGTCAGGCATCAAACAGTCAAAACTCCAGGACACAAGTTTTCAGTTGAAAAAAAAGAAGAAGAATTTATTCCTCCCAAAGGAGTAAAGTTTAACAAAAGCAAATTAATCCAATTGAAGTAACAGAGCTACGGGGCCCTTAAAAGAGGTCAAACAAACATAACTACTGAAAACTACAGCTTACAAAACAAGACGCAAACTCAACAAAGAGACCTGCCAAATTGAAGCAGCACCCTCAGTCCAATATTTTGTCCGGACCAGGAAGTGTTCCACAGGTATGTGGCTGGTAGGAAACTCCAAAGAAAAGACAAAGGGATTAATAATTTAAATCACATGGCACTTGCACAAGGATTTTAATTAAATGTGCCTCAGACAAAACAAACAAACAAATTACTAATAAAGCAAATTCCCAAATCAAACTTGTGTGCATTGTCTATATTGAAGTGGCTATGAATGAAAACTGAACATGTGGTGATGTGGCTGAGAATGAACGTAACTTTTATTGAGTTGCTTTGGCCACCACAGCCCAATATCTCAGGAACACCTTGAGGGAACTTCAGACTTAACACAAACATCCTCTGGAACTCAGGGATGAACTGAGAAGAGGTCGATGATCAAAGGTCAAGTTCAGTTTCTAAGAATGTCATGTTCCAGTAAAGAGGACATATCAGACTCATTGCATAATTCTGTGAGGCCGAGAAAGGAGAAGGACAAATGGATGTAGCCACTGCTCACAGCTACTGTAAAACAGATGCGTAAATGTAACATGAAAGGCAGTTGGTGAGTGCTACTTTGATGTGACGGAACACAGGTGCTCTTGATGCATGAGTAGGATATCATCAGCCACATAAAACAGGAATAAATTACAAAAAAAATCAGAGCACTCTGCTTCCATCATGATTAAAGCCTTCAATTTGTCTGGGCGGATTGTGTGAACCATTTCATTAATATCACGTAACCTCTGTATCAAAGTCTTTCTTAACTTTTGTAATATGACAAAACAGTGTGCCTTGATGTCTTTGGGAATGAATTCCCTTTATTGAGGAGAAAGAGAAATTGTTAAACACGTTCTTTCCTCGACACAAATGACTGAAAAGACTCAAACTTCATGATAATAACTTATCTTATAACATCATATAAATTGTGACATTAAAAGTAACGGAGATTGACATCATTGTCCTCCTTAATGTTTGATTCAGGCTCATTACGCTCACAAATGCACTGCTAATTGTTTGCTCCATAATTTAGTATTCGGGTAATGCAGTGACTCATCCTTCACACATCTATTAGACAGTACCAACAACAGAGGAAGTCAAAGTTTCGTTCAGCTCTGAATCCACTATAAGTTGATATAACAGCAATGGCGTTTTACAGTGTACAATCGCAAAAGGCCTAAAAGAAGCCTTTTATATAAAGTGTTAAAGACACGAGATACAAATATTGTTTGCTGTCCTCTAATATTGAGTAGAGATGTATTGACAATTAAAATGTAAATGTTCTTCATGAAAATCTAAAAGGAGGGGAACTCAAGGCAAGTATAAACACGCCCCTTGAATCCGGAGGAAGGTGCAGTAACATCCGTCATCACCGTGGCAACCATTTTACATCACTTCCGGGGAACGGTGGCGGGAGATGCGAGCAACAAGGAAAGGAGTTTGGCTTGTTTTGCAGTCGCGAATCATTGAAGTTATAATAAAGAACAAAACCATCTAATAATGGATAAAGATGTCTTGGCGCAGACAAACGAATGGAAGAAGACGAAAGAGGCTGTTGCGAACTTCCGGCGACTTCTAATTTGCTCCAAATGGTGAGCTCGTGAGTGTAAAGTGTGTTTGGGTAGAACGTGGTTTTCTTTGTGACCTTAACGATAAGTTACACTCTTCCAACCACTGAAATGCCTGCCAAACTAAAAGGTGTTCGTTTTTTTACGCCATGAGACGACCCCCCCAGCAGGCGCAGCTAGCTAAGGTTAGCTAACAAACGTCAGTAACGTCTGATTAAACACGGTTGAACCCGTGCAGTAACAATTAGTGCCTTTGGATGTTTTCCTTCAGTTTAGTCGCTATTTATAATAGCTCTCCTTTAGAGTATCTTTATAAAGTTACTAGTGTCTTGAGTTGTAACGCATCTATCGTAGAAATGTTTTTCTAAGTCTGTGGAGCATTATGTGACGAGAGAAAGACGCCTCTGCAGCGTCACATTATTTTATTCTTATTTTTTGACATAAATTAGCCTTTAACAGGCACAGGGGAGAATGCCAGGATTCTGCTGTCCCTGCAGCCAGTGTTCTGAGGGTAGAAGGATCCGTGAGGAGTGAAGGGAAGCGGGTGGGGTGGGTGGGGGTGTCTGGCCTTTTGATGCAGATGTTATTGTCAGACCATAATGCAGCTTTTTAGGATGCTCTTAGTAGCAACCTACATCTTTATAGCTTGCTGGTATTTATCAGCAGCCGAGGTTCTCTGATGTAGGAAATTGAGACACTTTGCAGTCCGCACACCAGGTGCGTAGACTCTGTAGATCTGAAGTGCACTATGAAATTACTATACCAATAATTTGTAGGCCCTTGATGAAGATGGGTAAAACATGAATCTACAGTAAGAGGCAAGAAGGGAGCAGAACTGCTGTTTCCATCCATGCCAGACTTCCCCCTGCCTTTTTATTTACCATGTCATTGAAGCAGTAATGACCAGATTAACAAGGGAGCAGCTGGTAAGGCTGCATGACTGAAATGAAAATAATAATACCTTGCACTTACATATAGAGCATTTCTGAGTACTCGGAGGCTAAGAATGACAAATAATAATAGTGGTAAGTTTAAGTAGATTAATAAAACAGAGACAAACTGTTTGGAAGAAAAAGTGAGTCAGTGAATTAATAAAGATGAGGAATCAGTTGTAAAATTCATACGTGGTATGAGCAATATCTGCTGTTAAGGGCGGCAAGTAGTGAGCAAATCAGTCATGCAATGATGCACAGACCCTTGGCAAAATGTGAGAATATTTTATTATTTATAAAAAAAAAGCAGAATAAATGGCACAAAATAGGTCAAAAATATTTGGTAGAGGATAAAACAAAACAAGTGAACTGTTGCTTCTTATTGTTGGAGACAAAGCCCAAACCTCTGCCTCTTTCCGATATCGTCATACTTGAGAGTTTGCAACAGTTTTTCCCTTTGCATCACCAGCTGAGTTTTTTTCCCCTGTCAATGCCGGGTCAGGAGAGTGGAGCACAGAGCCAGATGCTGAGGGCTCTGGTGGTCATGGCGTGGGAGGTTTTGTCTCTACTGACTACTTGCAACTCTTCTTCTGTTTATTCCAGCTCAGATTTGCTGAAGGAGCCTGTATGTCTGGGAACATGTGAGCATATGCTGTGCAGGTAATGTGCTCTTTTCTGATAGACCTGTCTCATAACTGACATTGTGATTTGCAAAGCACTGTGTAGCTTCTAATGTTACCGATAGCTTCATTCTATTGCTGTGTGCCGGTGCCAGGATTCGGGCTTTGTGCATGCTGGCTCACTGGCACAGACTCCTGGCTGCCTAAATGGAATTCAACCATAATGAATGGTTTGCTTTTATCATCTACATTATTCTTTTTCCCCCCCTGCTCTAAATCATAATGTTTACTTTGAGACAATCTTAATTTCTCTTGGTCAGACTTGAGTGTCTTGGGAGAACAGATGTGCTGCAGATACGAGGGAATAGAAGTACCATCAGTTTGTGAGCTAGTCCTCTTTTCCCTCGAGTCACTGTGGCTTGATCGTCCTCCTACTTGTGTTTGCCTTCATGTCTCATGTCATGTTCTGTTTACTTCCATTCTGCTGTTTTTAATTGCTTTCTCATGACTATGTAAAATTTGTTATGCATTTTTTATTGTTTGGTGACCTTAAATGCTATTGTATTATTTTTATGATTAGCATTCTGTAGATGTCTTGTTGATTTGAACACAGCCACAAGAGAGGGTGAAGGTAGAGATGATGATGGTGAAGGTACTGGCATTATTCACACGTCGCATATGGGATTGAGAGTGCTCATCTGTACAAGCGGTTGAATTAATATCCGTTGGAATAGATGGAAATGAATACCTTTCAGTTACTTGAATTGTATTTAATTTCTTTTAAATTCATTTCAGTGTGACATACTTGTGTTTGGGTTTTAATAACGAGCATTGGTTGCTACAGCTTGATGATCGAATGCAACAACCAAACTAATAATATTCAGTACAAAAACAGCGCTGCTATATGATTCAGTGTTGTATGGGAAGACACGAATCAGATTGGAACTGGAGGGGGGAAAAAAAAATCAAGAAATTTTAATTGGTGCATCTCGAATAGAGGAATTTGATCGTATTGGGAAAAAAATCGCTAATTTCTACTGTTTGTCACATAACCCAGAAAAGTATATTCAACCTGTTTGTCAGTTTTAATGGCTTAGAGAATTTGAAGGTAAATCTTCCAATATGGTTTCATCTTATTGAAAGTCTACAGTATTGATGGCTACCATCTTCAGTCTTGGCGTCTCTCGCTCTGACTGCACCGTCCCAGGCGTACGTCCCTCGTCTCATTACACGAGACATTTTGAATTCCACGTGTGTTTATTCTCCAGGCCGTGCGCCGGCCCGCGGGCAGGAGACGGCTGTGTGGTCTGTCACAGCCCCGCGTGGGTGAAGGACATCCAGATCAACAGGCAGCTCAGCAGCATCATACAGCTCTTCTGTGGTTTGGAGTCCCTGCTGAAGCCTGAAGAAGAGCCAGGTAAATGTCACTGAGTTGCATGGCAGCTGGAAAGTGCTCTGAACAAGTTATGCTGTCAAATCCATATCGCTGAGCTTGGATGCTCATTGCCTCATCACACACACACACACACACACACACACACACACACACACCGCACACACTCACACACCACACACGATCAATTGTTGACTAGAATTTTTAACAACCTCTCCCCATCTTATCTTGGAATGATTGGGCCTGTTTCTGTCGTTAATTATCTTTATTGTTGATCCAGCATCCTTGTAATCACTATAATTATGCAATTACCCATGGTAGTGTTAGGAGAGATCTCAGCTTTGACAAAGTGCTGCAGGGTGCCTTTTATGCCCCGTGGTTAAGACGAGAACAAATCAATATTGTTTCTAATTTTACACCGAAATGGCAAAGGTTACAGGAAGTGGATTATGTGCTTTCCTAGCTCTGTCAAAATGTCACTGATGTCGGTTGGCAGCACACGCAGTTTTTGTTTTTTTTTAAATCAATTTTACCCTTGATCATTCCAGGTCATCTAGTTTATAACTAGCAAACCTGACTGTAATTCATGATGAAATATAGTTTTGTTGCATTTCCAGTTGGGACTCAAAGTGAAGGCTCTGTCCTAAAACACAAGACAAACTTCAAGATTTGGTTCAGCCCTCGCAGCCGTAAGGTGCGCTGCATCGTGGAGAAACCACCACCGACCAACCAGACCACTCGCAGGTCCCCTGGAGAATCTGCTCCACGGCATCCTGATACCACAACTGCTCAACACAAAGACCTGGCTGTTTTCAACTTCACCTCATCCTCCCAAGACTCCGGTTCCTCCGGTTCTCAAAGATGCCCCACCAACAAGAACAGGAAGAAGAAGTCGGATGAGAAAAAACCCACCCAAAGGAAAGAGGCGGTCAAACGAGCCACTCGGCGCACATGCAAACAGAGAAAACAGATGATGAAGAGGAAGAAGCTGGAGGCCATAAACCAGCAGTGGGGGATTACTGAGGAGAGAGATGCCTTAACAGAGGAGGAGCAGGTCAGTGAAGAGGCAGCTAGGAGGTCAAGCAAGAGGGTCTCCTTCCTCAGTCCTGATGTGTCCTCTGAGGAGCCGCAGGGGGCTGTGAAGGAGAACCAGACGCAGCTTTGTCAGAACACACCAGCCACCGCAAACCAGCGTGACACCCTGAGTGCAGATGATCGCAGCCCAGAGGAAGGGGTCAGCACATCTTCCCTGAAGCGTGCCTCTAAACCATCGAGACTGGAGGAGAAGGCCATGACCTTGGAGACCACACCAAAGAGGCCTAGGGCTTCTCCGGGCCCAAGGAGAAAATCACTGTGTCACATGTCCCCAACTCTCCTTAACCCTCCATCTTTGACCAGCCCTCGGCATGAGAGGAGCACCAGGAGCCCCAGAGAGAGTCCCTCTTTCTCATCCAATGCAGGAAGAAAATCTCCATCTACTCGCTCATCTGCCGGACGGCTCGGCTCAGGGAGCCCTGCGGTCATGAGGAAGAACCACAAAGGAGAGACCCCGCTGCATCTGGCTGCTATAAAGGTCCACAGCTTTCTGAATGATTCTCTTTACTGCACTCCTTTTTCTCTTGCAATCTTTAAATTCAGGCTGCACAATTTTGAAAAATATCTTATTGCATTGGAATGACATTGGAACAATAAAACCAGAATAATATATTTTCCTAAGACCAGTCATCTTTGTCAGATGCAAATGCTAAGTTTTTCTGACAGTACTGGAAAATAAGATGCAAGTTTGTCCTTATGCCTGCATCAACTGAGTTGCTTGGCTTTTTCGGGGCCCACTGATTATCTTTTAAGACGACGTGACGACTATGGCGACCAGTTGTTGACACAGCAGCAGCTCTGGAGTCGTGTTTTTGGCCACCTGATGATCAGGACTCCAATCTTCTCTCTGCTGATGCTCCAACTCTGTTTTGGGTCCCAACTCCTTAGGGAAACATGCGACTCTTTAGCTGTGATGTGACTCACACCATCGAATTGCTAACTGTGTCCTCTGTTCAGTGCTGAGCAGGCAGTGCACAGTGGCACTTTTTTAGTTCAAAATAACCGGCTGCCACTGCCAAAGACTGTGAGAGCAGTCGGGGTGGAACCACAACTGTAAAGTTGTGGCCTTAAAGTCATTTCTTATATGAATGTATATAAAAATGATCCAAATTGTGGGCCTTTTTCTCTAAACAAGCAAACAGACACATGATATCATTTCATGAACTTGAAAAAACGTCCACAATGATTGTACATGATCATCAAATGGCGCAGCACTAAGGCCTCAAGTTCCTCATTGTTTCTCCAGGGTCTCTCTCATGGCATCAAGCATGAATCTGCGGTGTGAATATCATCTCTTCTTACAGGCTTTCCCCTGTTCAGTTGCTCATTAGTCATCATACGATCAGACAGCACAAGCTCTGGTTCGCAAAATAAAGAGCTTTACAGTAATCCTTGCAAACAGAACGCTAATCCGCTTCTGCATCTGTAGACAAAGTAATCAATGGCCCACTGTGGAGTATGATTGATAATCAGCAGGGTGTTGCTGCTCTGGGATCAGCTGCTGCGTTTGAAGGATTGTGTTTACTGGTCTGCAGTTCTGACCTCAGATTTGCTGTCCTGTTTGGGGTCCTTCAGGGGGATGTTGAGGCTGTCAGGGAGCTGCTGGACCAGGGAGCTGACCCCAACCTGAAAGATAATGCTGGGTGGACACCTCTGGTAAGACTAATACACCTCCTGATACGTCCCCAGGCTTTATTTGTTCTGTGGCGAAATGCTCGCTGACAGTATGCTTTATGAGCTAGAAAGGATTGTTGCTGATAGATTTTCTACGCAGTCCAACTGTATATTTTTCCTTCTGATGGAATATATTTGTGTGCTTTCACATCAGTAACATACGACTGATCTTTCAGTGTGTTGCTATGTGGTTTGTCAGGCTTTGACAGCCAAGCGTTTGCCACATTTATCGAACGTCTCTGGTAAACCAACATGCACACTCACTGGGTTATATTGCCCGTATGAATATGCATGCAAACTTAATTTTCTTGACTGATGAGCTCTTGCTGTTATATTCTCCTCCATCCTGCAGCAACACCTGTTTTAATGCGGCTGGTTATTTATGCCACGTCTCTGTGCATTAAATCTTGAATGGCAGCAGCAACTCAGTCAGGTGGTCATTAAGAAAATGAACGATCTCTCTTGTTCGTGTCATGTGGAGCGTTGCCACAAGGCCTCCACCCTGACTTAAGATTCTCCAAACGTACGCCGTGCTTGCTTCTCCTGAAACATACACCACTGTGTTCGGTTAACAATGCAGTCCAGGGCTGCCTGTTCCTGACACCGTGCACATTCCCTCACAACTGCCTGAGACGTTCTATTTGTGATCAAGCGGAGAGAGTCGGTTTCTTGCCGCTATCTCATTGCAGCCATTCATGTGGTGTCGAGACGCTCCCCTCTAAGTTGAGTGTTTCACTTTGAATGATGACAGTTTGATGCTGATCTCTCAAAATTGCTCCCAATAAGATTAGAGCGTTGCATTCATATTTGATTGACTTGGGTGTACCTGGCAAGCCGGGATGCTGTCAGACGTGACATAGCACAAATATCTAGACCTCCCAG